>NC_057802.1:473822689-474018211 GCF_018294505.1 Triticum aestivum | reverse complement strand
ATAGGAGGTCCGTTTCCTCCGTTCTGTGGTACGCCACACCCCTCCCGATCAACATGACCCCCGTTTCGACCGTAGGAGGTCCATTTCCTCCGTTTTGCGGTACGCCACACCCCTCCCGATCAACAGGACCCCGTTCCGAACGTAGGAGGTCCGTTTCCTCCATTGTGCAGTACGCCAGGCCTCGTTTCCATCGCTTGTTCCGTCCAAGCCCTCCCGATGAACACGACCACGCATTCTGTTCCGACCCAGCCGGTTGGCTCCCACGCGTTCTGTTGCCTCCCGATGAACACGACGCATTCCGTTGCCTCCCCATGAATACGACGCATTCCGTTGCCTGCCCATGAACACGACGACGACGCTGTTTCTCCGTTCCGACCCAGCCATGTACACGAGCCCTGGCCGTACGTATGCGCGAGTAGGCGTTCGAGACCCCGCCCGTATGTACACATACATGGCCGTAATTTCTTTCTTGCACCCTGGCCGCTGTACGTACGTGTACATGTTACGTGCGCGCCTCTACTACGACACGTACACGCCTCTACTACGACACGTGCGCGCCTCTACATCCACCAGTATATATGTACGTACACGTTCGCGACCAGAATGACAATGCTACGTACGCTTCGACCAGGTGGGTCCCGACTGTCAGGCACTTCCTTGCCTGCGAAGATGTAGCTGGTGGGTCCCAGCACTCAGGGGGGTGAATCATTTTTTTTTGCCCGAGCGCACTTCCTTGCGTGCGAAGATGTAGCTGGTGGGTCCCAGCAGTCAGGGGCAAACGTTTTTTCGCGAAATACGGTGGCCCGTCCGATGGGTCCCAGCTGTCAGGTGGAGGAATAATTATTTTGCACGTAATGAGGCACTTCCTTGCTGCGGCCGTGGACCCAGCTGTCAACCTCTCCACGTACAGTCCACATCCCATGGAAGCCGTTCCTTGACCACGTTGACCACGTCGCGCCGAGAGCACCAGGGCGGTGGACGACGGCGAGGCCTAGGAAGGGGACGACGCGGAGCCGGGGAAAACGCGGCGGTGGATGCCCACGCATAGAGGAGTACGAGGGTTCACTGGTTCGCTGCGGTGTGAGGCTGCCATCGCCGCAGAATAACAGGGGGTGTGGGTGAGTAGAGGGATGGCCTGGCCAGCGGTGGCAGTAGTAGGGGGCGGTGAGGCCTCCGCCGCATCGCAGCCGGCCATGGGAGGCAGGAGCACGAGGCACAACCGGCGCTGGTTTGGGCGGCTGGAGCAAGAAGACCAGAGGTTCAAGAAGCACTACGATCGTTGGATGGACATCGTACGGTCACTGGAGCTAGAATCGTGCATATTGACTAAGTTGACAAAGCCCTCCGTCCCCGTCAACTTAGTAGGCCCACAAGTCAGCCTGCCACTATACTGGGTCCCAGCTAACAGGGGGAGTATTCATTTTTTTGTGCGTAATAAGGAGGCACTTCCTTGCATGCGAAGATATAGCTGGTGGGTCCGAGCTGTCCGTGGCGGTAACGTTTTTTTCGCGAAATACAGAGGCCCTTTCGGTGGGTCCCTGATGTCAGGTGGAGGAATCATTATTTTGCGCGTAATAAGGAGGCATTTCCTTGCATGCGACCGTGGACCCAGCTGTCGGCCTCTCCACGTACAGTCCACTTCAGATGCATGTCGGTCGTTGACCAGGCCGCGCCAAGAGCACCAGGGCGGTGGACGACGGCGAGGCCTAGGAAGGGAACGACACGGAGGCAGGGAAGACTCGACAGTTGTTTCCCACGAGGAGGGGAGTACGACTGTACGAGGGTTTACTGGTTTGTCTGCCGTCGCCGGAGAATAACAGCAGGTGTGGGTGAGTAGAGGGATGGCTAGGCCAGCGATGGGAGTACGGTGGGGCGGTGAGGCCTGCGCGGCAGCACAGCCGGCCGCGAGGAGGAGGGAGCAGGCAGTCCCGCCGGCGCTTGTTTGAGTGGCTGGAGCAGGAAGAGCAGAGATTGAAGAAGCACGACGGCCGTTCGATGGACATCCAATAGTCACTGCTTGTGCGTCAACCTTTTTTTAGGAAAGCCTCAAATCTATGGAAAATAGCATACAGCCCATCTGCCATTATTTCTAATAATTTACAGCCCATTTGCTAATTCTTAAGGTTTTTTTGGAGCCCATATTCTTTTTGTTAGCATTACAGCCCATATTGTGGCCACGGTTAAAAAATTATACGAAATTTTGCATATTTCGGTGCGGTCCGAACTGTTTTTAATTCTGAAATTTTGACTCACATTCAAACTGATTTTAAAAATAAATGTATATCAATATAAAATCCAACAAATTCTCCACGCATAAAAATTAATGTAATTTAAAATCTCGAAATGAAAAAAGGATATTTGAAACTAATTGCCGGTTTGATGTGTTTTAAAAATGTACAGCCCATTTCTCATTACTGATAGGCCATTTTCTCGGCCAGCCGAATGAAGCTCTCCTTGTCTTGAAAGATTTGCAGCCCAACAGGCGTGACAAAGCGACTTACTTGGCAAATCACAAAAATACTGGGCTGTGGCCGTGGACCTAGCTGTCAGCCTCTCCACGTACATTACTTTTCCGATGGAAGTCGGTCGGTGACCACATTGACCACGCCGCACCGAGAGCACCAAGGTGGTGGACGATGGCGAGGCCTAGGAAGGGGACGATGCGGAGCCGGGGAAGACGCGGCAGTGGATGCCCACGCGGAGAGGAGTACGAGGGTTCACTGGTTCGGCTGCGGCGTGAGGCCGCCGTCGCCACAGAATAACAGGGGGTGTAAGTAGAGGGATACCTTGGGCCAGCGGTGGGAGTAGTAGGGGGTGGTGAGGCCTCCGCGGCATCACAGCCGGCCACGAGAGGCAGGAGCACGCGACACGACCGACGCTGCTTTGGGCGGCTGGAGCAATAAGACCAGAGTTTGAAGAAGCACTATGGCCGTTGGATGGACATCGTACGGTCACTGGAGCTAGAATCGTTCATATTGACTAAGTTGACAAAGCCCTCCATCCTCGTCAACTTAGTAGGCCCACAAGTCAGCCACCCACTATGGTGGGTCCCAGCTAGCAGGGGGTATTCATTTTTTGGTGCGTAATAAGGAGACACTTCCTTGCGTGCGAAGATATAGCTGGTGGGTCCGACCTGTCAGCGGGGGGAACGTTTTTTTTCGCGAAATACAGAAGCCCTTCCCACGTACAGTGCACGTACAGTGCATAATAAGGAGGAACTTTCATTGCGTGCGACCATGGATCTCGTGGATCCCAGCCGTTAGGCTCTCCACGTACAGTCCTCTTCCGATGACTCTCGTATGTTGACCACGACGCGCCGAGCGCACCGAGGCGGTGCACGACGGCGAGGCCCCAGACTGGAATGACCCGGAGATGGGGAAGACGCGGCAGTGGAGTCGTAGACGGAGAGGAGTGGGAAACTTGACAGGTTCTGGTGCGGGGTGGGCCTACACTCGGCAGAGAATAACAAGAGGTGCAGAGTGGAGGGATGGCCTGCCATCGGCGGGGTAGCGTTTCGCTGAGGAGCGCAAAACAACGCCGCTGGATGCCGAAGACTGGAGCAAGCGGTTCCGGCAGCGCTGGGGGAAGAAGACGAGAGATTGAAAAAGAATGCCGGCCGTTGGATGTAAATCCAACGCCTTCTTAGGCTTTGACCTACTGGCCCACATGTCAGCCAGTCCATTTGTTTTTTAGTCCATTTGGTGGGCTGGGTGAAACAATGATGTAGCATCTATGCAGCCCGTTTAAATCCCATTTGCATTTTTCTCGAAATCCGCGGACTTGCTGGGCTGGGTGAAAATATCATGTTGGGCTAGACGGAGAAATGTTATAAAAACATAAACACATGATTGCACGTCAGTAAAATCTTTGCAAGCTTATGTACGCAATCACTAGGAGTTAACTTGCCAAGTTATATATAAACAATTATTATTATTATTTTGGAAGAACTTTCAACTTCCAAAATAAAATATCATTTTAATTTGATGAGTTAATAGTACGTGGGGTATTATTATTTTTTGCGCTAGACGTGGGACAGTTGAGTTGGTTCTAGGGGAAAGTACTGGGAGACAACTCAGTTTACATCGAAAAAGAAAGTGGGAGAAAATTCAGAGACCTGCTGGGTCCACCTGAGGAGGGGAATATGTTGGGAGGAAGGAGATTCAAAGCACGGCAGCTGAGTGAACTATTTTTTTATGGACAAGTGAACTAGTTTACATACATAAGAAAATAGCCACTAAAAAAAGCAATCAGGTTAATGGGTTCTTAAAAGAAATATTTCGGACAAAACAGATAATTACGACACATAGGCTAATGCATGAAACACTCAGATGATAAAGGTGCTTATAAACAGATAAAGTACAACATCTAGACCTTCCTGGCACGCTTGATCATGACGCTGCGGCTGTCCATGTACTCGTCGGTTACGGGAAGCAGACACGCCCTCATGTCCAAGATCTTCCTGTACATGTCGTAGCATGCATATGCGTCGTTGGCCACGTAGGTTATGTAGGCTAGATTCAGAGGTACCTCCCACGTGCTCAGGTCGTCTTCTTTCATGTTGGCGTATCAGGGGTTGACAATGGTCTCACCGAGGTCAACCACGGAGTCCTTCTCCTGCCCGTTGCTGATGATCTTGTATTTCTTCTGGATGTCGACAAGCTTGTTGCACCAGATGGCCGAATCGTCACGTTCTTCCTTCTCTCCACCGTAGCGAAGGTGCAGTCGGCGCTGCCGATGAAACGGGCGAATGCTCCAGAACCTGGTGCAGCCATAGGACTGAGGCGAGGCAGAGCTTCACCGAGTCCGTATTGTTGGTGTACATCACATTCAACTTGGTGCAGCCATAGGACTGAACGGCGAACTCAAAGGGGAACTCCTTGCTGAAGTCCATATCCAGGAGGCTCACCCCTCAGATCGCCATTGGAGTCTCTTCGAGTGAACGAGTGTGTAGGCGGCGGCAGCAGTTCGTTTTTCAGCTCTTGGGGAACTGGATTCAACAGTAAGCTGAGTGTGTATAGGCGACAACAGTTACTACCCCTCCCTCGTCCGCTGCACGCCCGGCAGAAGATGCACCCTCGGCCACACGTCGGTTCACGAGCGGGTCTGTATTGGTACTGTAATAACAGGAGTTAGTGGTCACTTTACTTAAATTTAATTAGCTTTAATAGAAATTTATACTAAAAACAAGCAATGCATTCGCTCGTTCTATCAGTGCCACAGGATCAACATGCACAACAATTAGAATTATTATTCTCGGGACGCTCACGATCAGCACATTTGTCGCACTTTCACAAAGATAATACTACCAAGTTTGAACTGTTTGTTATGGTTGTTGTCCTCTGCATCATCATGCCGTGTTTCCCAGCTTGCAAGATTCAGAACCAACAAATAAGATCCAAATAATAAGTACAACAAAGATACCTACACATCTCATTGATTCCCAGCTTGCAAGATTCAGAACCAACAAATAAGATCCAAATAATAAGTAAAACAAAGATGCCTACACATCTCATTGATTCCCAGCTTGCAAGATTCAGAAACAACAAATAAGATTCAAATAATAAGTACAACAACGACGCCTACACATCTCACTGATTCCCAGCTTGCAAGATTCAGAACCAACCCATTAGAGCCTTTTGATAAAGTGAATATCGGGATTAAATCCATCTTGGCTAGCCATGTCATACAATCGAAGAACTTGGCGAATGCTCTTGACCGTCACAACATCTGTAGTTGAGTATTCCTGTTTGCACAGCGCAGATAATAAAGAGCATGATTACTATAATACTGGCACTAGTGGAAGTCAACCTGCGGCTCCACTCGATGATTCAATTCATGCTACTTTTTCTGCAGTTCGCCTGAAATGAAGCAAAGATTGCATCATTCAGCTATGTCTCATCTTGCAAAGGCTAATAAAATGTTGCACGAGATTACCAGTAGAATTTAACGGAGATTTTGGAAACTCCAATCACCATTTTGTGCAGTTCCACCAAAATTGAGAGATGTTGCCCATGTAACATTTTAGTTGAACTGCACAAGACACTCATTCCAAAAAAGTGTTTTGTGCAGTTCACCAAAAGGTCACAATAGCAACAAGGTGAAATGGATATCCCTATCTGCACAAAAAGATAGAAAGTAAACAGTTGCTGGTCAATAAGAATATACGAAACATATACAAAATGAAAAGAATCATCTTAATTATGTTCATGGCAATCATGCAAGGACAGTAGAAATTTTAAAACGTCAGCAATGCTTCATGTTACCAGAAGCATTACGATCAACAATGAGATTCCTCAAATATTGGATTACTTTAATGGTGGCATTGCTTGTTTACCAGACACAGTAAATCAACAACAGCTAAAGAGTTGGTTTAAGGGCATGGGACCGTGGGGACACCAGGACACTCAGCAGCGTAAAGGAGCAACTTACTTATCATACTGGGGAAAACAGCGGGAGTGCCATTTGTAACACAGTTTAATTGCATCTTATCACTGGAGGCATTAGATTAACAATAACACTGGTTAGACATGTCCCTAAGGTAAAAGTGTGATCGCTTCATTTTACATGCGCCCTTACATTAACAATAGCAAAAGGTTGGTATAAGGACATGCGACAGTGGACGCATCAGCACAATGTACCTACAAGGAGGCATAAAGTGGTGATGCCGAGTTTGTTCATGCTATGTGAGGGCAGCAAACCTAATCCTGGAGACCTTGTACTATGTGAGGGCGGCAAATCTAATCCTGGAGACCTTTTACTATGTGAGGGCAGCAAATCTAATCCTGGAGACCTTTTACTATGTGAGGGAAGCAAATCTAATCCTGAGACCTTTTACTATGTGAGGGCAGCAAATCTAATCCTGAGACCTTTTACTATGTGAGGGAAGCAAATCTAATCCTGGAGACCTTTTACTATGTGATGGCAGCAAATCTAATCCTAGACATACTCTGTTGACTTGTCCACCAGCCGCCACTTTCTATCCTTCTTTCAACCAATAATAGATATGTTCCTTATCCAGTTTGTACTGCATTTTCCCATTATTTCCCTTTTCAACCAAGAGACCGGTTGGGTATCCGGTCTCTACTACTTTCACCATATTATTTCCTCTTTGAATCAAGTCCTAGATTCATGCTACAACTTTCCCCCCTTTCTTTGTTGTTTGAACAAAGCCATAGATTCGAATGCATGAAGTAGCTTTACCTCTAATAATACTAAAAATTTAGGTGGCTTTGGAAGAGCTGATGGGAGTAGAAAAAGATGCACATGCAGACACGTGGGGAGCTGGGGCAGTAGAGCAAGGCCACTTTCGAAGAACTTATATCTGAGGGTCGCCGGGATGTCGGCGGCGGCAGGTCGGATCTGCGGACAATACGGCAGGGAGGAAGAAGGGTCGGAGGACCTCCTGAGCCGGCGCTGTGTCGGAGAGAATGGCACGGGTAGAGGATCGGGCCCCTCCGGCAGCTGTGGGTTTCCTCCCTCGGCGGCGATGACCGCGTGAACGATGCACCTTTTAGTCCTCTACACACACCGGCCGAAGGGATCCGGCCGGATCTGTGACCAGCGGTGAGCAGAGAGAAAATGTTGCTACCGCTGTCTTGTTTATATCTAGAGAGGATGAGAGAATGAAGAGAGCAACCCTAGTAAGGCAAGCGCTCAGGCCCCTGCGTCCATATATAGTGGAGTGATTATCTTTTTCCTCTCCACAACAAGCGTTTCAATTTGTGTATGTGGCATTAAAGAAAAGAAACTCTCTATTTAAGGTGACTACTGTACGACTCCTACTTACTACTAGTAGTACTACAGTATTCTTCACTTGTGCTCCCCGCCCCTCCATTCATTGAACAACCCCACGGGTGAATAAACATACAGTAAGTACTGTATTTATATAGAACGAACAAGCTCGAACTATTTTCGCGTAGTTAAAAGTTGAGGGCGGGGCTTTTCCCGGGCAGTACGAGCGGCAGTTTTCGGGTAGGCGGTTTGACAGAGAGGCGAGGAGGGTGAGCGAGTGGGGCTGTGCGATTTGACGGCGCGTTACTGCTGGAAAGACTTGTGATATGACCACTCACTATAGTAATGAATTACTGGCGCTCCGACCGGGGTGATGCCCCCCTTCCGTTCTGCGCTCTAATCTGGTGCATGACACGTCGACCCGGATGCTGGCTCTCCCACATGTCGGAGTAGTAAGAAGGAGCAAAGAATGATGCAGTATATACTAGTACTATACTAGTACTACTCAGGTCAGAGGTGTGCGAACCACGGCACCCCAGTGAACCAGCAGTGCGAACCACGGTAGCCCAGTGAACCAGCAGTAGAAAACAATGTGGTGATATGGCCATAAAAAACAATGTGCTACGGTCCGAACTGTAGCATGTACAGTAACACTCCTCTTTGTGTTGGATCCCTGAGTTAGAGCTAGTTTGGGTTGAAATAGCCTCAAATTGTCGATATAAGAGGGGTTAGTTTGAGCTAGTTTGCTCTAACCCAGCTAAAAAAACTAGCCCGGTGGAGAGGTTCTAATTGGGTTAGTTATCCTCGGGCCCACTAAAAGAGAACTAAAAAATCTCCCTTGCCCGCACCAGATCGCTCCCCCCCTCTCGCATGACTCCTCTCTGTTCCACATAGGGCCGCTCGCCCTCTCTCTCCTCCGGCCGCCCTCTCCTTCCGGCCTCCGCCGCCCTACTCCGGCCGCCCTCTCCCTCCGTCCTTCGAAGGTCACCCCGCTCCCCCTTCACTAGTCATTTTTCTCCCTCTGTCGTGCGTGGCGGCGGCGCATCTACCAGGGAGGTCGCGAGAGGGGTGAGTTTGTTCGTTCCTTCTCTGTCTCACGGCCATATGATTGATCTTGCTTGCTCTAGCACTAATTCTGATTTGGAAAAGTAGATCCTGATCAAACTTGGTATAGATTTGTGGTGCACGCATGGAATTGTTTGATGCTGCTTGAGGAGGTAATAAATCTTTCTAGAGGCCCAAAGATCCAGGTCACCTTTCTAGGTATTTCAATTTCAGGCTTGCATTATTTCTAGAGGCCCAAAGATTCAGTTCACCTTTCTAGGTATTTCAATTTCAGGCTTGCATTATTTCTAGAGGCCCAAAGATTTAGTTCACCTTTCTAGGCATTTCAATTTCAGGCTTGCATTATTTCTAGAGGCCCAAAGATTCAGTTCACCTTTTTAGGTATTTCAGTTTCAGGCTTGCATTATTTCTAGAGGCCCAAAGATTCAGTTCACCTTTCTAGGTATTTCAGTTTCAGGCTTGCATTATTTCTAGAGGCCCAAAGATTCAGTTCACCTTTCTAGGTATTTCACTTTCAGGCTTGCATTATTTCTAGAGGCCCAAAGATTCAGTTCACCTTTCTAGGTATTTCAGTTTCAGGCTTGCATTATTTCTAGAGGCCCAAAGATTCAGTTCACCTTTCTAGGTATTTTAGTTACAGGCTTGCATTATTTCTAGAGGCCCAAAGATTCAGTTCCCAGTCGGCGGCAAGTGGCCCTGCTACCCATGCCGGTGTCGACCTCAACTCGCAAGGGCCGGCATCGGAGGGGTTCCTGGGGCTTGGGCTCTATAGAGCCTTCCTCCAGAGCGACGATGGCGAGCTCCTCCCTCGGTGCGTGAGGGGCTCCGGGCTCTCTCCCTATCGTGAATGACTTCCGTGATGAGTTAGCTCATTCTTTGTTTCATGAAGTGTTTTTTTATTTTGTGAAGCTTGATTGACGACTTGTATGTTTAAGTGGGATATCTCATTTGTATGGACAAAGTAAAAATTATCATGTTTTGCATGCTTGATTTGTATAGATGGTTCATTTATGTCAATTGTGAGTGGGAGGAGGCCACAGAAGAGCCGGCCACACCAAGAGGGTGCTTGGATCCAAGGGACTTATTTTAGTCTGACTAAAAATAGTCTCTTTAAGAGGCTAAAGTTCCAAGCACCCCTGACTAAAGAGGGGCTAAAACTAGTCTGGAGACTAAAAAATTTTAGTCAGGGGTACCCCTACTAAAATGTGGATTTGTCCTCTCTCTACTCATTTAACTCCTCTCCTTTAACACAGGCGAGTTCTGGATTGGAGGGTTTGGAGGATAATAAATGCTCATTAACTTGATTTTAGTCTCTTTAGTAGTTGGATCCAAGCATGGGTGAGGCTAGCAAGTTTTAGTCCCACTACTTTTAGTCATGGAACTAAAACGTATCCAAGCACCCTCCAAATCCAGCAGGAAATAGGGTCCAAAGTAGTCAAATGATTGAGATAGAGCATTTATTGTCAATCTAACCCTGCCATCCATACACCTCTTTGGTTTAGAGTTAGTTCAGGGTTAGAATCTAACTCTAACCTCTAACTGAGTTAGAGTTCTCCTCATCTCGGTTCATCGCCATCATACTTTCCCAATTCCTGTGTTTTCAGTATCCTGTGAATCAAAGAGGCCCTTTTTTGCGGGAAAAATCAAAGAGGCCCTTAGACTGGTTTCGGTCCGGTCATTTTTTATAAATGTGTTATGTCCAAAATTTAATGAACGTGCTCCGGTTTCCATGAAAATAATCCGGTTTCATGTAGTAATTCATTCATTTATTTATTCTTCTGCGGGGGGTTTGCATGTAATTCGTGAGGTCTGAAATGTAAAGTACCCCGGCATATGCTCCGAGTCGTGCATGCACTACGACCCAGATGCTCTATGTCCCACATGTCGGTGAATGGGAGCATGTGGAAATAGCCTAGGAGTACATATAGGAGGATAAATGCGTGAAATAATATGTACTGTGAAGCGTAGCCGCGGTTCGAAAAGGAGACCTAAAGTGATGATAGCTATAGGTCGCACGCACCCAACTAGTGGTACTAGACATACGACTAATTCCCCCCCCCCCAAAAAAAAGAGGCACGAGTGCTCAGTACTCCTATTCTATAAACACGAGTCCCATCTGACAACAGCGTCCGTGCTACAGCTAGCTCTCCTCCCTCGTTTCTCTCTTCTAATTCTAAACTCGGCCGACGCCCGGTGGGCGGGGTGGGTTTGCTCAACTGCGGCCCCACCTCACAGTGAAAATGTTACGACTGGAATAAAAATGCCATATACTCCCTCCGTTCATAAATATAAGCCTTTTTAGATACTATTTCAAATGGAATACAGCATACAGATGTATGTAGACATAGTTTAGAGTGTAGGTTCACTCATTTTGCTCCGTATGTAGTAGTCACTTGCTGGAATCTTTAGAAAGACTTATATTTGGGAACGGAGGGAGTACTATACTAATAAAACATTAAGGCCACGAGGCGATGCAGTGCTGGTTACAAGAGGCAAGAAGAGATGCATCCATCGATGACGTCCACCTCCTCGACTCAGGGCGCCGGCCCACCGAACGGCGCCTAAGTAGCAGCGGCTTTCGTGGCCAGGTCGACGTGCTTCTGAACAATGGCGTCGAAAGATTCCAGCCGCTAGAAGAAGGCCAACGTCTTTTTGTCCTCGCTTGCCTTGTAGTGGCATATGTAGACGATTTCCTCATAGACGTGGATGTGCAGGTCGACGGTTTCTTGCATGGCGAGGCGCTGCGTGGCGAGCGAGGCCTTGAGGTGCACATTCTTCGTCGCGACCTCCGGCACCTGTAGGGCCACCAGGCCTTGAAAGGTTTCGTCACCATGGAGGCCGATGAGGGTGGCAGGCAATGAGGAGCCTGGGCGCGCGGGCTGGAGCAGTACGGCAAGGTCGTCCGCACGCTTCTTGACGGTGGTGAACTTGCGGATGGAGTTGACCATCATGTCGTCCATGCGTGAGGCGAAGCCGGCGTCGGCAAGGGCTACGATGCCTGCGGTCGCCAGCACCGTCTGGAAACGCTGCGCGGTGCGGGGCCGCAGGCCGGCGGCTTGGATGATTTGGCACGGCAGACTACTGCTCGCGTCCATTACCTCCATAGGTGCTTGTGGCTTCTGGTCACTTGGTCTTGGATTGGAGTGAGCACTATTGCGCAAAGACTTGGGAGTAGATGAATTGGAGTGGTGGGGCGCCTTTATTATATGAGAGTCCAAACTGTGTTGCATTCACATCGTGCTGGCTCTATTCTGCTTCTCCAATTAATTCCCTCTGCATGTAATTGAGGATGCATCATTGACCGTTCAACGTCTCGGGAACCGCTATCCTCTCCCTCCTTGGCATTCAAGCACCTATGGACCCGTCGACGACGAGGTGCCTATGGTGACTTCGTAAATTTCAAGATGATAGTGTCGTGCGTGTGTGCGTTCATAGGGGTGAGTGTATGCGCGTGTATATGAGCGCTTGCGTCTGTACTGTGTAAAAAAACGTAAATGCATGTCAAGAGACTAGTCAGTATACTCAATATTGTGCACTTTGGAGAGGAAAACGATAGAACTAGTACGTATTTATTTACGGTGCAGATTCACTCATTTTGCTCCATATGTACTCCGTCTCGGTGTAGTCTAGTCACTTGTTGAAATCTCTAGAAGGGCAAATACTCCTTTCTGGTTTACAGGGCTATACTAGCAAGTAGTTGTACGTACTAGTACAATAGTGGGCTCACATAGCAATTTTGTCTCATGCAAGAGCCTGGCTATATGCGTGCTCCAATATTCGCAACTGCAACGTTCGGTTTGCGCTTGGCTCTTCGCCTCTTTGAGAAGACGAACAATGATGTTCCTACTACTGCTTCTACAGTGTCGAATCCACTGCTGCATGTCCGTCCACCGCGAGCGGGACGGATAGCTTGTTGTAGAAGTACTGCTAAGCAAAAGCTTGTCCTTGTTTGCGAGCAACCGCGCGCATGGGTGAGGGAGAAGGCGTGTAGTAAAATCAAGCTTCTCCTGTACGAGTTGACGCAACACATCATAGCACTGGCCCCACATGCTTGCCTCTAAACTTGGCTGAAAGACCCGCAGTGTACAATATATTTGCTGCAACCTCTAACATTTACCCACCACAATTTAAAATATATGTGGCCGTATGCATCGTTCTGATGCAGAGGCCGGGGAGTCCCCCCTTTTCGAAAAAAAAACAAATTAAAATATATATTCCTGTCTTGACCAGATGAGCGTGCAAACTACAATCACCAGGGTGTCAGGTAGGGCCAGAAGACTATTTTAATTTTTTTAAAAAAACTTCGAGACGGCCACATAGCATGGAGCCGACCCCAACGATTTTAAGCTTACAGGCACGGTACACGCTATCCTAGACTACTCTACACATGAAACTGCCACACGAGCGTCCGGGCTGCGCTTGGCTCTTCGCCTCTTCGGGAAGTCGAACAATGATGGAGTACTACTGCACTGGAGGAGTACTACAGTACGCTTCTGGCCATCTGACACCGATTGAACTGCTGCATGTCCACTGCGTGCGGGAGGGAGAGCGTGTAGCAAAAGCTTCTCCTAGTCTTGCCAGCCACCACGCTCATGGGCGAGGGAGGGACGCTCCTGCCTTTGCGTGTATGACAGGTGGGCCCGACAGGTGTGTGGCCAACCTGTCATACAGCCAAAGGCAGGTGCAGTTAAGTCCGCGAGGGAGAGGATAATCAAACTTCTCGTTGATGTACGAGTTGACGCGACACATCAAAGCACTGCACTCGATATATTTCAATAATTTGCGTTTACCGATGCATTAATTACAACGCATGCATGCATGCCGTGACTCTCCTTTTGATACTTGCATGTGTTGATTTAATGCACCTTGAAGTAGTATAAAATATGTGACGGTAAAGCTTTGTAATACCACGTCCCAAGTCGAGAGATGGTTGTGCACGAGGAGGGCGAGATCATGCAGACCGAACAGGACCCGACGATGGAGCTCTCTAAGGTCTCGATGGACCTCACCGTGCTCCACTGCCCCTTGTGCCTCCGCCCCTTGAGGCCTCTAGTGTATGAGGTTCGAATACACCTCGTCCGTTCGGCTGATTGAGCAAGGTGCAGGTTTCTTGATTGATGTGTTGTTCGATTGATTTCTGCAGTGCAAGGGAGGGCACCTGGCCTGCGCCGACTGCCGCGTCGAGCGCCCTGGGAACCAGCAGCAGTGCCAGAAGTGCGAGCGTGGCGGTGGCTTTGACGTGCGAAACACGGCGGTGGACTCTGTCCTTTCGTCGGTGAGGGTGGAGTGCCCGCACGAAGGCTGTGGGCTCTACGTCACTTACCACAAGCTCGCCGATCACCAGAGTGTGTGTCCGCTCGCGCCCTGCAAATGCCCCATGCCCATCTGCGGCTACTAAGGCCCGCCGCCGGCGCTCTACCACCACATCAGCGCCGCGCATCCCATGCCCGTGCACAGGATCCAGTACGGCAAGGTGCTCCAGCTGCAAGTGCCACTGTCGGAGCCACGGCTCTTGCTGTTCGCGGAGGAGGACCGCCGCGCGTTTTTCTTAGTCGGCGGAGTGCTCGACATTGGCACGCCTATCGCCGTGTCGGTCGTCTGCGTCAGAGCGGGGGCGTCCCCACTGCCGCACTACGTGGCCAAGCTGTGGGCGAACGGCCCGCCGGGGGAGCCCAAAGGCACGACCGACGCCGTCAAGGTGGAAATGGAGGTGACAAGCAGGAAGGATCCCGGCGATGTCGACGTGCAGGAGCTGACCTTCTTGACAGTTCCGCCCAAGCTGCTGGCCGGGGCTAAGCTTGTGTCCCTCCACATTCAGATTGACAACCTCACGTCCTAAATGTTTCTACAGTGCCTTCTGTTTATCTTAGTAATATGCTAATATAGGGATTACCTTGGTCTACTTTAGCTTAAGAAATGGTGGGTTTTGGTGGCGATGCAGCAATTACTTCGACATCAGACCAGTAATTTCCAACAGTCGAACGGATATTTTGTGTCTGTTGGATATAAAGTTCCTTTGGGTAAGAAGTACTACTTGTCATCAAAATGGATAAAAGGAGATGTATGTAGACATATTTTAGTTCTAGATACGTCCCTTTTTATCCATTTTGATGACAAGCACTCCCTCCGTTCCACAATACATGCCTTCCATTTGTCAAAATATAGATGTATCTAGACATGTTTTAGTATATAGGTACATCCATTATAGAGCCAATCGGATTGTTGAGAACACTACAATTCGAGAAAAACAGACGCGTGTGTGAGAGCTCGCCACGCGGCTATTCCTGTCGAACGCCCCATTAACCGTAAGATATGTATACAACGGTGCCAGTTATTGCACGTACACAGTAGTACTCCCTCCTTTCCGGTTTATAGGGCTTAATTCAAAAATCTCACCAACCAAGATGGTGAGTGGTGGAATATTTTTTGTAGTTTGCAAAAGCACCAAATTAGTGCTCTTGTTTTTCTCAAAAATTATGTTTATCAATGCATTAATTGCAATGCATGCATGCATAAAGTACATGCATTGGTCAATTTTCTCTTAATACTTGCATGCAATGATTTAATGCACCTTGGAATCTGAACATGTGTTGGGGAGCAACCAAATTGAGCCTTATAAAATGGAAAAACTAAAATTTTGAGATAAGCCCTATAAAACCGAAAAGGAGGGAGTAGAAAAAGAAGTACTCCATCCGGGAATAGTGCCGCACTTCGAAACTAGAACCGTCAATAAATTTTGAGCTTGCATCTCGTCACATTCCAAATTACTCCACGCTATATTGAATTGCAAACCTGTTCACACCGATCACAACCTAAACGGTTTCCCACTTAGGAGCGTATTAGTACCACGCTATATTGAATTGCACACCTGTTCACACCGATCACAACCTAGACGGTTTCCCACTTAGGAGCGTATTAGTACTCGGTTATAAATACTAGTATGCCAAGATGACTGCACATTCCTCCTCAACTCCTCATCCACAAAAACAAATAAGTCATTCAGCATCCTTCCCTTGCGTCTGCCATGGCCAGCGTGAGTTCTGGGTCGAGAGATTGCCACCAGGGAGAGGCTAGCATGGAAGCGGAAGCACGGGAGATGTCCCGCCTCGCTACGAGAGCAGCTGACATGTCCCGCCGCGCGGAAGTAGCAGCACAGAGGTCCCGCCGCGCCGCTGAAGTAGCACGGAGGTCCCGCCGCGCCGTCGATGCAGCAGACTGGTCCGGCCGCGCCGCGGAAGCAGCAGAGATGTCCCGCCGCGCCACGAATGCAGCAGAGATGTCCCGCCGCGCCGCGGCGGCCTGGGAAAATTTCTCGCGGGCAGGAGACGACTGTTATAGGCGCATGCATGCGATCGTCCATAGCCAGATGGATCAGATCTCCGGCTGGGCGAGCTTGCAGGACGACATGAAAGCCTCGTTGGAACAGGCTACCGGCGTCATCCGGCAACTAAGGGAGGGCAATGAGAGGCTCCGGGCCGAGCGTGACCTGCTGAGGGAGAAGATCGTCCGAAGTGCAGACCAGCAGGAGGAGACCAGTGCCTTGTTGAAGAGGACTAGCGTCATCGTCAAGAAAGTTATGGACGAGAATGACATTCTCCGCAACGAGCGCCAAAGGCTGGTGGAGGAATCCGTGGATGTTCTCAAGCAGCGCCTTGAGGACACGACAGAGCTCATCGCTGCTCGCCGCGGAGACTAGTTCCCGCGGCCTGCAGCAACGCATCAAGAAAGTAGAGATCAGCGAGCCAGATCCTTGTCTTCCTTCTTCTTTTGCCCTTGTGTATTTGGGCGTAGCCGCATGTGGATTTTTTAATTATCTTTCTAATTATGTAAGACAATTAATCGTCCTTATCTTTCTGTGGAAGATCAATGTTGCGAGGCTGGAATGAAGAAAACTCTTGTTGTGGCGACCCTGGTGTTGCTATTCTTCTAGTTGCTGCTGGGCTTCCTTCAGTTTCCTGGTTTCTTTTGATGTAATAATCGGTTTAGGATGTGGATTGTGTCGTCGGTTGTGAAATGTTGGGTTCTAGCGCGGATGTTTGGCCTTTGTTGGCCTCTTGGGATGTTGCGATTTCAATCTGGTAGCTTTTATTCCTTCGTGTTAGGCTGGAGTTGTGCTGAACTTCTTGTGAATTGTGGTGGTTTTCAGTAATGAAAATCGGAAGGGGCAAGCCCTTCTTTGATAAAAAAAATTAATCGTCCTTATATATTCACCAGTCTTGCTATAAGTCGCAGTAGATGCTATATAGGTCCGTCGGATCTTACATCAAGATCCGTGCTTTCAGATTTTCTTTTTTCTCTCTTAAATCTTAGTCGAGTGAGACATAGCCACGCCATTAAACAGAGGCTCGGGCGCCATTAATGGAGACCTTGGGAGAGAGGTGGACGGCAGATGGAGGTCAAAGGGCTCTCCTCCCGATAAGCACCCACAGGGTCTGATCGCACGCCTCTTGTACTCAAATAGCTACCCTGCACGGCGCCTCCTAGCTAATAAAAAATGGGGACGCATGGCGGCACGTAAATGGTACTAGTAAGTAGAACGCCCACGGTTTCAATAATACTTGTGTTTCCGATTGTAACGTGACAACACTTGTTCCAAAATGACTTTGTTGATTGTTAATGTGTGCGCCTTCGCAAATCGGACTGCAAATTTACCACAGCATGTTGGTGCCATGTCATGGCACCAAGCCAAGTTTCATTATTTTCATGCGTGTTTTGGATTTACAGGAATTAAAAAACTAAGTTTCTCAATGTTTCCAACCCAGCCACGACGCCCAGAATTTTGAATTTCATTCCCATTTCTTGCATGGAACCTAGAAATTTACCCGAGGACACACATGTGATTTTTCAACCAACTTTGGTGCACTGGAACATGTGCTTGTATTTCAAATTTGAATTATGCACACAAAGGTGACACGTTCCCTCGCAGAACCATGAGCCTTCTTGAGAGAAGCTCCGATTTGCAAGAAGCTTATACCAAAATTTGTTCCTATTCGGCTAATTTTTTTACCACGGCATGGTACTACCATGACATGACACCATGCCAAGTTTCATGATTTTAAAACCAAGTTTCTCAATGTTCTCGACCGAGCCACGATGCCCAGATGTTTGAATTTTATTCTCATTTTTTGCATGGGACCTACTCCCTCCTTCCATCTATATAGGGCTAATGTGTTTTTCAAGACATCCTTTGACTATTGACAAGCTTAATAGCACATGAGATGTATACTATGAAAATTATATTATTGGAAGCTCCTTTGACATACAAATTTGAAGGTATGCTTTGTGTAAGTTGCATGTCATATATTATTTCTCTAATGTTTGGTCAAAGTTAGCCTCGAAAAACACATTACGACCTATATAGATGGAAGGAGGGAGTAGAAATTCACCCGAGGACACAAATGTGATTTTTCAACCAACTTTGGTGCACGGGAGCATGTGCTTGTAGTACAAATTTGTATTATGCACATTAAATGACCAAAAAATTAATTAATGTGTAAATAAGGCCAAACGAAGCCGGAATAATTCCAAAATTTAACATGACACTCATGTAGTTCTATGTTGCCTTTGTAAATAAACTCAAGGGGGACAACGTATATCGTTTCCCACTCAAAGGTGGCACGTTCCCTCTCAGAACCACGAGCCTTCTTGAGAGAAGCTTCGGTTTGCAAGAAGCTTATACCAAAATCTGTTCCTATTCGGCCAATTTTTTTACCACAACATGGTAGTACCATGACATGACATCCATGCCAAGTTTCATGATTTTCAGACATGTTTTGGATTTACAAGAATTTTAAAACCAAGTTTCTCAATGTTCTCGGCCGAGCCACGATGCCCAGATGTTTTAATTTTATTCTCATTTCTTGCATGGGACCTAGAAATTCACCCGAGGACACAAATGTGATTTTTCAACCAACTTTGGTGCACGAGAGCATGTGCTTGTAGTTCAAATTTGACTTATGCACATTAAATGACCAGAAACTCAATTAATGTATAAAAAACGACAAACGAACCCGGAATAATTCCAACATTTAACAGGGCACTAATGTAGTTCTATGTTGCCTTTGTTAAGAAACTCAAGGGGGGCAGCGTATATCGTTTCACACTCAAAGGTGGCACGTTCCCTCTTAGAACCACGAGCTTCCAAATCAGCCCAATTTTTTACCACAACATGTTAGTGCCATGACATGACACCATGCCAAGTTTCATGATTTCGCGGCGAGTTTTGGATTTACATGAACTAAAAATCAAATTTTCTCGATGTTCTCGGCCGAGTCATGACGCCCAGATGTTTGAATTTCATTCTCATTTCTTCCATGGGACCTAGAAATTCAACCAAGGACACACATGTGATTTTTCAACCCACTTTGGTGCACCGGAGCATGTGCATGCAATTCATATTTATATTATGCACATTAAAAGTCCAGAAACTCAATTAATGTATGAAAAGGCCAAATGAACCCGAAATAATTCCAAAATTTAACAGGGCACTCATATAGTTCTCTGTTGCCTCAGTAAATCAAATCAGGGGGGAGGCAGCGTATATCGTTTCGCACACAAAGGTGACACGTTCCCTCTCGGAACCACGAGGCTTGTTGAGAGAATCTCCGGTTTTGCAAGAGGCTTATACCAAAACTTGTCCCAATTCAGCCAAAAATTATACGTATGAAAACAGGGTTTAGATTATCCCAAACATCTCGCTACCTAGACCAATAATGTACTATGATTTGAATTCAACATAAAATGGATACAAATATTTGAATTGGAGAGCGTATGGTACATGTAGTTCATAGTGAAATATGATTACTGCTATATGTATGTTTTTTGTTATCAAGATAATATTTAAATTATTGTATAACTTGACAACAATTGTATTCAAATAAGGAAAATTGATTCAAATTTAGTCCATATGGTAGACGACAATATATATGTTCACATGGTGGAGTAAAATGTTCATATATGATGGAAGATCAAAATGTACGACTACATCAATTATAAACCGCAAGGTCACCTAACGATATATTCGAATTCAACATAACGTGGATTCAAAAATTGAAATTCGAGATCATGGCATCTGTAATCATATAAAAAGGGACATTACTCTTTCTTTGGTGGGAATTGATTTGTTTTTTGTTGTTGTTGAGGGAAGTGCGAATCGATTTGGTACTGTGCAGGGTAATCTTGTTCTCCCGATTTTTTTTACATTTTTCTTGTAGTTTTTTCAATGGCATCTATAGCAATATAGTAAAAGGGGACATGACTCTCTTTTCTCTTGTATGAATTGTTTTTTTACACGTTAAGTTTGTTCTGCCGAACAAGGAATCCGCACCTTGTTATCCCGAAATTTTCAAGCTCGAGTATCTTTTGTCTCACCTGCTTTGAAACTCCCGCTTCTTCAACCCGCGCCGCGCCTTGTTATCTCGAAATTTGGACGTGCGCGAGAACTCCCTCATCATCCGAAATCGCTCCCGCAGCCCAGACACGCGAAATCCCCCTTCTACCCCTCAGCCGGAAATGAAGCTCCACGTCGTGGTGTCAAAACCGGTGGGGGTACGCTGGTAACTTACCCTACATTTCGGACAAGCGCATCCCTAAGCTTGGCTCCCCCTCCCCCTTTGCCCCCCATTCGTACACAGAGGCTGCCAAAACCCGCGAAACCCCACGCTCCTCCGTCAGCCTCCCGACCGCCGCCCAGCCGGAGACTCTTCCCGGACTACATCGTCCACCGCTATAGCTCGCCGTCCCTCATCCACCGCACCGGATGAGGATCCATTGTCGATATCGTCGTCCCGCCGGATCAGCCGCCCTGTCCTCCACCTCCAAGGAGCTGCCCCGACGTTCGCCTCGTCTATCGCGCCACCTCAATCCGCACAGCGCCGTCTTGACCTGCCCCACCGGAACCGTAGAACCCTCACCAATTCCTCTGATGAAGCCGAGGCCAACTCGGGGCCACCAAGGAGGTTCTTCACTCACCGCTGCATTTTATCTTTTATTCAATCTCACGGGGCTGCCGGTGGTGGATACCGAGCAGACATGGCGTGTCTCCATCGACGGTGCCGTCGCCGGCCACATCATCCACGGCGTCTCTCCCCCATGTCGTTGCTTCCTCGGCGGCGACTTCCACAACGGCACTAGCTGCAGCTGCTCCGGCTCTCGCTCGTGCTGCGGCTCTGTTCTTGCTGTCGGTGGCACTGCTGCACTACTCCTACTTTCGTTCGTGCTGCTGCTCTGCTCTTGCTCTTGCTTGCGCTGCTGCTGCTGCTGCACGACCTCCGGCAGCTACAGGAGTTGCTGCTTTAGTACTCGCTCGCGGTGCTACTGCACGACTTGCTCTCTGCTAGTGCGTTCCCTGCTCGAGCGTCTGCTGATTTAGATCACTGCTTCTCTGCTACTAGTGCTCGAACGCCCTAAACATCTATTGCAATGCTCTGTTACTAGTTCAATCAGTTTCGACAGTAAAATTCAGTTTCGACTGTGAAGTTCATTTTCTTCAGTTAAGCTCAGAGTGAACAGTACTTACAACATCTGTCGGAGTGGCCGTGGCGCGGCTGATGCGTTTTACATCTAGCACTTTTTGGTGATGTATTTTACATCATCTATTGCAGATGATATTAGGGTCCCACTTCAGATTAACGTTGTCTGTCTTGTCATGCTTCAGCCTCGTCGCCGTACACCTTAGCGGAGCTGCTCCAACGACGGAACCGTCCATCACAACGGAGCAGTACCCTCGGCGCCGTTTCCAGAGGCCTCGGATCTTCTTCCCCGCCTCCGACAGTCACACCAGCATCATCACCATCCTCCACATCCAACCCAATGATGCTGAGGTCCACAAGGCTATGCCAAAGAGGTTGTACACTTGTCGCATCACTTTGTTTCTCCATTCCTCTGTTCTTCCAATTCATGTTAGCCAAACACCCAGGTTGACTGAAATCCTATGTTTCCAAATGCTCTGTTTTGCACGTGCATTCCTATCCTATTCCTGTGTTTTTCCTGTCCCTACGTTTATAGAATCCTCCAATTCTAAGGAGCCCTTACAGATTTACTTCATTTTCAGATAGGCGTCAAAGAAAACTCTGTGTGTTATGTCCTGCTCCTGCCGTGACGTCATCCACCCCACCTGAGGTGCACCATCGACAGAAGCGTTCACTGCTGCAGAGATACCCCCTGCAGACTTCCTTTCGCCACCTCAGATCATCTTCCCCGTTGCCGGCAGCCACGCCAACTGCATTACCATCATTGACTGAGCAGATGAACCTGAGGACTACACAGTTCCGGAAGAGAGGTCGCAGTCTTTCGTGTTTGCTTACGTTATACATCGGTTATTATTACCTGCTACTTTAATCGTTCAATCTTGAGTTTGAATTCCATGGGTCCTCATATCGAGCCAGCAACGAATAGTATCTGTCTACTATCTGGTTCATCTGGGGTCTTCTATGTGGTTCATGTTGGGTGGGCAACAAACAATAGATGATCCATTGTCTATCTTTTTAAACTGAAGCTATAATCTACCTCCTATCATTAGTTTTGGATCCATCCACTCGTTTGCTACCATCAGTCTTGATTTTTGCATGCACCCCTTAGGCCTTACAAAATCTAACTATTTTTTTATTATGCATATCAGATATTGTACACAATCGTACTGAACATGTAGAGAAAAGAGAAGACCGTTGCGTGCGAATATAATGTCATGCAGACGCCACTCCATGGTGGGCGAAGTGCCCTCCCTCCTGCATTTCCAGATTGTATTCCATAGGAAGATAACTGTTCAGATGGAGATTCAGAAGGAGGCGACCACACCTGTTTACCACCTGAGGTGTTTGCTCTAACCTGGCATGCTGATGTTGGTCATATCATGCATATGGCGCCTTGCATTGCTTACATTATACATCTTATATGTCATCAGCTTAGTTTAGATTTGCTTTGTGTGAATGCCACCTGTTTGGTTTCTATATCATACTCCCACCATTCCTAAATATTTGTCTTTTTACAGATTTCAACAAGTGACTACATACGGAACAAAATGAGTGAATCTACACTCTAAAATATGTCTATATACTCCGTATGTGGTAGTCCATTTGAAATCTCTAAAAAGACAAATATTTAGGAACGGAGGGAGTATATGGGAATTATGCAATGCATCTTCTTTAACCAGGCATCATATACGTGAATCATGCAATGCCATCCTGTTTAGCCAGTCATCGTATATGTGAATTGTATTGTGCCATATTTTTTTCCATAATGTATTCCATTTGTCAACAATGTTTATACATTCATCTACTCTCCTGTGCATCAGCCATTTCAGCCGGTCATGGGAAAATCTGGAGTGAAAACAAGGTCTTCTGAGCAGTCAGTGCTTACCTGTCGATGCAGATTTCTTGCTGGTTACAGATAGCTCCTCAGAGGAGGATTCAGAGAGAGATGACCAGTCGTATTCCCCCCGACGTGCATGCTCTAACTTGGCTGGGTTATATTGCTCATATCATGCATATGGTGTCTTGCATCACCATGCCATCTCCTTAGATTAGACATGGTTTGTGTGAATGCCTCCTGTTTGCTTTCTATATCAGATATGTGAATTATGCAATGCCATGTTTTTCAGCCAGTTATCATATATGTGAATTGTGCACCGCCATGGAGCTAGGCATCATATATGTGAATTATCTCATGCCATCATTTTTTTCATTACGTATTCCATTTGTCGACAATCTGTGTATATTAAACTACTCTTCATGTGTATCAGCCATTTGAGCCGGTTATGGAAAAATCTGGAGTGAAAACAAGGTCTTCAGAGCAGGTAATGGTACCTGTTGAAGTATATATCTTGATGGTTACAGGGAGCTCCTCAGAGGAGGATTCAGAGACAGATGACCAGTCCTATATCCCACCTGGGGTGTATGCTCTAAGTTGCTATGTTTATATTTCTCATATGATGCATATGGTGTCTTGCATTGCTTAGTTTAGACATCATATGCACAATATTGAATTCTATCTGCTTAGTTTAGAGATCATACATGCGAGTGCCAGCTGCTTAGTATATGAATCAATATGTCAATTATATCATGCCATCCTGTATACTTAGACAGCATGTATGCGAATTATTTCATCCCAACCTATTTTAGAAAGACATCATATAGTTTTGTCATGTCATCCTGTTTAGGTACTCATCATATGTTGAATTATGCCATTATATCCTGTTAAGTTATCCATCATATATCTGAAACTGTGTCATGCTATCCTGTTAGTTAGGCATCATATATGTGAAATTGTGTCATGCTGTCCTGTTTGGTTAGACAACATATATGTGAATTACCACATCTGTCTATCATACAATGTCTGTACGTTCAATTTTCTTTCTTGTTTATCAGCCATTTGAATTGGAGGGGGTGATGGCAGTATCTAAGGGAGCAAAAACTCGTTCTTCACAAAGACAGTGCTACCCGTCGATGCAGATAGAACCATGGTTGTACTGGCCCACAAACTAGCCCCACCACACATAATCGAGACTCTTCCAGATTGCACACTTACACCGTTGGGCAGAGAACCAGCTACAACCCATCTAACTACAACCCCAGTGGATAGTAACCCACTTATAGTTGACAAAGCACCATTGTCCACCACAGAGTACCCCCACAACGAGCAGTTTGTAAAGCTACTGCAGTGCCCAAAGCACGAAGACAACCACAGCTAACCCAAACTCCACGTTTAAAGC
Organism: Triticum aestivum; assembly: GCF_018294505.1. NCBI lineage: Eukaryota > Viridiplantae > Streptophyta > Magnoliopsida > Poales > Poaceae > Triticum > Triticum aestivum. The sequence continues at coordinate 473,993,709 of NC_057802.1, read as the reverse complement.
AGAAGAGCAACTGTTCTCAGGTCAGATTCCGTAGCTATGGTCCATACTCCTTTGTTATTGCATCACTGTATTTACTCATACCAACTACTTTCGAATTTGAAGGATCCAATTGAAACTCCAATGGCGCAACAGGTATGTTTTAAACCTATTTCTTTAACTGGATTGTTGTTCTAACTTCTTGCTCTATGTTGATTTCAGTTTAAGTTGTATAAACAGTTATGTTCTCATGTGATGCACATTACAAGTGCTGCCAATGCTGTGTAGTTTCTCACACTTATATTCTGTCTATGCTGCTGTGTCTTAAAAAAATATGAGTTGAACTGTGTCTCTTTCTTGATTAGGGAACATAAACTAGAATGATATGGACAATACAATGACCATAGTACATAGATATATGTTTGTTTCATGCTATTATCCTGTCCACCTTACTACTGAACCGGTTTACCTAAATGAGTTTCGTATACTACAAGCTAAACCTGTGATGTGTCTGCTTGTTTCTCTTGTAGTATGCAAACAAAATATTGGAGAAGAGCACCCCACTATGCAATGGTAGAGAAAGTAATGCAGATAAGGTTCAAGATAGTGAGACAACCCTGTTGGTCTCCAAGAAAGGTGATAAAAACGATCTTGTAGACAGTGAGAAAACCCCACAGTCCTGAGTTGATGTAGTGTTCGAGTTACTGGCCAGTACCGCTAGCACAAGCTCTTCGAACTCGCTGCCTGAATCACTTCGGCTTCTTCAGTCTCAGCTACAAGCTGAAAGGCATCAGTCAGCTGTGCTGCGGCAAGAAGCCGAAGGACTGAGGAAGTCCCTGCAGAATTCAGATACGTACTTTCTTGTGCAACAGCAAGCGCTGGAGGATTTAAGCGCCAAACAAGAGAAAGTTAATAAGCTTGCTAAGCATCTTGCCAGCATTAGGGTACCCAGGATATTGTTTCTTGAACTCTTCTCAAGTGGTTTCAGTTCTGGACTTGTTTTGCTGCGGCGTTTATATGCTGCTTTGTTCCCTATATTTGCACTGGTGGCCAACTTTGATGCCCAGTGGATGTAATATGTGTAATAGCCGTGATAGCCTAGCATAAGTTGCTTGCTTATTTATTTCCTTGTTGTCTTGTTTATTTCTTTGCTTGTAGTCAGTGCAGTTCTTTTTCCGCGGTTTGCTAGTGGCTGCAATAACCTATTTTTTAAAACTAGGCCACAATAACCATGGGCTAATATTTACTGTAGTGACACTGGGCCTCCTACGGGCGTAGAAACAGTGGGCCTTCTACGGGCCGTAGAAACAGTAGGCCTTCTACGGGCCGTAGAAACAATGGGCCTTCTACGGGTCGTAGAAACAATGGGCCTTCTACGGGCCGTATCATCAATGGGCCTTATACGGGCCGTATGATCGATTGGCCAAACATGGGCCAATAACAGGCCGCATTATGGCCGTAAATGGGCTAGAGTTGGAATCGTCCGTTCATGGGCCGACTATAAAGGTCCAATTTAATAGGCCGTATTTGATGACGCTATGAGAACGGCCCAACGTATTAACGGACCACAAACGGGCCGACTGTAACCACGGGCTGAATTTGGCCCACAAGCAGAAAATGACAGTAACGGGCCGTAAGTAAACGAATGCTGGAAATGAGCCCAAGAATAAATGGGCTCTGAGAAGGCCGAATGATAACATGGGCTAGAAACGGCCCAACGGAATAACGTGCCGTTAATGGGTATAAAGTGATACACTGTTCATTATGGGCCAGTTTCACCACGGGCCGTTAATGGGTGTAAAGTGATACACTGTTCATTATGGGCCAGTTTCACCACGGGCCGTTAATAGGCCAAGAGTTACATAGGGCCTCATATGGGCCGAAAGACGTCATGGGCCATACATGGGCCAGAAGTGAAAATAGGCTAGAATCATATTGGATGGCCCAGATGACGCTACTGGGCCTAATTCGGATAGGGCGTAATGGGCCTTGGGTTAGCGGGCTGTAAATGGGCTATATGCGAACAGGCCGTTAACATGCTTTCCATGGGCCAGCCCGCCACCTTTTGACCAAGTCAAACGGGCCGGCCTTTTCACAGGAATGGGCCTTTGTTGGGCCGTGCCACGTGTCGACGTATCATAGGCGCCTTCTGTCCAATGAGTGGATGACACCTGTCCCAACAATGAGCCGACACGTGTTTCCTCCAGCCAATGATGATTTTACACATGGAAAATCCCCATTGGTCGGGGCTGTTAACGGGTTATCGGATCCAAAACCCGGTCCGATAGCTTAACGGCGTTCTGTTACGGTGGATGCCACATGTCGGTCACCCTTGACGAAAGCACTTCTGTGACGTGCGATTTATCATCATGGAAGTGCACACTTCTGTGATGATAATTTTGGTAATGTCATGGAACACTTCTACGACAGCACAGGTATGACTATCTGCATTCTGTCATAAAATCGTCATGGATGTACATGCATGAAAAAAAACGTGACCTACTATGACAAACACGTATCATCACGGAAGTGTATTTTATTTGTAGTGTACCCAAGCTTAAAAGAAGACGGATCAGAATTTGGCACTGAAGATCTCCGCGCCATAAACATGGAAGTACGTCCACTGGCTTGTCAACTTGCTGAAGAGGCTGATCTTTCATTTTGCCAGGCGAGTTATGATACCAATAACAAGCGGGTTGCTGCACCGACTCCTGAGGCTCAAAACCTGATCCCTCCAATCCGTAAGCACACTTATGCCCCTGATATTGAACCGTCCACCCTTATAAGCGACGAAGCTGTGTTCCAAGCTTTAACTGGGATCGACTGGACAACTGTTGACTTCCAGCTGCTGGGTAGAGATGAAGAAGATGAATTGGTGCAAGCTGATCCGCAGCCGTCAGGTCAAGCTGATAAGGAATCATAATCCGGGGGCCGGTTTAGTCTTCCACATGCTGCAATACTTATTGAGAAACAATTATCTATTTGGGCACTGAAATGCCTTGTAATAGGCTAGTTAAAATAGTGGTCTATTATGCCTTCGTGCATATTTATCTACAACTGATGTGTGTTAATCCGCCATGCTTTAAGATATGATGTTCATAATCCATAGCTATTTATTCAAGTTGTTCCTGCAGATAAGAAGTTTAAAGCGCCCTGGCGGTTTACCACCGGGCGGGTCATGATACCCAAATATATATATGACCAAGGTTTATAACCAAGGTTGTAAAAGATAACCAAATATGGAAATATATGATACCTGTGACCGTTAGGCATAATGTTGGCTGACCAACTTTGTAATGAGGGTAATAACCCTAATCCGGAGTAGAAGTAACTCCTGTTATATGATATCGGTTTACAATGAAACCGTTCCAGGCTGTGATAAACACCGGTTTATTCCATATTGGTGACATTTTAGCCAAAACCAGACCGGGCTAATAGTCTCCGGGTTATAACTTGATCATGTACTGACAACTAGTAGTGGACAGCCTAACCGGGTTGATAAACACCGGTTTGAAAACGTTAGAAATCTAATGAAAACAAAGAAAACTCAGCAAAAGGCAAGTAAAAACCGTTGTAGTCGAGGCTTTTTACGGGCTGCCAGGCCCTAAATTCGACAGCAAAGAAATCCCAAGCAACATTGTGAGTTGTGCTCAGTGGGTGCCTATGTTTGAGCTGTTGTTTTACAACACTCTCTTTGGCCCCGGTTTGACGTGGCTTTGAGCCGATCAAGAGGCGTGACTATGGTTCGGGTTCGACCAAGTCCCCAAGTGATGTTGTAGCATTGCGCCGATCAAGAGGTGTAGCTATGGTTCGGGTTCGACCAAGCCCCCAAGTGATGCTGTGGCATTGCGCCGATCAAGAGGTGTAGCTATGGTTCGGATTCGACCAAGCCCCCAAGTGATGCTGTGGCATTGCGCCGATCAAGAGGTGTAGCTATGGTTCGGATACGACCAAGCCCCCAAGTGATGTTGTGCAATTGCACCGATCAAGAGGTGTAGCTATGGTTCGGATACGACCAAGCCCCCAAGTGATGTTGTGGAATTGCGCCGATCAAGAGGTGTAGCTATGGTTCGGATACGACCAAGCCCCCAAGTGATCGAATATGAAGCTTTGAGAAGCTAAATCAAGGGGTAAACCGGACGCCGCTTTGTAAGCTCCATGTAACCACACATGATGTAAGGAAAACAACAGATACCCCGCTTTAGCTGAGGTTCCTGTTTATTATATTGATCATAATATATACAATGTCATAATATGTACATAAGCAGAGCCTGTAGCTCAAGTATAGTAGGGCCGAAGATGAGCAATATTCCACGGCCGGTTGGTCTCCTCCTCCAATTTACGTGAGTCTTTGCGCTCTCGAACATCGATTAGGTAATATGACCCGTTGTGCAGATTCTTGCTGACCACAAAGGGTCCTTCCCAAGGGGGGCATAGCTTGTGCATGTCCGTCTGATCCTGGATGAGTCGAAGCACCAAATCGCCTTCTTGAAAGGTTCTGGTTCTAACCGGCGGCTATGATAACGACGCAGATCTTGCTGATAAATCGCCGAACGGGCTACCGCCATGTCACGCTCCTCATCTAATAGGTCAAGAGCTTCCTGCCGTGCCTTCTCGTTGTCAGCTTCAACATATGCCGCTACACGAGGCGAGTCATGACGGATGTCACTAGGAAGAACTGCTTCCACTCCATAAACCATGAAGAATGTTGTGTAGCCTGTCGATCTGTTGGGTGTGGTATTGATGCTCCACAACACAGAAGGTAACTGCTCAACCCAACAACCCGGCGTCCGTTGCAAAGGGACCATGAGCCGGGTTTGATGCCTCTCAAGATCTCTTGATTGGCCCTCTCCGCTTGACCATTGGACTGGGGGTGAGCCACTGATGACACATCAAGCCGGATGTGCTCACGTTGACAGAACTCCTTCATGGCACCCTTTGATAGATTGGTACCATTGTCTGTTATAATGTTGTGTGGAAAGCCAAACCGAAAGATCACCTTCTTGATGAATTGAACCGCCGTGGCTGCGTCACACTTACTAACTGGCTCTGCCTCCACCCAGCTCGTGAACTTATCAACCGCCACCAAAAGGTGGGCCTTCTTGCCCTTGGACCTCTTGAAAGGCCCAACCATATCCAGCCCCCAAGTTGCAAACGGCCAGGTGATTGGAATCATCCTCAATTCTTGAGCCGGTACATGAGCGCGTCTTGAGAATTTCTGACAGCCATCACATCTTTTGACCAAGTCCTCGGCATCAGCATGAGCTGTCAACCAATAGAAACCGTGACGAAACGCCTTGGCCACCAAAGATTTTGAACCGGCGTGGTGACCACAATCTCCTTCATGGATCTCACGCAAAATTTCATGGCCTTCCTCAGGAGACACACAGCGTTGAAACGCCCCTGTCACACTGCAATGATGTAACTCTCCATTGATAATAGTCATAGACTTGGACCGCCGGGTTATCTGTCTGGCCAAAGTTTCATTCTCTGGTAACTCGCCCCGGTTTATATACGCCAGATATGGAACCGTCCAATCCGGGATAACATGAAGAGCTGCCACCAAGTGAGCCTCCGGATCAGGAACAGCCAAATCCTCTTCACCAGGGAGCTTGACGGACGGATTATGCAAAACATCCAGGAAGACATTAGGTGGAACCGGTTTACGTTGGGAACCCAGCCGGCTTAAAGCGTCTGCCGCTTCATTCTTCCGTCGGTCCACATGATCCACCTGATAACCTTTAAAGTGACCAGCAACAATATCCACCTCACGACGATATGCTGCCATTAGTGGGTCCTTGGATCCCAAGTGCCGGACACTTGTTGAGCCACCAGATCCGAGTCACCGGAGCACTTAACTCGGCTTAGGTTCATCTCCTTAGCCATCCGAAGACCATGGAGTAAAGCCTCATATCCAGCTGCATTGTTAGTGCAAGGGAACATTAAACGGAGAACATAACAAAACTTATCACCTCGTGGGGAAGTTAATACGACTCCAGCCCCCGAGCCCTCTAATTGCCTGGACCCATCAAAATGAATAGTCTAGTAAGTATGATCCGGCTTCTCCTCTGGCGCTTGTAATTCTGTCCAATCATTGATGAAATCCACAAGTGCCTGATATTTGATCACCGTTCGGGGTATCTATTTCAACCCGTGAGGCCCGAGCTCGATAGCCCACTTAGCAATCCGGCCAGTTGCTTCCCTATTCTGGATTATATCCCCCAAAGGAGCAGAGCTGACCACCGTGATGGGATGACCTTGGAAATACTGCTTAAGCTTCCGGCTTGCCATGAAAACCCCATACACCAATTTTTGCCAATGCGGGTACCTCTGCTTCGACTCAATGAGTACCTCACTGATATAGTAAACCGACCGCTGAACCGAATATTCCTTTCCTGCCTCCTTGCGCTCCACCACAATAGACACACTAACAGCCCGAGCATTAGCTGCCACATATAGCAACAATGGTTCTTTGTCAACCGGAGCAGCGAGAATCGGCGGATTAGCTAGCTGCCGCTTTAAGTCCTCAAATGCTTCATTAGCGGCGTCACTCCAGACGAAGTTATCCGTTTTCTTCAGCATCTGATACAAGGGGATGGCCTTCTCGCCGAGGCGACTGACAACCCGGCTCAACGCGGCAATCCGGCCTGCCAGGCGTTGAACATCATTGATACACTTTGGTTTAGCCAAGGAGGTGATGGCTTTGATCTTTTCCGGATTAGCTTCAATGCCCCTGTTAGACACCAAAAATCCCAGGAGCTTGCCTGCAGGTACACAAAAGACACACTTGGCCGGATTAAGCATCATTTTATAAACCTGCAGGTTATCAAAGGTTTCCTTCAAGTCATCAATCAATCTCTCCTTCTTCCTTGATTTTATCACAATATCATCCGCATAGGCATGAACATTGCGGCCGATCTATTTATGAAGACAATTCTGCACACACCGTTGAAAGTCGCCTGGGCACTCTTGAGCCCAAAGGGCATGGACACATAGCAGAAGGCTCCAAAGGGAGTTATGAAGGTTGTTTTCTCCTGGTCCTTAACTGCCATTTTGATCTGATGATAACCATAATATGCATCCAAAAAACTTAAACGCTCACAACCCGTCGTAGCATCAATAATTTGATCAATACGGGGGAGGGCAAACGGATCTGCTGGACAAGCTTTGTTGAGATCTGTGTAGTCCACACACATATGCCAAGTGCCATTCTTCTTGAGGACCAGCACCGGATTATCCAACCACTCAGGATGGAATACTTAAACGATAAATCCAGCCACCAAGAGCCTGGCTATTTCTTCTCCAATAGCCTTGCGTCTTTCTTCATTGAACCGGCGGAGAAACTGCTTGACCGGTTTATACTTAGGATCAACATTGAGAGTGTGCTCAGCGAGTTCTCTTGGTACACCTGCCATGTCAGAAGGCTTCCATGCAAAGATGTCCCGGTTCTCACGGATGAACTCGATGAGCGCGCCTTCCTATTTCGGATCCAAGTTAGCGCTGATGCTAAACTGCTTGGACGAATCGCCAGGCACGAAGTCAACAAGCTTAGTCTCATCAGCCGATTTAAACTTCAGGGCCGGATCATGCTCTGTAGTTGGTTTCTTCAACGAAGTCAATCCGCCGGATCAACATTGTCCTTGTAAAACTTCAACTCTTTTGTTGCACAAACCGACTCCGCATAAGCCGCATCACCTTCTTCACACTCCAGAGCAATCTTGCGTCTCCCATGCACGGTTATAGTTCCCTTGTGACCCGGCATCTTGAGCTGCAGATAGACATAACAAGGCCGTGCCATAAACTTAGCATAAGCTGGCCATCCAAATAGGGCATGATACAGGCTTCTGATTTTCACCACTTCAAAGGTCAAGGTTTCTGATCTCGAGTCATGCTCATCTCCAAAAGCCATCTCCAGAGCTATCTTACCGACAGGATATGCCGACTTACCAGGCACCACACCATGGAACACCGTATTGGACGGTTTAAGATTTTTATCTGTTAGCCGCATGCGACGGAAAGTTTCATAATAAAGGATATTGATACTACTCCCTCCATCCATGAGTACCTTAGTGAACTTATAACCTCCCACCCGAGGTGCCACCACCAGAGCCAGATGACCCGGATTGTCAACCCGGGGCGGATGATCTTCTCTACTCCACACAATTGGCTGCTCGGCCCAGCGCAAATAATGGGGCACCGCCGGTTCAATGACATTCACCGCCCTTTTATGAAGCTTCTGATTGCGTTTGTCCAAGCTAGTGGTGAAGACATGATACTGTCCGCTATTCAACAGCTTCGGGTTGCTCTGGTAACCTGACTGCTGATGCTGCTGCTGATTGCCCTGATGATTATAGCCGCCTTGATTACCCTGATTACTTTGATTGTTATGTCCACCCTGATTACCGTGGAAGCCTGAACCAGAATTTCCTCCACCATAACCCGGCCCATGAGAGCCGGGGCCCGAACCACCTCCTGGTCCATGATCATACCGGAAAGAATCAGAATTTTTGAACTCCTGCATGATGTAAGAATCTTTCCAGAGGTGCGTGGACGGTTCTTCCTTCGTCCCATGCTTTGGACAGGGCTGGTTCAACAGATAAGACAAACGGTCCGGATTAGGACTTGGCTTTCCACCGCGCTGGGGCGGTTTACCCTTACGCCGCTGGCCCTTGTCATGTGCATTAGTGTTAGCCACAAAGTCTAAACCGTGGTCCGCTTTATGCTTGCCGCCGTTTCCATGACCCGCCGGGTTGTGGTGCCGCCCCTTGGCGTTGCCGCTCTTTTTTCCCTTCCCTGTCTTATCATCGTCAGACTCGGGATCCTTGGTACTATCAGAGTCGGCATACTTCACTAGTGCAGCCATGAGGGTTCCCATGTCATTACAATGACGTTTGAGCCGTCCTAACTTCAACTTCAAGGGTTCAAACCGGCAATTGCCTTCCAATGTTAAAACTGCGGTGTCAGCGTTGATGCGGTCTGATGAATGCAAAATCTCTGAAACCCGGCGCACCCAATGGGTTGTTGACTCTCCTTCCTCCTGGACACAGGCAGCTAAGTCCACAATTGACATGGGCTGCTTGCATGTATCCTTGAAGTCCACAATTTCACACACGCCGCATCATCCACATCCAGCATCTCCATGGCCATCTCATAGCTTTCAACCCATGTTTCAGGGGATAAATCAGCGATGTAATTCGGCACCTTTGCGCGGGCCCTTGAAATCCTTAGGCAGGCGCACATTGCGTAACGTCGGGGCGAGGCACGACACTCCCAAAGAACTAGAGGCAACTCCTGGTTCCACCGATGTGGTTGGACGAACCGGAGTAAGTTGACGGGCTTCATGCTGCGCCGCTAACTCGGCCTCTCTGTGTGCCCGAGCCCGGTCCACCACCTCCTGAGCATCAGCAGCACCACCCGCCGGGTTATTGCCACGGGGCGGATCACGGTTCCGCGCATTGCTTGACACTGCTGGTTCATCCATACGCCTGCTGTAACTCCGGCTTGGACGGGGAGTAGATTGAATCCGATCGTGACTATATGAATAAGCCTCTTGTTGAACCAAGGCTGTCTGAAGAAGCTCCTTAACCTGACGCATCTCGACCGCCGCCGGAGAATCGCCTTCGATCGGGATGGCCGCCAGCCGTGAAGCGGCAGCGACAATGTTGTCCATTGGGTTAGAATAATGTCCAGGTGGCGTGGGGACATGCAGTACTACAATGTTGTTCTGACGAGGCGGATCCACCAAACGTGGCTGAACCGGCGCCCCTGCTCCAGGTGCCTCCGCCCGGTTTACCACCGGCGGATTACTGGTCCCTGCTCCTAGGTGTTAAAGAGATTTCTAGCGTCATAAACCGGCAGCAGGCGAGATCGGTACCTCCTCTTCAGGACTTCGTTCGACGCACTCTGATCCAGCATAATCCGGTAAGCTTGTGCATCCAAAGCGGCCCGCTCCGCGGCTATCCTGGTATCCTCAGCTGCTAAGTCGGTTTTGGCCTGGGTGATCTGATCTTTCACTTTCGCGACTTCCGCATTGGGTGCATCCTGATCCGCCGGGTTAACCTCTGCCATCAGCGTTGCCAACGCGTCAAACAAATCAGATAGAACCTGAGCTGGCGGTCGCACAGGGCCTCCTGCTGTCATGCCCAATATGCGACCCTATCCAAGAGGAAACTCGAAGGGCCCACCAAGGATAGACCCGCATATTGAAACGCTTTTGCAAAGTGGATATCATTACATCAACATTACATAATAGATGGGGATACATACAGAGCATACAAATGCCGCAAGAATACATCAATATACATGGGAACAACATCCGACTACAGATGAAACACAAACAGAAGCTCAAACGACATCCACCCTGCTAGCCCAGGCTGCCAACCTGGAACCTATCCCCTGATCGAAGAAGAAGCAGAAGAAGAACTCCAAAACAAGTAACATCGCTCTCGCGTCATGGTCATCGCAAAACCTGTACCTGCAACTGGTGTTGTAGTAATCTGTGAGCCACGAGGACTCAGCAATCCCATTACCATGGGTATCAAGACTAGCAAAGCTTAATGGGTAAGGAAGGGGGTAAAGTGGTGAGGTTGCAGCAGCGACTAAGCATGTATGGTGGCTAACATACGCAAATAAGAGCGAGAAGAGGAGCAACAGAACGGTCGTGAAGCTAGCAATGATCAAGAAGTGATCCTGAACTCCTACTTACGTCAAACATAACCCAGAAACCGTGTTCACTTCCCGGTCTCCGCCGAGAAGAGACCATCACGGCTACACACGCGGTTGATGCGTTTTAATTAAGTCAAGTGTCAAGTTCTCTACAACCGGACATTAACAAATTGCCATCTGCCACATAACCGCGGGCACGGCTTTCGAAAGATAATACCCTACAGGGGTGTCCCAACTTAGCCCATTATAAGCTCTCACGGTCAACGAAGGATATTCCTTCTCCCGGGAAGACCCGATCAGTCTCGGAATCCCGGTTTACAAGACATTTCGACAGTGGTAAAACAAGACCAGCAAAGCCGCCCGAATGTGCCGACAAATCCCGATAGGAGCTGCACATATCTCGTTCTCAGGGCACACCGGATGAGCGAAGCGTACAGGTACCAACGTAACCCAAGTTGCCAAGGGACGGTCCCGCACGGTGCTCTAGTTTGGACAAACACTCAGAGGAGCACTGGCCCGGGGGCGGGGGGGGGGGGGGGGTAAAATAAAGATGACCCTCGGGAGCGCGACTCCCAAGGGAAAAAGGCTTAGGTAGGCAAATGGTAAAACCAAGGTTGGGCCTTGCTGGAGGAGTTTTATTCAAAGCAAACTGTCAAGGGGTTCCCATAACACCCAACCGCGTAAGGAACGCAAAATCAAGGAACATAACACTGGTATGACGGAAACTAGGGCGGCAAGAGTTGAACAAAACACCAGGCATAAGGCCGAGCCTTCCACCCTTTACCAAGTATATAGATGCATTAATTAAATAAGAGATATTGTGATATCCCAACATAAACATAATCCAACATGGAGCAAACTTCATCTTCACCTGCAACTAAAAACGCTATAAGAGCGGCTGAGCAAAAAGCGGTAACATAGCCAAACAATAGTTTGCTAGGAAGGGTGACAAAGGTTAGAGGTGATTTCATGGCAATTTGGGAGGCTTGAAGAGCAAGTGATAGGTAGCGCAGCATAGCGATAGAACGAAGCAACTAGCATAGCAATGATAGTAATGAGATCCAAGGTTACGGTCATCTTGCCTGAAATCCCGCTAGGAAGAAGAACGAGTCCATGAAGAAGATGAAGCCACGAAGACGAACCAAGCGTAGACAAACGAATCCTCACGATCGCAACGAAACAGGAACTAACGAGAAGGAGCACAACCGGAAAGAAGCAAACAACAAGGTAAACACACAACACATAAACAAGACATGATGCACAACCAAGCCGGATACATGACAAAGCTACATGAAGCTACTCATGGCAAGAGATGATGCATACAAGAGCAACACATCAAAGCAAGTTTAAATGAGGCCGGAAACAACATATGACAATTCCGGTAAGTCCTCATATGCAAATTTCGAAATTGGTCCAGATCTGAATAAGCCTTATGTTCAAGTTATTAAACAGCAAGTTAAGATGCACCAATATGATCTATACGAAATTCTAGTCAAGTTACATATAAAGTTCGTTTAATTCGGAGCTACAACCTAGAAGATATGAGCGAAACAAGTCAAACATGGCATTGATGCAAAATGCATTCAAACATCAAGTAAACACACTTAAGATAAGGATGCAACATGATAAGATGAAACTACATGCAATTCTAAGCAAGTTTCATATAGAGCATGCTCAAAACGGAGCAACGGTGCAACACATACACTCCAAACAAGACATAACAACAATCTGTCCAAAACAGCAACTAGGCATCTTGCAAGCATCATGCAAATATGCTACAACACCCCAACATGGAAAAAAGGCATGGACGTGATGTACAAATGAAGTTTAACAAAATATCAACACTGAGCTATCTTCAGAAATCACTAGAACATGCTCAAAAGGACATGGCAAGATTGCAAATAATAACAGTTTCACAGACTTGGCAGAAATCACTAGGCATGGCAGAAATAACATCAGGTTGCAATGTTTAGAGCTATAAAACAACATGTTACAGCAAGCTATCATGGCAAAAAAAGGCATGTCATGCTAAAACTAAAGACAAAGAACAAAACTCCCTTACTGAATATATTGCAAAGATCAACAGAAAAGATGGTAGGATCCATGCAAACATAGCAAGTTTCATAAACAGATTCAGACTTGGCAGAAAAACTGAGCATGGCATAAACAGAATTATAAAAGCATATTTGCGAGCTCAAATCACTCGTCACAAAGCATTTCGTGGCATGTGAAGGCATCCAACAATAAGATGGCATAATTATGAAGCTAAGCATGGAAAGAGCAAGTTCATAGGGTGCATGGATCACTACCAAACACATGTCAAAAACTGAACTTCATGTTAACAGGCTGACAGCAACATTATTTAGCAATTTGAGAGCAAGTTTGCAATAAGCTACAGCAGGCTATAAATGCAACCAAGGACATGGATGGATACAACATAACATGTATAACAAAACACCCTTAGTGAACATCTCCAGATTATGCATAGAACTCATGGTAGCAGCAGGTTTACATAGCATTACAATGTTACAACTACAGACTTGGCAAAAATGACTTAAGTCTCAGAAATCAGCAACATCATGGAGGCTATTTTGCATGCTTGTGCTAGTCACCACATATATCACAAAATAGAAGACAAGCACCCCTGTAAAGATGGCATGTTGTAGTTCAAAACATATGTAGAGCTCATTCTCATAGGATGCACACACAAAATGCAATGAAAAAGACAAATCACCAAGTTATAACAGTTTCAGCATGTTAACATCATATAGCACTCTTGCAACGATTATTAGGTCATCAAGATGGACCCAACAAAGCATGGCACAATGGAACAAAATGAAGAGCATCTCATGATGAACATTTTGATATATCATATGCATGAATCGAAGCTACGGCCAGAAAGTTACAAGCCACACAAGAATGCAACATGCTGACAAAATCTCAGGACTTAGTCGAATTTGCTGGAACGAAAACTGAGCGTCGGATAACTACACAGCGCACAGGGCGGCAGATAGAGCAGTGGGACTGGGCTCGGGTTCTCACCAGAGTGGGCTTGGCCCAGGTTGGAAGGAGGCCGGCCGGCGGGAGGCCTGGGCTGGGCCGGCGACCTGGCGCTGCTGGGCCGGGGCCCACGTGGCCCACGCGGGCGAGCAGGCGTACCCGTCGCCTTCCCGAACGGGGACGAGGCCGGCGGCCAACGGCGACAGAGGGCGGCGGGTCTCGGCGATGGGGCACGGAGGAGGCCAGATCCGGGCGTCGGGAGCCCATTCCCGGCGGTTCTCGGCCGGTCCGGGCGAAGACGAGGCCGGCGGCGGCGATCTCCAAGGCGGCGGGGTGCGGGGCCGGTGAAGGTGGTGCGGTGGTGCGGCGACGACGACATGGAGGCGGAGAGGCGGGGGCGCTGGCGGAGTCCGGCGGCGGGGCGACGGGCGGCGGGGCGGAGGGACGCGGCGGCGGCGGACCGGCGAAGGGCGGCGACGGGCGGCAAAGCTCGCCGGCAGGGCGCTCGGGCGGCGCTCAGGCGCCACGGAGGCGGGCGGCGGCGCTCCGGGCCGGGAGGGCCTGCGGCGGGCTCGCGGGTCTGCGGCGTGGGGCGGTGGCGGTCGCCACGTGGCGCGCCCCGATTGGCGCGGGCGGCGGCGGGGCTCTGTCCGGTGAGACCGGACGTGTCTGGCGACGGCGGGGGAGGTTAACTAGGGTTTCAACTGCGCGAAAAATCGGGGAGGGGCACCTATTTATAGATAGAAGGAGGTAGGAGTGTCCAAAGAGGTGCGGTTTTCGCCCACACGATCGTGATCGAACGGCGGAGATCATGGAGGGGAGTTAGATGGGCTAGGTGGGCTGTGTGAAAAGGTGCTGGGCTGCAAAGAGGGTGTTTCGGGCTACGCGGTTAACCGTTGGGGCATCAAACGACCTCCAAATGGAACGAAATTTGACGGGCGGTCTATCGGTGATATACCAAGGCCACTCGGTAAATCTCGGCCCATTCCGAGAACGTTTTTCGGCAGCTCACAAAACAAGGTTTGGGAGGTGCGACGGGTGCATGTGGGAGTGTCAGATCGTGAAACGGACAACGGGGAAAAAGGCCGGATGCAAGTTTTGAAAAACATGCAGATGAAATGCAGATGATGACATGGCAAAGTGCAACATGCAAGCAAATGGCATGGCAACAATGACGAATAACTGGAAGACACCTGGCGCATCGGGTCCGGGGCGTTACACCTGCCCTGGCCGCTGTTCCCGTTGCAGATCCGGAAATCATCGCCGCTGCGGTCGAAGAGAGAAGCGCCGGTTGCGTGCCGGCCATGAAGATCGCAACCCGGTTTGGCAGATCAAAGGGGTCCAGAATACTGTCACCATCGGAACAGCCCCCAATCCGGCCATCTTGTAACTAATATAACGACTCGGTCTCTCCGGTCGATGACTCGTCGCCGGAATAAACAACGGTCTCACCACCAGATTCCGATCTATCCTCAGATTCCCCTCCATGGATAACTCCCATGAAGGCACGCTTCATGACAGGTTTGACCCGGGCAGATCTCGCACGCTGAGCCGTTTCGACGAGGTCGGTGCAGATGTCCGGCTCAGGGCCCGGTTCATCGATCTTGCCAATGAAAACGTGTATGCCACCAAAGGGGACCCGGTACCCGTACTCGATTGAGCCGGCCTCGGGGGCCCAGCCTGCATCGTCGATGTAGAGCTTGCCGCGACGACTCTTGGTCATCCGGCCCAAAGCGTAACCCTTGAGTCCTTCGAAGTTGCCCTCCAAGAACTTGAAACCATCATGCGATAGCCCCACGCTGGGCGCCAACTGTCGTGGTTTTGTCACGGCAGATGTCCTAGAGAAAGGACTTAGTCGTGGAGCCATCGCTACGGGTTAGCTTAAAGGGGTTAAAGCGGACAAGGGACGCAAGAGAGTTTTATACTAGTTCGGCCCCTTACGATGAAGGTAAAAGCCTACGTCTAGTTGTGATGGAATTGATGGGGTTTCAATGACCAGGGAGCGAATACGCTTTGCGTGAGTCTCGAGTTGTTGTCTGTTGTCCTTAAACCGCCGCCGGGTCGTCCCCTTATATACATGGGTTGACGCCCGCCGGTTTACAGAATCCCGAGGCCGACTCATAATCGTGTCCGGCTCGGTCTCTGCTACTTCTATCTTATAACACAAGTTTACATATCAATGCCGGTTTATGTGTACAGGCCTTAAACCGGCTTTGGGCCCTGGGCCTTCATGAAGCGTCACCGTCTGTCTTCATGGACTTCAGATACAGATGAACTACTTATGGGGTTAACCCGGCCTCTCTTGGCCGGTTTACACCCAGTTGTAATATCCCCAACACTTCTCATGAATAAGTGACAATTCATCACACTATTGAAGTATAAAGATCTATTAGAAACCAACAAACTATGTTCTCAGTCAACTTTGCAACTACAATTCATCATCTTTTCAGGAAGGGTCATGTATTGGAGCCTCTAGGCAAGTCCACATACTCAGCCATCATATAGTCTTCTATGATTGCTAACACTCACCGCATACACATGAGCAAAACGTTTCAACCGGACACATACAAAGATAGGCGCTTATAGTTTCGCCTCCCAACGTATTCACCTCAAGGGTGATGTCAACAATAATAACTCATGCTACCCATATTCAACTGGACATATGTGCCTAGATCTTTCCTCACCACATGATGCTTGCCAAAGGAGAAAATAAAAAGGAATAGAAAGAAAAACTTTGACTCTTTGCATAAAAGTAAATACATAAAAGTAAAAGATAGGCCCTTCGCAGAGGGAAGCAGAGGTTGCATGCGCTTATTTGTTTGTATGCTCAACCCCTTAGTGCAAAAGAATGTCATGTTGTATTGACCCTTGTGATAGCGACCTTTATTATGCAGTCTGTCGCTTTTATTCTTCACCATCACAAGTTCGTACAACGCCCAAATTTCTCTTACACTAAATGATCTCACACTTTTAGAAGCAATTTTTATTGCCTTTTTGCACCGATGACAACTTACTTGAGGGATATTGCTCAATCCCTAGGTAGATATGGTGGACACTTGAAAATAAGATTTGGGTTTAAGGGTTTTTGGATGCACAAGTAGTATCTCTACTTAGTGCGGAATTTTTGGCTAGCAAAGATAGGGGCAAGAACCACATGTTAAAGGATCTATGACAATATGACTTCTATGTGAATATGGACAAACATAAATCATTAAGTTGTCTTCCTTGTCCAGCCTCAACAATTTTGGCATATAATATTTTGATGGGGGCTCACAATCACAAAATATTTCTAGGATAGTATATTTATATGTGAATCTTCTCTTCCCATATTAATTCTTTCATGAGTTGTAGCATTGACTAAAGCTATGTTTGTCAATCTCTAATAATATTTCTACTTATACTTTTCCTTATGTGGTGTCATCACCTACCATAAGATTAGTATATGATCTTCTTGATTTATTTTCCTTTGTTTTTATTGCAACATGAAGGTAAATAAAGCAAAAACTCAAACTAAACTTTATTATATAACTTGCACATGATTACAAGGATATATCACTAAGCAAACTCTCGAAAAGAAAGGATCGAACTATATTTTTATTCATCTAAAGCAAAAGATAACTATGGATTGAACTAAGATAAGTAAAGGCAAAAAGATATTGGGGATGATACGATACCAGGGCACCTCCCCCAAGCTTGGCGGAAACCAAGGGGAGTGCCCATACCCGATACTCAGTTTTCTTTTGATAATGAAGAAGAAGGTGGTGGTGGTGGAGACGAAGAGGTAGAGGGTTTGCCCTTCTTTTCCTCCAACTTACTCCGGAGGATAAAATTATCTACTCTCAACTCATCGTTCTCCATCTCGAGCTTTATTATCCTCTTGCATAACGCCTCCATGCTTTCGCTTTTGAAACGGGGAGGAACTGATTCATCTTCATCCTCTTCGGAGGTCCAGCTATAGTGCTCCACATCCCCATAAGACTTGGGGTTTGAGATGAAATCAACAACATAGCTCTCACCCTCGGAGTCTTGGGACGACATATTTTCAGAACTGATAGGAAAAGAGCAAGAAAATAAAACAGAATATCTCTCCACGATACAGTGGTCAACAGGTTCGGGGGTATATAAATAATTTTTTATCTTGGGAAACAAGCAAACTATCGAAAAACGGAGTCCGGAAGGTACCCGAGGTGGGCACAACCCACCTGGCGCGCCGTAGTGTCTTGTGCCCACCAGGGTACGGTTCCTGCAAGTTTCTTATTTTCTAAATATTCCAAAACTGACAAAACAATATTTTTGCGAATTTATGGGAGTCCGTTTACTTACCGTATCACGTACCTTCTTATTTTCACGATTCTGGAGTGTTCCGGAAGGACTCTTTTATGTGTTCCTCCGGTGTCAAAGTTTGGATAATATTGCTTTCAACATTAATGGGTGTACCTGAGATATAATGTTTTATTCGTTGCCCATTTACAACCTTCGGATTAGTACCTTCGGCATTATTTATTTTGATGGCTCCAGACTAATAAACCTCCTCGATGACATAGGGGCCTTCCCATTTGGAGAGGAGTTTTACAGCAAAGAACCTGAAACGAGAGTTGTACAAAGGAACATATTCTTCGACTTTGAACTCACGCTTTTGGATTATCTTATCATGCCATCTTTTGACTTTTTCTTTAAACAACTTGGCATTTTCATAAGCTTGGGTTCTCCATTCATCTAATGAGCTAATATCAATTGACCTATTTTCACCGGCAAGTTTGAAATCATAGTTGAGTTCTTTGATTGCCCAATATGCTTTATGTTCTAACTCAAGAGGCAAATGACAAGCTTTTCCATAAACCATTTTATAAGGAGACATGCCCATAGGATTTTTATATGCTGTTCTATAAGCCCCAAGTGCATCATCTAATTTCTTAGACCAATTCTTCCGGGACCTATTGACTGTCTTTTGCAAGATTAATTTTATTTCTCTATCGGTAAGTTCAACTTGACCACTAGATTGAGGATGAAAAGGTGATGCAATTCTATGGTTAACGTCATACTTGGCAAGCATTTTATGGAAAGCACCATGAATAAAGTGTGAACCACCATCAGTCATTAAATATCTAGGGACTCCAAACCTTGGGAAAATAACTTCCTTAAGCATTTTAATAGAGGTGTTGTGATTAGCACTACTGGTTGGAATAACTTCTACCCATTTAGTAACATAATCAACAACAACCAAAATATGTGTATACCCATTAGAGGAAGGAAAATGTCCCATGTAATCAAATCCCCAAACATAAAATGGTTCAACAGCAAGTGAATAATTCATAAGCATTTCTTGACGCTTACCGATATTACCTATTCTTTGACATTCATCACAAGATAAGACGAACTTACGGGCATCCTTGAAGAGAGTAGGCTAATAAAATCCAGATTGCAATACCTTGTGAGCAGTTCTATATCCAGGATGATGTCCTCCATATGCTTCGGAGTGACATTTTTGTAGGATTTGTCCCTGTTCATGCTCAGGTACACAACGTCTAATGGATCATCCCAAAAGTAATGTCTTAAATCATAGAAGAATTTTTCTTTTGTTGGTATGTAAAGCTAGGTGGTAAATATTTAGCAACAATGTAATTACCATAGTCAGCATACCAAGGAGTGTTATTAGAAACATTTATTGCAACTAACTGCTCATCAGGGAAACTATCATCAATTGGTAGTGGGTCATCAAGCACATTTTCGAGCCTAGACAAGTTATCAGCGACGGGGTTCTCAGCTCCTTTTCTATTAGTGATATGTAAATCAAATTCTTGTAGCAAGATAACCCATAGAATAAGTCTAGGTTTAGCATCTTTCTTTTCCATACGATATTTAATAGCAGCATGATCGGTGTGAGCAGTTACTTTTGAATCAACAATGTAAGATCTAAATTTATCACAGGCAAACACTACTGCTAGAAATTCTTTTTCAGTAGTAGCACAATTTCATTGAGCATTGTCTAGAGTTTTACTAGCATAATGAATAACATTCATTTTCTTATCAACTCTTTGTCCTAAAACAACACCAACAACATAATCACTAGCATCACACATAATTTCAAAAGGCAAGTTCCAATCAGGTGGTTGAACAATAGGTGCAGAAATTAAGGCTTTCTTGAGTGTTTCGAAGGCTTCTAAACAATCATCATCAAATACAAAAGGAACATCCTTTTGCAAAAGATTTGGAAGAGGCCTAGAAATTTTAGAAAAGTCTTTGATAAATGTCATACAGAAACCAGCATGACCTAGCAAACTACGAATACCTTTGATATCTTTAGGACAGGGCATTTTCTCAATTGCATCAACCTTAGCTTTGTCCACATCAATACCTCTTTCAGAAATTTTATGACCCAAGACAGTACTTCATTAACCATAAAGTGGCACTTCTCCCAATTCAAGACAAGATTTGTTTGTTCACATCTCTGCAAAACTCGATCAAGATTGCTTAAACAATCATCAAAATACTTCCCATAAACAGAGAAGTCATCCATGAAAACCTCAACAATCTTTTCACACAATTCAGAGAATATAGCAGTCATACATCTTTGAAAGGTAGCAGGTGCATTGCATAAACCAAAAGGCATACGTCTATAAGCCTAAGTTCCAAAGGGACAAGTAAAAGTGGTATTTTCTTGATCAGGTTGGGAAACAGGTATTTGCGAAAAACCAGAATATCCATCAAGGAAGCAAAAGTGTGTGTGCTTAGATAATCTTTCTAGCATTTGATCAGTAAAAGGCAAAGGGTAAGGATATTTTCTACTTGCTTTGTTTAATTTTCTAAAATCAATTACCATTCTATAACCTGTAACAATTCTCTGTGGAATAAGTTCATTCTTATCATTAGGAACAACAGTAATACCTCCTTTCTTAGGAACACAATGAACAGGACTTACCCATCTACTATCAGCTATAGGATAGATTATACATGCTTCCAGAAGCTTTAAGATTTCCGTTCTTACCACTTCCTTCATTTTTGGATTTAACCGATGTTGGTGATTAACAACGGGTTTAGCATCAGGTTCCATATTAATCTTGTGCTGACATAGAGTGGGACTAATGCCCTTTAAATCATCAAGAGTATATCCAATAGCAGCTAGGTGCTTCCTTAGAACTTTCAATAATCTTTCTTCTTCATGTTCTGAAAGGTTAGCACTAATAATAACAGGATATATCTTCTTTTCATCAATATAAGCATATTTCAAAGTGTCTGGCAATTGTTTTAATTCAAACATAGGATCACCTTTAGGTGGAGAAGGACCTCCTAGAGTTTCAATAGGCAAATTATGTTTAAGCAGAGGGCGTTGTTCAAAGAAAATCTTATCTATTTCATTTCTTTCATGCATATGTAAATTATTTTCATGGTCTAGCTAATATTGTTCTAAAGGATTAGTTGGTGGTACAACAATAGAAGCAAGACCAATTATTTTATCCTCACTAGGCAATTCTTTTTCATGAAGCTTTCTACTAAACTTGGAAAAATTAAACTCATGAGATTCATCACCGAAACAAACACCGACAGTTTGTTTCTCACAATCTGTCATAGCATTAGCGGTGTTTAAGAAAGGTCTACCAAAGATAATGGGACAAAAGTCATCTTGTGGGGAACCAAGAACAAGAAAATCAGTAGGGTATTTTATTTTCCCACACAAGACTTCAACATCTCTAACAATCCCAAGTGATGTGATAGTATCTCTATTAGCAAGTTTAATAGTGGCATCTATTTCTTCTATTTCAGCAGGTGCTATGTCATCACAAATTTCTTGATAAAGGGTAAAGGGGATGGCACTGACGCTAGCACCTATGTCACATAAACCATGATAATAGTGATCTCCTATTTTAACTGAGACAACAGGCATGCCAACAATGAGTCTATGTTTATCCTCTTTATTAGGTTTAGCAATTCTAGTAGCTTCATTACAGAAGTAAATAACATGCCCATCTATATTTTCTTCCAGGAGATCCTTAACCATAGCAACGCTAGGCTCTACTTTGATTTGTTCATTAGGTTTAGCTGTTCTAATATAGCTCTTGTTAACCATAGTTGAAACTTTAGCATGTTCCTTTATCCTAACAGGGAAAAGGTGGTTTCTCAATATAAGCAGTAGGAACAACTGGATCAACATTATAAAGTATAGTTTCTTCTTTAATTGGTACCGGTTCTTTAATTTCTTCTTTAATAGGTGGGTGATATTTAAAACACTTCTCTTTAGGGAGATCAACATGAGTAGCAAATGATTCACAAAAGGAGGCTACTATCTCAGAGTCAAGTCCATACTTAGTGCTAAACTTTTGAAAAGCATCGGTATTCATAAAATATTTAACACAATCATACTTAAGCTTAATACCTGAATCTTTACCTTCTCGAGTTCCCAATCTTCAGAGTTGCATTTAATTTTTTCCAAAAGATCCCACCAGAATTCAATAGTCTTCTTTATAAAAGAACCAACACAAGAAGTATGGAACATGGATCGATCATTATGAGAAAGCCGGGCATAAAAATTCTGGATAATAATTTCTCTTGAGAGCTCATGATTGGGGCATGAATATAACATTGACTTAAGCCTCCCCCAAGGTAGAGCGATACTTTCTCCTTCACGAGGCCAAAAATTATATATGTAATTCCGATCATGATGAACTAGATGCATAGGATAAACTTTTTGGTGGAATTCCAATTTCAATCGATTCCAATTCCAAGATCCAATATCATCGCATAGCCTATACCATGCCAATGCTTTTTCCCTTCAAAGATAAAGGGAAAACCTTCTACATAACTTCATCTCCAGGTAAACCTGCAAGCTTGAACAATCCAGAAATTTGTTCCACATATATCAAGTGCATATCAGGATGTTCGGTTCCATCTCCTGCATAAGGATTAGCTAGCAGTTGTTCTATCATGCCCAAAGGAATTTCATATTCATTATTTTCAGTAGGTGCAGTGGGTTGAGGGGTAGCTAATTATTATTCCGGTCGAGGTGAAGATACCCCGAACAAACCCCTCAAAGGATTGTTTTCCATAGTGACAAGTGACAATAAATTTCAGCACACTATATAAATGTTTCCTTACCAAAAAATCTACTTACCAAAGGCGCTTCACTCCCCAGCAACGGCGCCAGAAAATAGCCTTTGATGACCCACAAGTATAGGGGATCAATTGTAGATCTTTTTGATAAGTAAGAGTGTTGAACCCAACGAGGAGTAGAAGGAAATGACAAGTGGTTTTCAGTAAGGTAATGTCTGCAAGTGCTGAAATCGTAAGTAACAGAGTAGTTTGATAGCAAGATAATTTGTAACGAGCAAGTAAAAATAATAGTAGCAGCAAGCTAGCCCAATCCTTCTGAGGGAAAGGAAACCAAAATGTTCTCTTATAATAAGCAAAGCGTTCTTCAGGGTACACGGGAATTTCATCTAGTCACTTTCACCATGTTGGTTCGATTTGTGTGCTACTTTGATAATTTGATATGTGGGTGGACCGGTGCTTAGGTGCTGTTCTTACTTGAACAAACCTCCTACTTATGATGAACCCTCCCGCAAGCATCCGCAACTACGAGAAAAGTATTAAGAATAAATTCTAACCATAGCATTAAACTTTTGGATCCAACCGGTCCCTTACGGAATAGCACATAAACTGGGGTTTAAGCTTCTGTCACTCTCGCAATCCATCATCTAATTGCTACTCCACAATGCATTCCTTTAGTCCCAAATATGGTGAAGTGTCATGTAGTCGACGTTCACATAACACCACTAACGGAATCACAACATACATACTATCAAAATATCAAACCCATATCAAGTTCACATGATTACTTGCAACATGATTTCTCCCGTGACCTCAAGAACAAAAGTAGCTACTCACAAATGATAATCATGCTCAAGATCAGAAGGGTATTAAATAGCATATTGGATCTACCACCAAATAAACCATATAGTAATCAACTACAAGATGTAATCAACACTACTAGTCACCCACAAGCACCAATTTATAGTCCCGGTAACAAGATTGAACACAAGAGATGAACTAGGGTTTGAGATGAGATGGTGCTGTTGAAGATGTTGATGGAGATAGTCCTCCCCAAGATGGGAGAGTTGTTAGTGATGATGATGATGACGATTTCCCCCTCCGGGAGGAAAGTTCCGCCGGCAGAATCGCTCCACCGGAGGGCAAAAGTGCTCCTGCCCAAGTTCCGCCTCTAGACGGCAACGCTCCCTCCCAAAAGCCCTCTCCTTATTTTTTCTAGTTCAAAATGACCTATATACCAGAAGATGGCCACCGGAGGTGGGCCTGGGTGAGCACAACCCACCAGGGCACGCCTGGGCTCCCTGGCACGCCCAGGTGGGTTGTGCTCACCTGGTGGGCCTCCTCTGGTAGTTATTTGCTCCAATATTCATCATATATTCCATAAAAAATCTCCGTGAAGTTTCAGCTTGTTTGGAGTTGTGCAGAATAGGTAGCTTGACGTAGCTTTTCCAGGTCCAGATTTCCAGCTGCCGGAATTCTCCCTGTTTGTGTGTACCTTGCATATTATGAGAGAAAAGGAATTATAATTACTCCAAAAAGCATTATTATGGATAAAAACATCATAAATAACAGTAGGAAAACATGATGCAAAATTGACGTATCACACCTACCTCTAGAAAAAATCACACCAGCTCTCTCTCTCTCTCTCTCTCTCGTGTTCTTGCTCTCAAACCCACGGATTTTGATTTCTTTGCTCGAAGCTTCATTTTTGAAACTGTTTTGGGGGATTGGTACTTGGTATGTGACTCCTCCATTGCTCCAATTAGTTTTTGTGCTAGTGGTTTATATTTTGAGTAATTAGCTACTCTTGGTGTTGTTGTAAATGAGCTTGCATGTTGAATTCTTTGAGTTCCAAGTAGTTTGAATTCTTGATATAGCCTCTAGACATCCATATGAGTAGTTGTTATCAATTTTGTTAAGTTTGGTTAACATCATTTTGTGTCTCAAAAATTTTTAGATTTTTTTCCAGGAAAATGGATTTCTTTCAAAGGAGTTCATCTAAGAAAAATGCCAATGGAGTCACCGGTGAATCATCCTATGGTGACATCAACAGCCCGCGAAGGACGGAGGTCCGGCCGTGCGAGGTTGCTTTCATGGATGAAGCCGGATTCTGCCAAGAGTTCGCGCAATTCATTGCAAATGCTGGGCTTACCGACTTCCTCGCAGATGAGTGTGAACAACACCATGTCCTTACAAATTCCTTTGCGCAAAATTTCCATTTCTTAAATAAGAACAATCCTCCTGAGGTGCGGTTTAATTTATACTCTGAAACTCGTGAAATACTGCTTACTGGAATTTTGTGAGATATGCTTAATTCCCTCTGATGGGCAGTTAAGAGAACCTAGACCAGCAGAGTTAGATGGTTTCCTCCACACCCTAACTATGGGTGAGGAGAGGGTGTGTCGAAAGCCACCGCCACTGGCTTGCAGTTTCCTTCTGTGCACTATTTTGCTCTATTTATTGCTTAACCGCTATAGAGAGAAGGACAGTATACTCAGTGCACCTGACCTTGCCATTTTACGTCGTGCACTACATGATGATCACACTTTTAGCCTAGGGGCTATCGTAGCACATTGTTTGCACAATAATAGAACTAAAGGTAAAATTCATGGTGGTATTTATGCTACTCGGTTGGCGAGGCGCTTTAACATTCCGCCACGCCAGCATGATTATTTGTTGCCTTGGGTTTATCTAGACCACCAGTCATTGGTGGACCACCAATTTCTTAATAACACTAAACTAATAGAGCCTCTTGGGTTTATCTCTTACCGGAACACACAGGCAATGGTAGAGGAGGAGCCCCATGAGTGGGATGCTCAGGTGCCTCCGCCTCAGCACTTTGACATGGGACCGGATGGCTACTACGGTTGGTGATTACCAAGCTAGGCCAAAAGCCTAAGCTTGGCACTACTAGGAAAAGGGCTATAGATAATATGGACATTAATGGCGCACCATGTATGTGGTGCGCCACTGCTATATAGCAGTGGCGCACCAGATACAGGTGCGCCATTATTGACATATTACTAATGGCGCACCTGATGTATGGTGCGCCATTACTAGTTTAGAAAAAATAAATAAATAAATTTGTTAGTAATGGCGCACCAGGGGATAGTGCGCCATTACAAGTTGACATAGTAATGGCCACTAGTAGAAAACTGGGCTTTGGTCACAGGGCAATATTCACATTAGTCCCGGTTCAGTCACGAACCGGGACTAATGTGAGCATTGGTCCCGGTTCGTGCGGCCAGGGGCCTGCCGAGCCTCGTGGGGGCATTGGTCCCGGTTCATCCGGACCCATTGGTCCCGGTTGGTGGGACAAACCGGGACCAATGGACCACGCTCCTGGCCCACCACCCTTTAGTCCCGGTTCCTACCACAAACCGGGACTAAAGGGCTGGTCCTAGTTGCGGCCAGTGTTTAGTCCCACCACGCCAACCGAAGGGCGCTCACACCAGTTTATAAGCCCATCCCTCTCTGCCTTGTTGAGCTTCTCTTAAAGTGAAAATAGATGCCCTTATACAGGGAATTTGACCTAAATTCACAGTAAATTTCATAGAAAATTATTATGAATTTAGGTTGAATTTTCTCTATAAGCGCATCTATGTTCATTTTTTATATTTATAAAATAAATAAACCTTAATAAAATAAATAAAACTAAATAAACCTTAATAAAATAAAATAAAATAAACTATAGTAACTACAATAAATAAACCTTAATAAATTAAGTAAAAATAGCAGCAGTAAAATAAATAAAAATAGCAGCAGTAAAATAAATAAAAATAAAATAATTAAATTAAAATACATAAGTAATTAGAAATAAAATAAATAAGTTTTTTGTTGTAAGTAGAAACAAAACAAAACAAATAAAGCAAAAGAGAAAAAAAACAGAGGAAAAAAATTATGCCACCTACTGGGCCACCACGGCATGAATACGACTAGAAACACATCCATGGGCCAGGATAGGCCCGCAGAAGGCCCAGTAGGCCCCACAGGCAAAGAGAACAGTTAGCCCGAAAGCCTGCAGTTGAGAGGAGTTCGAGAGGGTGGGCGCAGCAGCGCTTATAAACCACTCTCGAGCTCTCTCAACTAGCGAGGTGGGACTAAACTTTTGACGCGGGGCAGCACAAGGCCTTTGGTCCCGGTTGGTGCCACCAACCGGGACTAAAGGGGGCATTGGTCCCGGTTCGTGGCACCAACCGGGACCAAAGGCCTTTAGTCCCGGTTGGTGCCATGAACCGGGACCATTGAGTTCCCTATATATACCCCATTGCCACAGCAGAGCACTCCAGAGTGCTCGGTTTTTTCTGGCCGGCGAGGGGAGGGCATTTGGGTGCTCTAGCTCACCTCCTATGCACATGAGGTGTTCGATGAAATGTCTGAGCCACACTAGTTAATCTTTGTCCTCTCGAAACTCGACCTCCGAGCTCCATTTTCCCCGAGATTTGTCTAGGTTTAGCGGTCCGTCACGTCCCGTCCCCGTCTTCACCTCCGTCGATCGCCCGCGCCGATCTCGTCGCCAGCACCACCGTGGTGAGTCTCTTGTTCTTATCTTCTTTCTGAAAGGAAAAAATTCTTACTTTAGATAGTTACTTGTCTAATTTTCTTACTTTTATTATTCCTTCTTATTACATAGTGCGATGGTTTTGGTATCCGCCCTCGTCCTGTCTATGATTCGGATGTGGTATATATTATCTTTTTATAACTATTTGGTTCATTTATTGTTTATGACAAATATACCGACCAACGTGACATAGATTTTATTTATCTAGGAGGTGGTTGAACCAGAAATTCTAACCGACCCTATTGTCGAGAGGTTAAATTTAGTTGAAAAGAAAACAATTATTTGAAGGAAAAAATAAAAAAATTGAGGAGGAGAAGATGATATTGGAGTTGCATGTTGAGGATGTCGTCGATGATCACAAGATCAAGATGGATGCAATGCGCTTGAAGATTAGAAAGATTAGAAAATATGCCATTCATACCGAGGCTTGGTATCATTATGCCGTTGGATCAATTGTTACCTTGGTTGCGATTATGATCGCATTTGTTTTCGCATTGAAATGTTTTACATAGTTTCAATGTATGGTTTAATTAATTAGATGCTCTGGAGAGCTATATATATGTTGTTAGATGAGAACTATGTATGTACTTTGGTTTTAATGTGATGATGAACTTCTATTAATTTGGTCACTTAATTATCTATTCATGATGTTCTGTAATGGTTTTTGACACACTTAATTATATATAATGCACGCAGATGAACCGGCAATGGATGTACGGTGACAGACACACCTCCGAGTACATTAAGGGCGTGCATGATTTTCTCGAAGTGGCTGAGGCAAACAAGCAGAATGGTTTTAAGTGTTGTCCATGCCCTATATGTGGGAATACGAAGTCTTACTCTGACCGCAAAATCCTTCACACCCACCTGCTTTACAAGGGTTTCATGCCACACTATAATGTTTGGACTAGGCACGGAGAAATAGGGGTTATGATGGAAGACGGCGAAGAAGAAGAGGATGATGACAACTATGTGCCCCTGAATACGGTGATGCTGCAACGGGGGAAGCTGCTGAAGATCAAGAGGAACCAGACGATGTGCCCAATGATGCTGCAAGGGGGGAAGCTGCTGAAGATCAAGAGGAACCAGTGCCCGATGATGATGATCTCCGCCAGGTCATAGTCGATGCAAGGACGCAATGTGAAAGTCAAAAGGAGAAGCTGAAGTTCGATCGCATGTTAGAGGATCACAAAAAAGGGTTGTACCCCAATTGCGAAGATGGCAACACAAAGCTCGATACCGTACTGGAATTGCTGCAGTGGAAGGCAGAGAATGCTATGCCTGACAAAGGATTTGAGAAGCTATTGAAAATATTGAAGAAGAAGCTTCCAAAGGATAACGAATTGCCCGACAGTACATACGCAGCAAAGAAGGTTGTATGCCCTCTAGGATTGGAGGTGCAGAAGATACATGCATGCCCTAATGACTGCATCCTCTACCGCGGTGCGTACAAGGATCTGAACGCATGCCCGGTATGCAGTGCATTGTGGTATAAGATCAGACGAGATGACCCTGGTGATGTTGACGGCGAGCCCCCCAGGAAGAGGGTTCCTGAGAAGGTGATGTGGTATGCTCCTATAATACCACGGTTGAAACGTCTGTTCAGAAACGAAGAGCATGCCAAGTTGATGCGATGGCACAGTGAGGACCGTAAGAAAGACGAGAAGTTGAGAGCACCCGCTGACGGGTCGCAGTGGAGAAAAATTGAGAGAAAGTACTGGGCTGAGTTTGCAGCTGACCCATGGAACGTACGGTTTGGTTTAAGCGCGGATGGCATTAATCCTTTCAGGGAGCAGAGCAGCAATCACAGCACCTGGCCCGTGACTCTATGTATGTATAACCTTCCTCCTTGGATGTGCATGAAGCGGAAGTTCATTATGATGCCAGTTCTCATCCAAGGCCCTAAGCAACCCGGCAACGACATTGATGTGTACCTAAGGCCATTAGTTGAAGAACTTTTACAGCTGTGGAATGGAAACGGTGTACGTACGTGGGATGAGCACAAACAGGAGGAATTTAACCTGCACGCGTTGCTGTTTGTAACCATCAACGATTGCCCCGCTCTCAGTAACCTTTCAGGACAGACAAACAAGGGATACCACGCATGCACGCACTGTTTAGATGACACTGAAAGTATATACCTGGACAAAAGCAGGAAGAATGTGTACCTGGGCCATCCTCGATTTCTTCCGACCAACCATCAATGTCGAAAGAAAGGCAAGCATTTCGAAGGCGAGGCAGATCACCGGAAGAAGCCCGCCATGCGTACCGGTGATCACGTACTTGCTATGGTCAATGATTTACACGTAATCTTTGGAAAGGGTCCCGGCGGACTAGCTGTTCCGAATGACGCTGAGGGACACGCACCCATGTGGAAGAAGAAATCTATATTTTGGGACCTACCCTATTGGAAAGAGCTAGAGGTCCGCTCTTCAATCGATGTGATGCACGTGACGAAGAACCTTTGCGTGAACCTGCTAGGCTTCTTGGGCGTGTATGGGAGGACAAAAGATACACCTGAGGCACGGGAGGACCTGCAACGTTTGCACGAAAAAGACGGCATGCCTCCGAAGCAGTATGAAGGTCCTGCCAGCTACGCTCTTACGAAAGAAGAGAAAGAAATCTTCTTTGAATGCCTACTCAGTATGAAGGTCCCGACTGGCTTCTCGTCGAATATAAAGGGAATAATAAATATGCCAGAGAAAAAGTTCCAGAACCTAAAGTCTCATGACTGCCACGTGATTATGACACAACTTCTTTCGGTTGCATTGAGGGGGCTTCTACCGGAAAACGTCCGATTAGCCATTGTGAAGCTATGTGCATTCCTCAATGCAATCTCTCAGAAGGTGATCGATCCAGAAATCATACCAAGGCTAAGGAGTGATGTGGCGCAATGTCTTGTCAGTTTCGAGCTGGTGTTCCCACCATCCTTCTTCAATATCATGACGCACGTCCTAGTTCAACTAGTCGACGAGATTGTCATTCTGGGGCCCGTATTTCTTCACAATATGTTCCCCTTTGAGAGGTTCATGGGAGTCCTAAAGAAATATGTCCGTAACCGCGCTAGGCCAGAAGGAAGCATCTCCATGGGCCATCAAATAGAGGATGTCATTGGGTTTTGTGTTGACTTCATTCCTGGCCTTAAGAAGATAGGTCTCCCTAAATCGCGGTATGAGGAGAGACTGACTGGAAAAGGCACGCTTGGAGGGGGGACTCAATAATATGCAGGGACGGATATTCTTGGTCTCAAGCACACTACACAGTTCTACAGAACTCTACCTTGGTGACCCCGTATGTCGATGAACACAAGAACAGTCTGCGCTCCAAACACCCGGAGCAGTATGACGACTGGATTACATGTGAACACATCAGGACTTTCAGCAGTTGGTTGGAAACACGTCTCAGAGGTGACACCACTGTTTGTGATAAGTTGTACTCGTTGTCCAGGGGACCATCTTCGACTGTATTGACTTACAAAGGATACGAGATAAATGGGAATACATTTTACACGATCGCCCAAGATCAAAAGAGCACCAACCAAAATAGCGGTGTCCGCTTTGATGCAGCAACCGAGAGGGGAAAGGACACATATTATGGTTACATAATGGACATATGGGAACTTGACTACGGACATGATTTTAAGGTCCCTTTGTTTAAGTGCAAATGGGTCAATCTGTCAGGAGGCGAGGTACAGGTAGACCCACAGTACGGAATGACAACAGTGGATCTGAACAATCTTGGGTACACTGACGAACCGTTCGTCCTAGCCAATGATGTGGCATAGGTTATCTATGTGAAGGACATGTCTACCAGACCGAGGAAAAGAAAAGATAAGGAAGCGAATACATCATACGATGAGCCAAAGCGCCACAAAGTTCTTTCAGGAAAAAGGGACATTGTGGGAGTGGAGGGCAAGACAAACATGTCTGAAGATTATGAAAAGTTTCATGAAATCCCTCCCTTCAAAGTCAAGGCTGACCCAAGCATCCTGATAAATGATGAAGATTATCCATGGTTACGGCGCAATAAGAAAATGACACAAGCGAAGAAAAAGTGAAGACTTTCTCCCGCAACTATTATGATGATACCATGCCAACTTTGTAATAGACGAGTATGATACCATTGTCCGTTTTGTACAAGAAGTGCATCTAGTTTTTGCCGTAACCCTCTCAACTTTCTTGCACATGCTATGTGGATGAAATGATGATACCATGCCAACTTTCAACCTTTTCAGAGTTCATTTGAAATGCTTTTCAATTTTAGGGTCTTATAGCTCAAAATAATTTGTAAATGCATGAAAAATAACAGGCCAAAAATTAAAAATTATGCCACCTACTGGGCCACCACGGCCTGAATACGATTAGAAACCCATCCATGGGCCAGGATTCAGGCCCGCAGAAGGCCCAGTAGGCCTACAGGCATGTACAGAGAGGTTAGGCCCGTAAGCCTGCTTTAGAGAGGAGCTCGACAGCTTAGGCCCACCGCACCTTATAAACAGGTGCGGCTCTCTCTTAGCTAGCGAGGTGGGACTAAACTCACCACCACGCCGCTGTGCAAGGCCATTGGTCCCGGTTGGTGGCACGAACCGGGACCAATTCCACCCTTTGATCCCTGTTGGTGCCACGAACCGGTACTAATGAGGCTGTGGCCCCACGAGCACCTTTAGTACCTGTTCGTGGCACGAACCGGTACTAGAGTTTCTTACTAAGCAGTTTTTTAGTCCCACCTTGCTAGCTGAGAGGCACTAGGAGCGGTTTATAAGCCCTAAGTGTAGAGACGATGAAGAAGAGACGCAATGCTCACGTTGCTTAGCTTCAAGCCTTGAGGAATAAGGTAGACTGCATCGAGCTATGTGCAGTGCAGTCTACACTATTTCGATATACCCCCTCCCCGCCGATAATATTATTTTCCCATGTACGTATGTCGTCGTTGTCGATATAACCCCCTCCCGATAACTTCAACACGTGGGGGGGGGTCGATATACCCCCTCCCCGATAACATTATTTTCCCATGTATGTATGTCGTCGTTGTCGATATATATAACTCCCTCCCAGATAACTTCGACATGAAGGACGGTCGATATTTATACCCCCTCTCGACCGTGATAACTTATACCACGGGAGCACCCCCCGGCCCTCTCGCTCGACCAAAACTCTCGAGGACACCCAAACCCTAGAAAAAAACGATGTCGGTCTCCTACCCCCTCCCGCCGCGCCCCTACCCTCGAAGCGTTGCCTAGGCCACCCCAAACCCGGAATAAGCTAGGCCTACGTTTGCACTAATATATCCACCTACTGTCATGTTTGTGTAATAATTGCCATGTTGTAATATTTGCAGAAACAATGGAGCACGGACGAGACGAGCAAGCAGAAGAGGTGTTGGGGGACATAATCTTAGCTGGAGGTGATATCTTGTCGTATCTTAACGACAATGATGGTCTGGAAGAACAGGGTGAAGAAGCAGGCTACAGTGATCGAAGAGTGGAGGAGGAAAGACATGATTATGATGGCTCCAGTGACCCAATGCTAGTGCTGTTGGGGAACGTAGTAATTTCAAAAAAATTCCTACGCACACGCAAGATCATGGTGATGCATAGCAACGAGAGGGGAGAGTGTTATCCACGTACCCTCATAGACCGACAGCGGAAGCGTTATCACAACACGGTTGATGTAGTCGTACGTCTTCACGATCCGGCCGATCAAGTACCGAACGCACGGCACCTCTGAGTTCTACACACGTTCAGCTCGATGACGTCCCTCGAACTCCGATCCAGCCGAGTGTTGAGGGAGAGTTTCGTCAGCACGACGGCGTGGTGACGATGATGATGTTCCACCGGCGCAGGGCTTCGCCTAAGCTCCGCAACGGTATTATCGAGGTGTAATATGGTGGAGGGGGGCACCGCGCACGGCTAAGAGATCTCAAGGATCAATTGTTGTGTCTCTGGGGTGCCCCCCTGCCCCCGTATATAAAGGAGCAAGGGAGGAGGAGGCCGGCCCTAGGAGGGGGCGCACCAAGTGTGGAGTCCTACTAGGACTCCCTAGTCCTAGTAGGATTCCACCTCCCATATGGAATAGGAAAAGAGGAAGGGAAAAAGAGAAGGAAGGAAGGGGCGCCCCCCTTCCCTAGTCCAATTCGGACCAGACCAAGGGGAGGGGTGCGGCCACCCTTGAGGCCCTTTTTCTTCTTTCCCGTATGGCCCAATAAGGCCCAATACGTATTCCCGTAACTCTCCGGTACTCCGAAAAATACCCGAATCACTCGGAACCTTTCCGAAGTCCGAATATAGTCGTCCAATATATCGATCTTTACGTCTCGAGCATTTCGAGACTCCTCGTCATGTCGCCGATCTCATCCGGGACTCCGAACTCCTTCGGTACATCAACATACATAAACTCATAATAAAACTGTCATCGTAACTTTAAGCGTGCGGACCCTACTGGTTCGAGAACTATGTAGACATGACCGAGACACGTCTCCGGTCAATAACCAATAGCGGGACCTGGATGCCCATATTGGCTCCCACATATTCTACGAAGATCTTTATCGGTCAGATCGCATAACAACATACGTTGTTCCCTTTGTCATCAGTATGTTACTTGCCCGAGATTCGATCGTCGGTATCTCGATACCTAGTTCAATCTCGTTACCGGCAAGTCTCTTTACTCGTTCCGTAACACATCATCCCGCAACTAACTTATTAGTCACAATGCTTGCAAGGCTTATAGTGATGTGCATTACCGAGTGGGCCCAGAGATACCTCTCCGACAATTGGAGTGACAAATCCTAATATCAAAATACGCCAACCCAACAAGTACCTTTGGAGACACCTGTAGAGCACCTTTATAATCACCCATTTATGTTGTGACGTTTGGTAGCACACAAAGTGTTCCTCCGGTAAACGGGAGTTGCATAATCTCATAGTCATAGGAACATGTATAAGTCATGAAGAAAGCAATAGCAACATACTAAACGATCGGGTGCTAAGCTAACGGAATGGGTCAAGTCAATCACGTCATTCTCCTAATGAGGTGATCTCGTTAATCAAATGACAACTCATGTCTATGGCTAGGAAACATAACCATCTTTGATTAACGAGCTAGTCAAGTAGAGGCATACTAGTGACACTCTGTTTGTCTATGTATTCACACATGTATTACGTTTCCGGTTAATACAATTCTAGCATGAATAATAAACATTTATCATGATATAAGGAAATATATAATACTTTATTATTGCCTCTAGGGCATATTTCCTTCAGGTGCAAGAAGGAGCCCGTGGTGACGGCTCCGGTGACCGAACAGAGTCCGGCCAGGTAAATATATTAGTTAAGCCTGCGCTGACTAGCTAATTGATGCATTCATTGTTTTGGTATGTACACATATTAATTAACACTCGTATTTCTTCTTTTTTCTAGCCCTCCGGATCGAGCACAACTGCGGTAAAGAGACGAGGCCCGAAGAGAAAGTTGCGCTCAGATGAAAGGTTTGAGATCACAGCAATCGCGCGCGACGGCCAACCGATTGAACCCATCCGGACAAAGGATGCATTTGCTGCTCAGTACGGGGTTCTAGTTAGGGACAAGATCCCGATCAGCATCCACCAATGGTATAAGCCTAAGAAGGAAGACCCTGAGGTGTCTTATGTCAATGATATGCACAAAGATGATCTTTGGACTGAGCTGAAGGCAAATTTCACCCTACCGCCAGAGGAGGATCCGGAGAAGCCAGTTATAGAGCAATTAATCAAGTCTCATGCTCTTAAGAAGATGGCAGACCTATTCAGGAGGTGAAAGAATGAGCTGAAAACGTTTGTCGACAAAGAAGAGACACCGGAATTCATCGGCCGGTATGAGAAGATCAGAGATCACTGGCCTGCATTTGTGGCCCACAAGACATCGGAAAAGAGTAAGAAGATGTCAGCGAAAAACAAGAAGAATGCTGCGAAGAAGAAGCTTCACCATCGCACGGGGTCAGGTGGCTACCTCAAAGCCCGACCTAAGTGGGCCAAGGCTGAGAATAATCTGCTTGAAAAAGGGATCGAACCACAGACAATGAACTGGACAGACCGTTGCCGGACTTCGTTCTTTGGGGCTGGCGGAACCTTGGACCCTGTATCAGGGAGGTGCGTTTGGACGAACGAGCTTTTGAGAATACCAGTCAAGAAGATTCAGCAATATATCGATGCAGCGCAGGAAGGGACGTTCGTTCCAGACAGAGAGAACGACGAGCTCACAATGGCCCTCGGGAATCCTGAGCACCCTGGACGGACACGAGGCACGCCAGGCTCCGTTCCATGGAAGGCTGGTTTTTCGGACGCGGGCGGTTACAAAAGCCAGGAAAGGAGGAAAAAAGTGGAGCAGATCCAAATTCAGAAGCTGCACGAAAGGGTTCAAGTGCTAGAGGAACGAGACGGCAATCGACATGCCGAAACTGCCCCCGAAGCTACACCGCCATCTCAGCGAAGAAGCAGCGTGGCTTCCACCGAGCTGCTTCAGCTGGAGCATGCAGCTCCTCCTAGCTACCCCGTGGATGCCATCACGGAGTCTCAACATTTCCACCTTATGGCGGAATGGCAGAACTTCAAAGTCAAGGCGGCTGTTGGCTCTGTTTTACCTCCTGAACCCGGCGCAACCTACCACTGCCGGCCGATTCCAGAAGGATATGCTAGGGTGATGGTGGATGAAATAACAGAGGGATTTGAGGAGCTCCAGCTTGACCACCCTACCGGTGAAGGGGAGACTCGGCTGGGTTCTGCTCTGAAGACTCCATGCCTATGGCGGAAGGAGCTCATCAAGCTTCCGAACTAGACGGCTCCGGCGAGTAAGGGCACTCCGCCTCCTTCTCCGCCTCCTCCTCTGGCGAGTGATCGGGGCACTCAGCCTCCTTCTCCGGCGCGTGGCGGCACTCCGCCTCCTTCTCCGCCAGCGCCGGCGCGCCAGAGCAGCTAGCCTCCTCCTTCTCTGCCTCGTCAGCAAGGGCGGAAGAGACCCGCCGCCGCTGCGGCTGCTCCGGCGCGTCGTAGTCCTTCTCCTCCGCCTCGTAAGCAAGGAAAGAAGACAGCCGCAGCCGCTCCGTCTGCTCTGCTGGCGTCTAGCAGTACAGCTACCAGAGGCGGGAGGCAATACAGATTTGGTCCTTCTCTGAAGACTCCAGAGAAGTTACCATACGAGAGGACAGAGGAGGAAACGAGGAAGATCGTGCGAGCCGAAGTGACAAACTTCTTTGAAGGGGTGAAAGCAAAGAAACATCCACCTCCGGAGGAGAAGGTAGATCCGATGAAAGCAAAGCGCACTCTGGCTGCCCTGACAAAACCACCAAAGTCTCCGCCGAGAGGCAACTATGAGCGCATTCTTGCAAAGACATATGCCGAAGCGGAGCGGTCGGGAAGTACTGTCAGTGATCAAAGGTTAAAAGAACGACGAGCTGGGAAAAAAATTGCCCAGCTCGGCGAACAAGCGAACCAATCGTGCCCCCCGCTCAAGGTGTCAAAAGACATCGTCGCTAATGATCCGAGTATGGTGCCCGGTTATAGCAATCTTGGAGATTACCTGCCCGACGATGTACATTATGAAATCATGGAGGTGGACGAACACAAATACCATTACGGGAAGCCTCTCGTCAAAGATGAAAGATCGCTAACAACGATGATGCGAAGACTACATGATTGGTACATGAAAACCTGCAGAGAGTCTGATGGGATGAATACTTTGACGCTGAGAGTTAAACCGGAGCATGACCTCGTTGGAATTGATCTGCTGAATGTTCCATTTGAGGATTTCTTCCAGTTTTACAATCAAAAGGCCCTCGATAAAACAATGATCACTTGCTACTGTCTGTAAGTAGTACTACTTCTGTCATTAAGTCTCTCTATATAGGTCAGCTCTTTCATTGCATGTATTTGTAATTATCCTCACTATATTATGCAGATTGAAGATCGCCGAATTAAAGAAAAGACAAATCGGTGATATTGGGTTCATTAACACAAATCTCATAGATGCATATACGGTTGAAAAACATCCCAAAGAAGCCGAGGCCAACTTGCTACAATCGTTGGCATTAAATCAAAACAAAGATATAATACTCTTTCCTTACAACTTCAAGTGAGTGTTACTGTCTTCTGCATATTCGGTTTCCCTTATTAGTCCAGGTTATGGTAATGTAATTGATGACTTATGCATGCATGCGCAGCTTCCACTATATTCTCCTAGAGATTAAGCTTGAGCCGAGAGTAGTAACCGTCTTAGACTCGAGACGAAAAGATCCCCAGGACTATGCGAACATGACTCAAATGCCCGAGAAGTAAGTTAAATCGATCATTATCCACCATATCAGCAACTTTGTTCATTTCCTGATATCAAGTAATTGTTTTCTTTGTCTGGCAGGGTTTGGAGAAAATTCACCACAAAAGGTCCGGGACTGCCGAAGAAGCTGCAATTTAATCACCCGAAAGTAAGTACTATAGTAGCATGTTCCGCGCATCTCCTAGTGATTCAAGCGCTAGTTTCATCAATACCATTTAGCATGCTTGCTTATCAGTTTGATTGACCTCTATTTCTTGTAAAGTGGTTGTGGCAGGAACCCGAGAATAATTACTATGGATACTACGTTTGCGAGTCCATCCGCTACCCGACCTGTGAGCGGGGCTACACTGAAGAACAATATGAAGTGCGTAAGCAATAATATTCACAATTTTATTTTATTACCATCATTTGTGTTGAGTTTCATTTATTCATATATATATGTATTGAGCCCCTTCTTCAAATTAGATGTTTCGGAAGCAGGATGAACTCCTAGCACCAGATCGTATGCGAGGAATTCAAGAGGAATTGGCGGCATTCTTCCTTGACCACGTGATCGCTGAAAACGGAGAATACTATGTGGACCCTGTGTTCCTACAATTTAATTAGGAGATTTTATTGTAAGAGATAATTATTGTATATATGTAGCCGGTAGTGTTGGATAGATATACGAGAACTTGTTGTTCGACCAATATCTCGGAGAAGGAGAGGTGGTCGATATCACTTCTCTCTGTATGCATATGTTCATGACGATCATCTGTTTCCTTCATTTGATTACTAGCTAGCGTGTCTACTCCTCTCCATACGTATATAGTACGTAGCGTCGACCAAGCACGGAGATAAGAGAGGACACTTCTCTCTATTAATTAGCTAGCTAACACAATATATGAAACACCTAAATTAACCCCCCCAAAACCCCTAAACCACCCCCTTTCAAAAAATCAAAAACCTCAGCTCCTGCCAGCTGCTGACGCGTGGATGCCTATTGGTCCCGGTTGGTGACACCAACCGGGACAAAAGGCCCTGCCTATTGGTCCCGGTTGGTGTCACCAATCGGGACCAAAGGCCCCCCTGCCTGGGCTGGCAGCAGCGGCCACGTGGAGGACCTTCTGTCCCGGTTCGTGTAAGAACCGGGACTAAAGGGTTAGGGCTTTAGTAACGACCCTTTAGTCCCGGTTCGAGAACCGGGACAAAAGGCCCTTACAAACCGGGGTAAAAGCCCCTTTTCCTACTAGTGGGCGCACCTTCACCAAAATGCGCCATTACTATGTGTATGACTTGGTCAAACCTTGGTCAAACTTAGTAATGGCGCACTTTGCATACGTGCGCCATTACTATGTCAAACTTGGTAATGGCGCACCTACACAAAGTGCGCCATTACTAACTTTGACCAAGTCATACACATAGTAATGGCGCACTTTGTGAAGGTGCGCCATTACTATGTCAACTAGTAATGGCGCACTATCCCCTGGTGCACCATTACTAACTTTCTTTGCACACCCCCCCCCCCCCGTGGACCGCCTTTTCAGTTTTAAAAAAATAAAATAAAATGATGGAAATGTCAAAAAAATAAAAGAAAATAAGTTTCCCATGTGATATGTGGTCTAGTTGTTGGGAAAATTTACAAATATGAATTTCGACTTTATTTGCAAAATCTCTCTGGAATTTAGTAAAATGGGCATAACTTTTGCATACGAACTCGGATTAAAAAGTTTTTTATATGAAAAATCATCTACTCGAAAAGTTACATCCGAATTGAATGGGGGGGGGGTACCCTGTTCAAGATTTTCAGAATCCCTAAAAACCTAACAGAACAAAAGATACGGGGCTTTTAAGATCTAGAGGGGGGAAAATGGAAAAAGGTTCAAACTTACTAGTGGCGCACCATTTGCTAGGTGCACCACTAGTAACAGAAAAAAAATTGGTTTTGAATTTTTTTGGAAACTTTTTTCAAAATATGATACGTAATATGACAGGGAAGTTTGAAATATTTTTTCAAAATTTCATCACACTCATGAACATGAACAAAGTCCTAGACATCAACAAGGTTTAATTGGATTGATATGATAGATATATCAACAAGTGCCTGTGAAGTGAGCTTGTGCTGGGGTTGGATAGAACTGCGAAGTTAAGCGTGTTCGGGCTGGAGTAGTGTGAGGATGGGTGACCTTCCGGGAAGTTTGACTACGGAGTGCGATTTGACTTGAGATTAAGCATATTGACCCGAGATTAAGCCATTACTATCTGGAATACTAATGGCGCACCAGAGGTGCGCCATTACTATTTGTTACTAATGGCGTGATAATAGTGGCGCACCTATAGTGCGCCATTAATGGCCAAAACAGGTGTGCCACTAATTAGCCTTTTTCCTAGTAGTGTGGGGGAGTACGTATTTCCACCGATATTACATTCATGCTCACACATTTCAGTTGTCGGTGTCCACACTTTATCATTGTATTATCCATGCTAGTTTTATTTTTGTCGGTTTCTTCTTGTGTGTTTGAATTTTTTGAGAAAATGCAAAAATATTTCTCGCTTCTTTTCTGTTTTTCTTTCTAGATTAAATTAGTTGTAGCATTAAAAGAAAAACCCAAAAAGATTTCTCGTTCTTCTTTTGAATGTTGGAAGCTTTCCCGTGTAAATATTTTTTCTCGTTTTTTGTTTTTCCTTCTTTAATTTGCTTTCTTCAAGAAAAATTAAAAACTTGAAAAATATTTCGGTGTGTTTCTCTGAAATTCTTTTCTTTTCATTGAGTCGTATCTAGGAGAAGACCACGACGAAAA
Organism: Triticum aestivum; assembly: GCF_018294505.1. NCBI lineage: Eukaryota > Viridiplantae > Streptophyta > Magnoliopsida > Poales > Poaceae > Triticum > Triticum aestivum. The sequence goes on along the minus strand of NC_057802.1, from coordinate 473,953,385 downwards.
TATTGAGTGGCTCTCATGTGCATTATTGTGGATCTAACAAAGAGCCCAAATTATTTTGTCTTCTCCTTTGAATAAAATGTTGCAGATACCAGCTTAGTCCATGTCACTCTTGCACTATTATTATTTTCATATCATTCGGTCTTGCAAGTGAAAGGCAATAATGATGATATATGATGAAGTGACTATGGCAGGAAAAGTGAACTCAACTTGTTTTTGTTTTTGTAAATATGTTTAACTCAGTATCCATGATTCGGCGTATTATGATTAAACATGTTTATGATGACAATTAGAGATTATAGTTGCTCATGCCATGCTTAAGTATCTAGGAGTTGATATTGATTTATCTTGAGTGTCAACATGCATTAAAATAGTTGTGATGTAGTATGATGATATGGTATCCTCCTCTGAATGTTTCAAGTGGCTTGACTTGGCACATGTTCACGCATGTAGTTGAACCAAAACCAACATAACCTCTAGGATATTTATGTTCATGGTGTTTATATCCTACTCATGCTTGTATTCAATGTTGATTATTCATAATGCATGATCATGATCGTCTTTGCTCTCCAGCTGGTCGCTTCTCAATCTAATTGCTAGCCTTGGCCTGTACTAAGAAGGAATACTGCTTGTGCATCAAAATCCTTAAACCAAAGTTATTCCAGATGAGTCCACCATATCTACCTATGTGCGGTATTACCCTGCCGTTCCAAGTAAATTTGCATGTGCCACGTTTAAAAATTCAAATGAACATCTGCTTTGTGTGCCTGGACCGCTCATGGAGCGACAGGGGGTGGACAGTATCTTCCATGCTAAGAAGGTTATTCTCATGATAAGTGTTTATTCACTTGTCTTGCACAAGAGGGGCTAGTAATAGGGATGCCCAGTCCTGAAATCAAAAATTTACATATAATCAAACAAACTCCCCTAGACTGTTGTTGGTATGGAGGGCACCCGAGGATTCGTCTAGCCATGGCTTGTGTTTGTTGGTGGTGGGGGAGTAAACTTTACTTTTACCACTTGGGAATCACCGCTAATGTGTTTAGCATGGAAGATATTGAAAACGCTTGGTCGTAATGTTAACATGAATGGTATACCTCCCAAAATTTTATTTATCTCTGATTTAAGCTTCGAGTTCTAGCACCTCTGCAAATCACTACTTCCCTTTGCAAAGGGCCTATCTATTTACTTTTATGTTGAGTCATCACCTTCTCAAATAAGAACCAGTCCTGAGAGCACTATTGTCATCCCCATGCACTATGTATAGTTAATGTTGAATGCATCATGACTGGATGTCTTCTACCATGAATTACAATGTCTAGTCGCTGCTTGAACTTTGGAGGTTCTCTGCATTTATATTTTGCGGTCTCAAAAAGGGCTAGCGAGATACCACTATTGTCATATTATATCATGATTGTTTTGACAAATTGTTGGCATTTGAAATATTTTATTATTGCTCGCTAGTTGAATATAATCTTTAAGAATTATCATCTACATTGTTAGTTATGATCTTTGCTGTTAACCCGGGTAGTATTTAAGCATATGTATAAACACAAGAACAAAAGAGTTCGTAAATTTTTTTCTTTGTCACTTTCAGTTTGTCAACTGAATTGCTTGAGGACAACCAATGGGTTAATCTTGGGGGAGTTGATACATCTCCATCATATCTACTTTTCCTAACGCTTTTGCTTTTGTTTTGGACTCTAATTTGCATGATTTGAATGAAACTAACCCGGACTGACGTTGTTTTCAGCAAAGCTACCATGGTGTTATTTTTGTGCAGAAATAAAAGTTCTCGGAATTGGACAAAACTTTTTGGAGAATTATTTTGGAATAAATGAAGATTTTTTGAACCAAGACCCACTGGAGGCTCCAGCTACCCACTAGGCACCAGGGCGCGCCACCCCCCTCTAGCGCACCCTGGTGGGTAGTGGGGCCCATGAGGCTCCACCGACCCTAATTCCAACTCTATAAAATCCTATTTTTGGAGAAAAACAGGAGAGTAAGTTTCATTGCGTTTCACGATACACCTCCTATTCTTCATCGGGAGGGCAGATTTGGAGTCCGTTCTGGGCTCCAGAGAGGGGGATTCGCCGCCATCGTCATCACCAACCCTCCTTCATCACCAATTGCATGATGCTCCCCACTGGGAGTGAGTAATTCTTTCGTAGGCATGATGGACGGTGAGGGGTTGGATGGGATTCATCATGTAATCGAGTTAATTTTGTTAGGGCTTGATCCCTAGTAACCACTATGTCCTGAGATTGATGTTGCTATGACTTTGCTATGCTTAATGCTTGTCACTAGGGCCTGAGTGAAATGTTTTCAGATCTGAACCGCTTATGTTTTCACCATTATATCTATGTTCTTGATCCGATCTTGCAAGTTCTATGCACCTGTTACGTGTTATGATCCGTAAACCCCAAGGTGACAGTATTTGGGATACTTTCCGGTGATGACCATAGTTTGATGAGTTCATGTATTCACTAGGTCTTAATGCCTTGTTCTTGTTCTCTATTAAAAGGAGGCCTTAATATCCCTTAGTTTCCTTATGGACCCTGCTGCTACTGGAGGGTAGGACAAAAGATGTCATGCAAGTTCTTTTCCATAAGCACGTATGACTATTTACGGAATACATGCCTACATTATATTGATGAACTGGAGCTAGTTCTGTGTCACCCTAGGTTATGACTGTTATATGATGAATATCATCCAACGAAATCACCGATCCAATGCCTACCAGTTTTTCACATATTGTTCTTGCTAAGTTACTACTGTTGCTGCTACTATTACAATTGATACAAAAATATTACTATCACTGTTACCGTCACTATTACAGTTAGCACTGCTATAAAAACTATCATACTACTGTGCTACAGATCACTTTGCTATAGATATTTAATCTCCAGGTGTGGTTGAATTGACAACTCAACAACTAATACTTACAAATATTCTTTGGCCCCCCTTGTGTCGAATCAATAAATTTGGGTTGCATATTCTACCCTCGAAAACTATTGTGATCCCCTATACTTGTGGGTTATCATTCCCCAAGCTTAGACGCTTGGGCATTCCTTGAATATTACCTTGGGGTGCTTTCTTAATCCCTAAGCTTAGGGTCTTGCCACTCCTTATTCCTTCATCTATCGTGATCTGACTCAAAACTCAAAAACTTCAGCACACAAAACTCAACAGAAACCTCATGAGATTCGTTAATATAATAAGCAAATGATAAAATTTAGGTACTGTTATGAACCCATCCATATTTTATTATTGCATAATACCTACTGTATTCCAACTTATCCATGACTTATACTCCCCGATATAATCCATAGATGCATTAAAACAAGCAAACTATGCAATGAAACATAATCTGTCTAAAACACTATAAGGATATGAAAAATGACTATACTCCTGTAACTCCAAAATTCTGAAACATTAGGAAAACATGGGCAAATTGTTTATCAATAATGTGTACAAAACAGGTGCAAAGTTTCAACTATCAACCAAATCATCCCAAAGGCTTTACTTGGCACAAACACTAACTAAAACACAAAAACACAATCATAACGGTAGCATAATTGTGTGCACACTCAAAAACAGGAAAGAAAAGTGAAAAATAAATATAACTATTGGGTTGCCTCCCAACAAGCGCTATTGTTACACCCCTAGCTAGGCGTAATGCATAGTTTCGAGTGTTGTCATCCTTCATTTTTGCATCTTGGGATATGTGTTTATCAGGAGGCTTTAGAAAAAGGGGGAACACATCATCTACTAAAATCTTAGCATTTTCAAGGCTACTTTCTTCAAACCCTTGTTGGTTCCCTTTCAGGATCCAAGAATATTGCTGACTAATACCATTGAAAACTTGCTGGATAATATGTAAAGGAGGGACTTCCTTTTCAGTATTTTTGTCAAAAGTATGATCATCACAAAACACATACATCACCATATAAAATTTCATCTATCACAGGATGGTCATGACTCATATTGAGAGTCTCCTCATCGTCATGGGTGGTGGATGCGTGTGTCTCCTTGGACCGAGTGGCCGAGGTGTCACGGATCCGAAGACCCGCTTGGCCCTTTCAGGACTTCGATCCCTTGGGGATCACTATGTGTGGCTCCTCTACGAGGAGTGCCGCAAGCAGGGGGTTCTCGACTCCTCATGAAACGGGGCCGGGTAACGTATTTTCTGCATTGCGGCTGACCACTTCTGCAAATTGTAGAGCCAGGTGGTTCATAAATGCCTATCTTGCTAACATAGGAAAGAAAGTATGTGAACATGTATGATGAAATACTTACCGGAGGGGATCCATAGCCGACCTCGAAGCTGAGGTCCTTGCCCTCCTGGGGCATCTTATCCTTGGCCAGCTTGAGGAGGCGATTCCACATGCCGGCTAGGTTGGAGCTAGGGCTCGATGAGGAGGCATGCGGGGGAAATGAGAGTGTGGTGGCTTGCGTTATGCTCCTTTCGGGTACTTATAGGCTGATTGAAAGGCCAAATGTCCCCCTTTCCGCGCTGATAAAAACGCCACTCTCCTAAAAGATGTCGATTACAGGTATGGGGGAAACAAAATCTTGATGACATCCCTAAGAAAATGGGCACGATTTCCCCTTGATGGGAAATGCCAGTAGAAAGGCTGCCTTGAACCGCGATTTGGGGTGAGCAGTAACTGCCTGACCAATCTAGGGTTTGCCGCTTGGATAAAGTTGTCAGACTAGGTGTCACTATTCACACCTATACGGGTGGCCTTCGAGCCTAAGTCATTTCAACTCTTTGGACACAGATTGAGCTCGACAAAATCCTATGTGTAAAATGTTGTTCCTTTAAGAAGTAGCCTGGAGGATTCTGAAGTCACAAAAGGGAACTCGTCTGTCAAGCCAAGGACTTCGGATCTGAAGTTAACTTTGAAGAAATCGTCCCCAGCATAGAAGACCAGTTTGGGGCTACTAATGGTGTCCTGGGCTAGGGGGTACCGTTGGTGTCAAAACCGGCCTATCTCGGGTAGGGGGTCCCGAACTGTGCGTCTGAGGATCGAAGGTAACAGGAGGCGGGGGACACGATGTTTACCCAGGTTCGGGCCCTCTTAATGGAGGTAATACCCTACTTCCTACTTGATTGACTTTGATGAGTATAGGGGTTACAAGAGTTGGTCTACCTCGAGACCGTAATGGCTAAACCCTAGATGTCTAGCCTGTATGATTAGTCTTAGCCTCTACGGACTAAACGCTCCAGTTTATATAGACACCGGTGGGGCCTAGGGTTGTATAGAGTCAGTTTACAGAGGAAGGAAAATATACATCCGAACGCCAAGCTTTCCATCCACGCAAAGGAGAGTCCCATCCTGACATGGGGGAAGGCCTTCTATCTTGTATCTTCACGGTCCACCAGTTCGGCCCACGTCACATAGCCCGGACGCCCGGGGATCCCCTAATCCAGGGCTGCCTCAGTAGCCCCTGAACCAGGCTTCAATGACGATGTGTCCGACGCGCAGATTGTCTTCGGCATTGCAAGACGGGTTCCTCCTCCGAATACTCCAAAGCAGTTGAACAAGAGAACTATATCCGGCTCTGTATTACAGTTACAACCCTGAACCACAAGGGCAAAATACTTAAAACAAAATAGGTCATGTCTACTGACATCTTTTTCGGCGAGACATTATGCCTAGCCTTATTATTATTTCGAACCGTTTTTAGCCTCCCGCTTCGCGTTTCGAGGCGCGGTCTTCATTGACACGTCTTGTCAAAGCAGAGATCGTGTCCCCTTATTGCGGGATTCTCATCAATACGGGTTTGGGTAATCCAACCGTGCCGTTCGCATGACCCTTTGGGAATAGGCAAGTTTTAAGGCTCGTGAGGGGGCGCTTGATATTCACTACCTTTATAAGAGGATAAGGACCAATCTTTTTACCCCACGCCTTCTTCTTCCTCAGACTTCCCATCCTCGAGCTCCAGCACTCAAGCTTCAATCCTTACCACCAAACACTCCAGCCATGTCCGGATCCGGCTCTCAAGGCAAGTGGGTGGCCTCCTCCGTGACGGAGAAGGACATCAAGGAGCTCCGGGAGGTGAGGTACTTGACAGCGGAAATCACACACAGGCTCCCTGCAAAAGAGCAAGTCATCCCCACTCTAGAGCCTGGTGAGAGGGTTGTGTTCATCCCTCACTTCCTTCGCGGACTAGGGTTTCCCCTCCACCCCTTTGTTCGTGGTCTCATGTTCTATTACGGGCTAGATTTTCACGATCTAGCCCCGAACTCCTTCCTCCACATCTCGCATTCATCGTCGTGTGTGAGACATTCCTCCGCATCCCCCCACACTTCGGCTTGTGGCTCAAGGCCTTCAACGTGAAGCCGAAGGTGGTCGACGGGCAGCACGCGGATTGCGGCGGCGCCATGGTGAGCAAACTCCCCAATGTTATCTGGCCCAGAGGGGCCTTTGTGGAGACCGTCAAGACATGGCAGCAGGAGTGGTTTTACATCACCGAAGCCCACGACACCAAGTGGGCGGCCGCTCCTGCTTTCAGATCCTGACCCCCGTTGCGGGTTGCGTCATGGACCAACAAGGTTCTGGACTGGGGATCAACCGACGAGGTGTTGATCCTGCAAAAGGACACCAGCCTCACTGATGTGATCCATGTGATGCTCATCCGCTGAATCCTTCCCTGCCAACGTCGGCCTCTCCGCATGAGGGAGTTCAATCCGGAAGGGCCGCGGACTCTGCAGCGATTCTTTGGCATGACACACGAAGCAATCTGGAAGCTGTTCTTCAACACTCAAAAGTCGTGGCCAGAGACATCCGAGGATATCGGCCTCGACTGCAATCATCCGGCCTCCCCGGTAAGTGCTAAATTTCCGAACATAACTTAGTTCATCAATCAAAGGGGGTGCACTAAGAATTCCCTCCCGTAAATAGGGCTGGACAAAGAAGGCGGAGCGGATCAGGTGTTCAGCTCCACTCCCCGAAAACCCAGCAGATCCTTTGCTAATGAGGATGCTGGTCCCCGAAAACCCAGCAGATCAGGTGTTCAGGACCAAGAAGAAGAGCAAGGAGGCCAAAGGTGGTCTCTGCCGTAAAGGTACTTCACACGCGGTGTCCGGAGAGACCAAAACTCATTCCTCCCATGAGGAAGATGAAGAGGAAGAGGAGGAGAAGGAGAGCAATTCTCCCCCTAAGGGGAGGCGGAAGAAAAGGGCGGCCTCTGTGGACCCAGAGGCGGAGGCGCCCAAGAGGGGGAAAACATCCCTCCCAGATGGCTCGGATTCGGACGCCGAAGCCATCCTCGAGTGGCACCCCAGGTCGAAGCCCCTCGCCGCGTCGTAAGCATGTGAGGATGCCTTACATAAGTCCAGTTTTTATGATTATGGTATTAACACATTGTATGGTGTAGTCCGGCCCGTGATCTCCCCCAACAATCATCAGAGTGGAATTCTTTGGATCCGGGGATGATGGAGAGCGAGTCGCCTCCGCGAGCCTCCCCGCCTATCGCCACGGACGACACCGAAGTGTTGCCCCGAAGGGCCTCTTCGGGCAACGGAGCGATACGGGAGGCCGCCAAAACGGTGCCAAAAGATAACGTCCTGGCTACCGAGAAATGGGGGGAGTAATCCCCATGAGACTTACGTCGGGGGCCTTGACCAGTCCGCCCCCAGCCAAACACCGTTCCGGAAACCCAAGTGGCAAAAGAACCGAATAAGCGACCCCCTTCAAGGGAGGGGGGAGCGCCAACTCCAGCGGAGACCTCCACTAATCCGGTGGCGCCGAACACACTGATGGAGGCACTGCAACATGCTTCCATCATGGAGGAGCACCGCACCTTGATGGGTGTGGTGGTTGAAAAGGTTCAGTCTGCCAAGAGTGGGCTAAACGAAGCCTTCACTAGCCTGCTAACAGGCTTCGAGGTATGCGATGTAATATTCCTGGCCGCTTTCATATGAAAATATGCCTGTATATAGATAGTAGCCCCTGAGACTCTGTTCGTCTTTTGAAAAAGGGCAAATAGAGGATCGATAATATTCGTAGGAGATAATGTACTTTTCTATGTTGAGAAGCACGCTTCACTTTTAGCGGCAACCACCCAGGCCGCCGAAGTATCCGAGCTTAAGCGTAAGCTGGAGCTGGATGATGAGGATCTCGTCCGCATGAACAAGAGGTTTGATGAAGCGCAAGGTATGTTTCAGAATATCGCATTCATGCATGTATTAATATGCGGACTCTGAGTCAAAGCTCATGTGCTGCTATGTGTATGATTGCAGGCAGTGCTGCTGTGGTCGAGACCCTCAGGGGTGAACTTGCCTAGGCCAAGGAGCAGGCAAGGGTGAACAAGGCGGCCGCTGATAAAGCGGCCGAGGACTTGGAGTCCGAATAGGTCGTCCGTCGCCAATACGAGGAGCGGGTGACCGAAGTGGAGCAAGCACTCAAGGACGCCGCCTGCAAGTGCGAGTTCCTAGAGGAAAAGAATAAAGCCCAGGTGACCGACCTTGCGAAGGCCCTTCAAGAGGCCAAGGAGGCACGAGCCGAATCCCGAGCAGCGCGCGAGGAGATCAAGCAGGCCGAGCAGATAGCGGCTGGTAAGCCCTTTCTCTTACAGAGTAAATTCAACAATTAGAAGTATATGCCTTGCTCACTCGATCATGGAGTGCTCATGACGCCTTTGCGGATATTCCGAAGAGTGCCACCGACGCCACACAGTTCTTCCGGGCCCAAGTGGGGCACACGACGGAGAAGCTATTCTGGTCATAGTTCGCGGCACAGGAGCGCCCGACGCTGTTGAATGACCAGATGGCGCAGTGGGTTGAGCTGCATAGGATGTCCGAATTGGCCATGACGGATGTCATATTCTGGCTGTGGCGAACAAGACATGATTCGGAGCCGATGCATATAATGCAGTATTCGGGACACCGAAGTCTACTCTGAGAGTGTTTAGACTTTCTGTTTTCGAAAATATATATGGCTGAATAGAGCCCCTGGCAATTTAAATCATGCCGAGGTGCATATGCCAACCTGACGTAAAGGGGGAAGACGGATTAAGAAATAAGCCAATACCGAACAAGATTGGGCGAAACTGTTTCCATTAAAGTCTGATTGGTACATCAAAACATATTTTTACAGAAGATGTCATAAGCATCAAGGCTATTTTACATGCCGAAAACAAGGGAAAGCTGCATACAGGTCCTAAAATTGAAAAGATGATCTTGAAGATCCTATGGACACTCTGCCGCACGTCTGCGCTGCTTTTCGCCATGGTGTATGATCCTTTGAGAGGATCAACTATCGAGTATACATAAGGGGCCTGAAAAAGGGCCATTGGCATAATTGAAAAGTAATGTGGGTTCTAAACAACCTGAAAGATAAAAATAAGAAGAAAAAAAGGGGAAAATATGAAGGTCCGGATAGGGTCGAGCCGTACTGTGGACCTATTTTTAGTATGCCTCCGTCCTTGCCCATGGTATCTTTAGTGCATAGTTATGTACGCGTGGTATGTATGCCGCTATCAGGTTGAGGCGTTGACGGAGGACGAATTCCTAATATAGCTCTGGACGAGCCGGACTGTCATTCTGCTGGGTAGATCGAACTCGTTTGACAGTGTCCGAGGGCTTGACTGCCGATTTAGTATTCGGCTCAACAAGGCCACCCTATACTTCGGTTGCGAGGGCCGCGGTATGCTCCTCAGTACGGAGAGAGCGCTCCATGTTTCCATTAACTGTAATAACGCCGCGGGGTCCAGGCATTTTGAGCTTTAAGTAAGCATAATGCGGGACCGCATTGAAGCGGACAAAGGCGGTTCTTCCGAGCAGTGCGTGATAACCACTGCGGAAAGGGACGACGTCGAAGATCAAGTCTTCGCTTCGGAAGTTGTCCGGCGAACCGAAGCCCACTTCCAATGTTATTGAGCCCGTGCAGCAGGCTTCTACAGCTGGTATTACTCCTTTAAAGGTGGTTTTAGTGGGCTTGATTCTTGACGGATCGATGCCCATTTTGCCGACAGTGTCCTGATAAAGCAGGTTCAGGCTACTGCCGCCGTCCATAAGGACTCGCGTGAGGTGGAATCCGTCGATAACTGGATCGAGGACAAATGCTGCCGAGATGGTCGGATGGTCTCTGCGATCGAAAGTGATCGGACAGGCTGACCATGGGTTAAATTTTGGGGCGATTGGCTCTATGGCATAAATGTCCCTTAGTGCGCGCTTGCGCTCCCGCTTGGGGATATGAGTGACATAGATCATGTTCACTGTTTTCACCTCGTGGGGAAATTTGTTTTGCCCCCCTATGTTCGTTGGGCGAGGCTCTTCATCGTCGTCCTCGCTGGGTGGCCCTTTCCCCTTGTGTTCGGTGTTTATTTTACCGGCCTGTTTAAACACCCAACAATTTTTGTTGGTATGGTTGGCAGACTTGTCCGGGGTGCCGTGTATCTGGCAGGGCCGATCTAGTATTCGGTCCAAACTGGATGGACCATCTTTATTTCCTTCGAATGGCTTCTTCCGCTAACCGGGTTTAGAGCCACTGAATCCGGCGTTGACCGCCGTGTCTTTGATATCTTCATTGTTGCTTTGACGCTTGTGTTTGTTGCGTCGTGGCTTGCCGTTGCCATCTCTGGCTTCGGAGGTACCAGGGTCACTGGTGCTGTTGCTTCTACGAGCTAACCAGCTATCTTCTCCCGCGCAAAAGCGGGTCATGAGTGCGGCGAGAGCTGCCATAGACTTTGGTTTTTCTTGGCCGAGGTATCGGGCGAGCCACTCGTCACGGACTCTGTGCTTAAAGGCTGCAAGGGCTTCGGCGTCCGTACAATCGACAATTTGGTTCTTTTTAATTAAGAACCTAGTTTAGAGTTTCCGGGCTGACTCTCCAGGTTGCTGGACTATGTGACTGAGGTCATCGGCATCTAGGGGCCGAACATAGGTACCTTGGAAGTTGTCTCTAAAGGCATCTTCCAAATCTTCCCAGCTACCAATGGAGTTTTCTAGGAGGCTGTTTAGCCAGTGCCGAGCAGGTCCCTTTAATTTTAGCGGGAGGTACTTGATGGCGTGGAGATCATCACCGAGAGCCATGTGGATATGGAGAAGAAAATCTTCAATCCATACTGCGGGATCTGTCGGAACGTATGATTCAATGTTCACGGGTTTAAACCCTTCTGGGAACTGGTGCTCCATTACCTCATCGGTGAAGCATAAGGGGTGTGCGGCGCCTCTGTATCGGGCGATGTCATGACGCAGTTCGGATGAAGTCCGTATGGGGTTTTCGGCCCGGGTGAGGTTGTGCTTGTCACACCAGGCCTGATGACTGTCTTCTCACGTTGGAGCACGCCCCCTTGATCCATAGATTGATCTGGTCTGACCAGCTGTATTGTCCAGGTCCTTACGTAGGTCGTAGGTGTAGCCTGTAGCTGCTACCTCCTTGCCTCTACGGCGGGGAGGTGCGGGCTGATGTTCCGTGTAAGTAGCCACTCTGTCCCACCCACGTGGTGGTCGGTCAGGTTCGTCAGCAGCTTTATACTTTGGTGGTATTGGCTCAAGAACCTCGTCGTCAAATTGTGGTAGTAGCTTGCGCTTCGGGTAGCTCTTTGTTGGGCGTTCGAGGCTGTATTCTTCGGCTGCCAGGACTTTAGTCCATCTGTCGTTGAGCGTATCTTGTTCGGCTTGAAGCTGCTGCTGCTTCTTTTTTAGGCTTCTCGCGGTGGCGATTAGCCGGCGCTTAAAGCGCTCCTGCTCGAGGGGTTCCTCTGGTACGATGAAGTCTTCGTCACCGAGGCTCACATCATCCTCGGAGATTGGTAGTAGTTACTATCCTCCGAGTCCTCGTTCCCGACGGGATCGTCGGGGTTAACTTGCCCCTCCTCCCAATCATCCTGTTCGGATGTTGGCTCGACGGGGGCTTCGGGGTCTTTGGCGTTCTTTGGAGTGTCATTGTCTCCGGTGCCGATATTGCTGTCTTTTCCGCAACGCAATTTTGAGCGGCGCCACTGACGTCGACGCTTTGGAGGTGCCTCGGCATGCTTGTCCTCAACCGGATCCTTCATGCCGTTGCCGTCATCCTCTTTGGGTGAGTCCACCATATACACGTCATATGTGGATGTGGCCGTCCAACACCCGGTAAATGGCGGGTCTTGGCCTTGTTCGTCTCCGGCATCGTCATCCATGCCGTCGATGTCTTCGGAGGCGTAGTCCAGCATGTCGGTTAAATTTTCGACAGTGGCTATGAAGTGAGTGGTGGGTGGGACGTGAAATTCCCCGCTCTCAACCCCTAGTCCGGGCTGGGCATAATTCGGGAGCGATTCTTCTGTAATGGCGAGGGATCGCATTAAGTCCAGAGCCTCGTTTAAGAGCGAGGTTTGGACGGGGAAGCAAGAGTCCGTGGGGCTGGCCAGCGTGAGAGCCTCCTGCCCATGCTCGCTTGGCGTGGACTTCGAGAGTTCAGATCTGGAGTCCGGGGGCGAGTCCGGCTTTTCAGTGACAAGGGGAGCTCGGTTTGACTCCGGGTTTGCCGATGATGCAGTCCCCTCTGGCTCGCCGGTAGAGAGATCCATAATTGCAGAGAGTCCGGCGGGCTCTAGACTCCCATGTTCGGACCTGGTAGTCTGCTCTGGATCTAGGGCCAGAGCGGTGGCTGGGCCGTGAACCCTTCGAAGATCAAGTCTCCTCGGATATCAACGACATAGTTCAGATTTCCAAAACTGATCTGATGACCAGGGGCATAGCTGTCAATCTGCTCAAGGTGGCCAGTCGAGTTGGCACATAGTGCGAAGCCGCCGAATACGAAAATTTGGTTGGGGAGGAAAGTCTCCCCCGAAACGACATCATTGTAGATGATCGATCGAGCCATGAAACCTTCTATTGACGGCACAGCGGAACTCTCAATGAAAGCACCAATGCCGGTGTCAAAACCGGTCGATATCGGGTAGGGGGTCCCGAACTGTGCGTCTGAGGATCGAAGGTAACAGGAGACAGGGGACACGATGTTTACCCAGGTTCGGGCCCTCTTAATGGAGGTAATACCCTACATCCTGCTTGATTGACTTTGATGAGTATAGGGGTTACAAGAGTTGATCTACCCCGAGACCGTAATGGCAAAACCCTAGATGTCTAGCCTGTATGATTTGTCTTAGCCTCTACGGACTAAACCCTCCGATTTATATACACATCGGTGGAGCCTAGGGTTGTACAGAGTCGGTTTACAGAGGAGGGAAAATATACATCTGAACGCCAAGCTTGCCATCCACGCAAAGGAGAGTCCCACGTCACATAGCCCCGACGCCCGGGGACCCCCTAATCCAGGACTCCCTCAGTTACCAACCTAGCCCGTCGATGCACTTCGGATTGGGCTGAAGGGCCCTCATTCATAGCAAGATGGACTCCGAGGGCCACACGCTGGGGAGAAGATCAAGACTGCATCTACCAAAGACTTGGCGTACACTCCAAGACCTCTTCCGATGCCTCCATGCCAAGATGCCAACCTTGTAACCCTAGATACCCTGCTCCGCGTGTATATAAGCCGAAGGGTTTAGCCCATAGAGGGGACATCAACGCAATCTCATTCTACTAGCCCTAGAGTTAGAACGCATCTAAAGATCTAGCCCATAGAGGGAACATCGACTCTATACTTGTAACATATTCATCAATATAACAAGAGCAGGACGTAGGTTGTTACCTCCATTAAGAGGGCCTGAACCTGGGTAAACATTGTCTCCCCTGTTCTAGTTACCATCTGTCCAAGATCCACAGATTGGGACCCCCTACCCTGAGGTATGTCGGTTTTTACACTGACACCTTCCCTCCTTGGCCGGCGCAGTGCGTAGGGGAGTCCTTCTCCTCCTCTTGGCTGCCCTCTCTCTCCTCCAACCTATATATACTTGAGGTATTGAGATCTTTTGAATGCACAAGTTTGGACCCTCCTCGAGTTCCTCTAGTTCTAGTTCTAGTTTATCTGAGTTGATCTATTTAGATCTAGACAAATCCTCTAATCCTCATAATTAGACGCCCAGTGTGGTTCTTATATCCTCCCTCTAATTCTCTGGTGACGATTTGCTCTGGATGGCGAAGCGTCGTCGGATCGTGAAGCTGCACTCTTGCAACCAAGTAGAGAGGTCGTGCTTTCGATCTTCGTTTGAGGGGCTGTTCGTGGGTGCTACTTGTGAGCTCCATTGGGATTTCTTTGAAGAGGAGAGGATGATGCAGTGCAGTAGAGATAAGTATCTCCCTCAGTTAAGAACCAAGGTTATCAATCCAGTAGGAGAACCACACAGAACCTCATGAACAGTGATAACCCACAAGTATAGGGGATCGTTTGTAGCCTTCTTCGATAAATAAGAGTGTCGAACCCAACAAGGAGCTAAAGGTAGAACAAATATTCCCTCAAGTTCTATCGACCACCGATACAACTCTACGCACACTTAGTGTGTGCTTCACCTAGAACAAGTATAAAACTAGAAGTACTTTGCAAGAATAATACTATGAGTAAATTGCAAGGTAATAAAAGTGGATATCTTTTGTCAATAAGGGAGAGGCATTCTTGTAATTCTATAACAAGTACTAGTAATCCTTCTTGTAATTCTATATGAGGGAGAGGCATGAGCTAACATACTTTCTCTACTTGGATCATATGCACTTATGACTGGACCCCTAGCAAGCATCCGCAACTAATAAAGATCATTAAGCTCGTGAAACCCAACCATAGCATTAAGTATCAATTCCTCTTTATCCCATACGCAAGAACCCACCTGCTCGGGTTTAAGCTTATGTCACTCTCGCAACCCACCATAAGTGAATCATGAACGTATTGCAACACCCTGCAGCGAGGATCCCTCCGTTTGCGCGAGACGGAGGGCACCGTGGGACAACACCATAAATAAAATATACAATCATACCAACCAAGATCATGATTAACCCACAGGACAAAATAGATCTACTCAAACATCATAGGATTGCCAAATATCATTGGGAAATAATATATGGAGTTGAGCACCATGTTTAAGTAGAGATTACAGTGGGGAGACACTACAAAAAGAATAAGCTTCCGTGATGATACGTGTTTGTCACAGTAGGTCACGTTTTCTGTCATGCATGTACATCGATGACGATTTTATGACAGAATCAAGATAGTCATACCTGTGCTGTCATAGAAGTGTTCCATGACATTACCAAAATTATCATCACGGAAGTGTCCACTTCCATGATGATAAATCGCGCGTCTTGGAAGTGCTTTCGTCAAGGGTGACTGACATGTGGCATCCACCGTAACGGGTCACCGTTAAGCTATCGGGTTCCGGTTTGGATCCGATAACCCATTAACAGCCCCAACCAATGGGGATTTTCCACGTGTAAAATTCTCATTCGCCGGACAATGCACGTGTAGCTAAACGTTGAGACAGATGTCATTCCTACAATGGACGGAAGACGCCTATGATATGTCGACACGTGGCACAGCCCAATAGTGGCCCATTTTAGGTAAAAAGGCTGGCCCAGCTAAAGGCCCACCATGTTTTTTTAGACACTCGTGGGCTGGCCCGTTAACAGCCTGGCATGTTTTGGGTTAAATTGAGGTGAGGGAGTCCTGGATTAGGGGGTCCTCGGGCGTCCGGGCTATGTGACATGAGCCGGACTACTGGGCCATGAAGATACAAGATAGAAGGCTTTCCCCCGTGTCCGGATGGACTCTCCTTGGCGTGGAAGGCAAGCTTGGCGTTCGGATATGAAGATTCCTTTCTGTGTAAACCGACTCTGTACCCCCTAGCCCCCTCTGGTGTCTATATAAACCGGAGGGTTTAGTCCATAGAGGCGATCATAATCATACATGCTAGACATCTAGAGTTTAGCCATTACGATCTCAAGGTAGATCAACTCTTGTAACCCCTATACTCATCAAAGTCAATCAAGCAGGAAGTAGGGTATTACCTCCATTAAGAGGGCCCGAACCTGGGTAAACATCGTGTCCCCTGCCTCCTGTTACCTTCGGTCCTTACACGCACAGTTCATGACCCCCTACCTGAGACCTGCCGGTTTTGACACCGACATTGGTGCTTTCATTGAGAGTTCCACTGTGCCGTCGTCGAAAGGTTCGATGGCTCCATCGATCATCTACAACTATGCTGCCGTGAAGGAGATTTTTCTCCCCAGCCAGATCTTTGTATTCGGCGGCTTTGCACTGCATGCCAACTCAGTTGGCCACCTAGAGCAGATCGACAGCTACGCCCCTGGTCACCAGATCAGTTTTGGAAATCTAAACTATGTTGCTGATATCCGAGGAGACTTGATCTTCCAAGGTTTCATGGGCCCAACCACCGCTCCAGCCCTAGATCTGGAGCGCGTCACCAGGTCCGAAGACAGGAGTCTAGAACCCGCCGGACTCTCTGCGGCTATAGAGCTCAACATTGGAGAACCGGAGAAAATATTGTCGCCGGCTGTCATCACAAGGTCGGACTCTTCTCCGGACACTAGCTCCGAACCCTCGAAGTCCGTGTCATGCGAGCTCGGCCAGGGAACTTCGGTCCCCGTCCAAACCTCGCTCTTAAATGAGGATTTGGACTTAATGCGATCCCTCGCCATCACAGAGGAACCGCTTCCGAATTGCGCCCAGCCCAGACTAGGGGCTGAAAATAGGGAATTTTACTTCCCACCCACCACCCACTTCATAGCCACTATCGAGGATCTAACCGACATGCTCGATTATGCCTCCGAAGACATCGATGGTATAGACAACGATGCCGGAGAGGAGCAGGCCCAAGACCCGCCATTCACCGGACGCTGGACGGCCACTTCCTCATACGACGTGTACATGGTGGACACACCTATAGAAGGCGACGGCGATGATGAGAAGGATCCAGTCGAGGCCGAACCTCCTGAGATACCACCAAAGCATCGACGTCAGCGGCGCCGCTATAAATCGCGTCGCGGAAAAGACAACAATACCGGCACCGAAGACCATGATACTTCGGAGAACGCCAAAAACCAAGAAGACCGCATCGAACCAACATCCGAACAGGATGATCGGGAGGACGGGCAAGATGACCCTGACGGGCAAGCAGGGTTCAAAGACTCGGAGGATAGCAACTATTTACCACTCTCTGAGGACGACGTGAGCCTCGGCGACGAAGATTTTATCATTCTAGAGGAACCCCTCGAACAAGAGCGCTTTAAGCACCGGCTAATAGCCACTGCAAGAAGCCTAAAGAAGAAGCAGCAGCTTCAAGCTGACCAAGATCTACTCAATGACAGATGGACTAATGTCCTTGCAGCCAAAGAATACGACCTCGAACACCCAACAAGGAGTTACCCGAAGCATAAGCTGCTACCCCAATTCGACGATGAGGCGCTGGAGCCCATACCACCCGCGCGTAACATGGCTTACGGACCTGACCGACCACCACGTGGCTGAGACAGAACGACAACTCAAGCCAAACACCAGCCTGCACCACCTTGCCGTAAAAGCAGAGAAACAACAGCTCGGGGATACACTGATGACCCACATTAGGCCTGGACTATAGAGCCGGTTAGACCAGGTCAATCTACGGATCAAAGGGGCGTGCCCAAGCGCGAGAAGACGGCCATCAGGCCTGGCGCGACAAACACAACCTCAGCAGGGCCAAAAACCGCATACGGACTTGATCTGAACTGCGTCGTGATGTTGCCTGATACAGAGGCGCCGCACACCCCCTATGCTTCACCGATGAGGTAATGGAGCACCAGTTCCCAGAGGGGTTTAAACCCGTGAACATTGAATCATACGATGGGACAACAGATCTCGCAGTATGGATTGAAGATTTTCTTCTCCACATTCACATGGCACGCGGTGATGATCTACATGCCATCAAGTACCTCCCCCTAAAACTCAAGCGGCCAACACCACACTGGTTAACAGCCTACCAGAAAACTCTATTGGTAGCTGGGAAGACTTGGAGGACGCATTCAGAGACAACTTCCAAGGTACCTATGTTCGGCCCCCAGACGCCGATGATCTTAGTCACATAATCCAGTAACCCGGAGAATCAGCTCGGCAGCTCTGGACCAGGTTCTTAATCAAAAAGAACCAGATTGTGGATTGTCCGGACGCTAAATCCCTCGCGGCCTTAAAACATAGCGTCCAAAATGAATGGCTCACGCGACACCTTGGCCAAGAAAATCCAAAGTCCATGGCAGCCCTTACCGCACTGATGACCCGCTTTTGTGCAGGATAGGACAGCTTGCTTGCTCATAGAAGCAATAACACCAGCGACCCTGGCACCTCCGAACCCAGGGACGGCAATGGCAAGCCACGATGCAACAAGCACAAGCATCGAAACAATAACGAAGGAACCCAAGACACGTCGGTCAATGCTAGATTCAGTGGCTCCAAACCCGGTCAACGGAAGAAGCCACTCAAGGCAAACAGAGATGGCCCATCTAGTCTAGACAGAATACTAGATCGGCCTTGCCAGATTCATGGCACCCCCCATAAACCCGCCAATCATACCAACAGAAATTGTTGGGTCTTTAAACAGGCCGACAAACTTAACGCCGAACACAAGGGGAAAGGGTCGAGCAGCGATGACAATGACCAAGAGCCTCGTCAACCGAACACAGGGGGACAGAAGCAATTTCCCCCCAAGGTAAAAACAGTGAATATGATATATGTCATACATATCCCTAAAAGTGAGCGCAAGCGCACATTACGCGATGTCTACGCCATAGATCCGGTCACCCTAAAATTCAACCCATGGTCGGCTTGCCCGATCACCTTCGATCGAAAGGACCACCCAACCAGTATTCGTCATGGAGGTTCGACAGCCCTAGTCCTTGATCCAATCATCGATGGATTCCATCTCATGCGAGTCCTCATGGACGGCGGCAGCAGTCTCAATCTACTTTATCAAGACACTGCCCGCAAAATGGACATCGATCCATCAAGAATCGAGCCCACTAAAACTACCTTCAAAGGAGTAATACCTGGTGTAGAGGCCCGCTGCACGGGCTCAATCATGCTGGAAGTTGTCTTCGGCTCACCAGGCAATTTCCAAAGCGAAGACTTGATCTTCGATATCATCCCCTTCCGCAGTGGCTATCACACACTTCTCGGACAAACCGCTTTCGCCCGCTTTAACGTGGTCCCGCACTATGCCTATCTAAAGCTTAAGATGCCCGGTCCACGTGGCATCATTACAATCAACGGAAACATGGAATGCTCCCTCTGTACTGAGGAGCATACCACGGTCATCGCGGCCGAAGTACATAGCGGCCCGGTCAAGCCGCACAGCTCATCGGATGTTAAGCCGCCGGACTCTATTACACAAGGTCGGCCAATTCCGCATCCTAACGGCTTGGCAATCCCAGAGCTGGACTAGCAGTTTTGCCTCCGTCGATCGCGATGTACATCCGCATAATTCGTAACGTGCGTGCATAATTACGCACTCAAAGTACCTTGGACATCAGCGGAGGCACAATACGGACAGGCCTATAGTACGGTTCCACCTTATACGGCCTTCCCCTTTCTTTAATTATCTTTTCTTTTTTTACCATAGGTGTATCAAAACCTACTCATCCTACGGACTCACAAGGACTCTCTCCGAGCCCGGTTCCGTATAAATAGCCGAAGACCATTCCTCTCAAGGAATCTTTCTTACTCAGGCGAAAGCGGCACAGACGTGTGGCAGGAAGGTGCAAATGATTTTGTAGACCACAACTTCACTCAAGAACCTGTATAGAGCTTTTCCCCTTAGCCTTAGACCCCCGTCATGTAAAATGGCCTTGGTGATTATGGTACCCTCTGTAAGATTACGTTTTGATGTATCAATCAGATTCCAGTGAACCAAATTCTTATTCGGTATCATCTTTACTTATAGACTTTATTCTGTCTCTTCAGTTGTCTCACGCACACACCTCGGCACAAATTGCCAGGGGCTCTATATGGCAACATATGTGTTGCGAAACAAAAGTCCGAACAGCTTTATAGCACAATTCGGCGTCCCGAGCTCGGCACTATATGCATCGGCTCCGAATCATGTCTTTGGTCAATTGTTGGGTTGCCCGGCTCCTGTGTTTGCTACCTCACGTTCCGTCTGATCGGCTAAGGTAGTAAAGGGAGAACTACTGCAAATGTGTTTCTGGTTCGTCCGGTTAAGCACCTCAGTAGAGAAAGCCGAAAACTGACTGTCATGATGCAGCGAGAGCTGGTCAGCCACTCGGCGACTTATTAAAATCCTTAGCGATTTTTTTCCGTATTACACGAAGGACTATTTTCTGGTCCCATATGTAACACATTCGCATTAGGACAGTCGCATACATACCAGGGGCTACTTTGTAGACCCATCGTCAAACCCCTATGGCTAAGTGAGATCAATAAAACCGCATGTCTGATTGCCTGGTTCGCCGCACTGACACCTCCTTCATGGACCAAGACATTGGGTTAAGTGTAGTCATGTGCACTCCCGAACACCCCAGTAGTATCTACACGGGGGTTGAAGCCGACGACTGGGAACTCTCAGATATAAAAACGGCCGCACAGGAGGATAAAACTCTTCATAAAGGCTGAATATATTATAAAAGACTTAGTTCATAATACAAACTCCAGGATAGTTCAGACTTGTTTACTCGAACACTACATCCTTAGATCATTAGCCTTCTACAAGACGGGCACCTTTTAGTAAGTCCTCAAAATAGCGCTCCGATGTGCGGTGGTCCTTGCTTTTGGGCGGACCCTCCACTGCCACTTTTTCGGCCTTCATTTTCGCCCAGTGCATCTTGACACGGGCGAAGGCCATTCGCGCTCCTTCTATGCAGGACCACCTCTTGACAGCGTCGATTCGGGGCAGCGCATCAACGAGACGCTGCACAAGGCCGAAGTAGCTGTCTGGAATGGCTTCGGCCGGCCACAATCGGACTACGATGTCCTCCATGGCCGCGTTGGACATCTTATGCAGCTCCGCCCATTGTGCCATCTAGTCATTTAGCAGTGCGGAACGCTCTTGCCCCGAAAGCTGCGACCAGAAGAGCTTCTCCGTCGCGTACCCCTCCTGGGCCCGGAAGAATTGGGCGACATCCGCAACACTCTTCGGCAGATCCGCATATGCGTCTGGAGAACTCCACAGTCGATTAAGCAAGGCATACCTCCGATCCCCAAATTTAGCTTGTAAAGGAAAGGGCTTACCAGCCGCTATCTATCCGGCTTGACGGATTTCCTCGCGCGTTGCGCGGGATTCAGACCGCGCCCCTAAAGCGTCTTGAAGGGCCTTGGCGAGTTGGGTCCCCTTCACTTTATTTTCCTCTTCTAAGGACTCACACTTGCCGGCGGCGTCCTTGAGCTTCTGCTCCACCTTGATCACCCTTTCCTCAAAACGGCGCCGAGCGGCCTGTTCGGCCATTAAGTCCGCAGCTGCTTTATCAGCGGCCGCCTTGCTTACCCTTGCTTGCTCCTTGGCTTGGGCAAGCTCACCCCTGACGGTCTCTACCACGGCGGCACCATCTGTACAAACACGCACATTGCAGCTCTTGAACCTCCACAGAACACGGACATAAACGGCATAACGTAAGGTGTATCTTATACCTTGGGCCTGGTCGAGCCGCATATTAACAAGGACTAGGTCCTCATCGGCTCGCTCTAGTTTCCGTTTGAGTTCGGAAACTTCCGCTGTCTGGGCAGTCGCCGCTTACAGAGAAGCCTGTTTTAATCCAAATAAAATAGTATGTTACCACCTGACAACTGATTATTGATCCTCTGCTCGCATTTCTTTCAAAGAACCGAACAGACGCTCAGGGGCTACTATCTATATACAGGCATATTTCTCATAAAAATGATCAAAAACATTACATTGCGTACCTCGAAGCATGCTAGCAGGCTGTAGAAGGCTTCGTTTAGCCCGCTCTTGGCAGACTGAATCTTCTCAGCCACCATACCCATCTGGATGCGGTGCTCTTCCGGGACAGATGCACTTTGTAGTGCGTCCACCGTGATATCTAGGAAGTACAGTAATACTTAGGACAAAACTAAAGCATTGTAACTATATGTGCACTCGTTTGTAATTTAGCACATATAACATGTTCACTGCGAGAAGTATGTCCCTACAGGTGCAAGCAGAATAACGTGTCTCATGAAAAATTGAATGATGCCCTGAAGAAATTCAAAGGTGCGGTGCTTATGCTAAGAAAGTGAACGTAGGCGCCAGCCGTTGGATAATAGTACCTGATTCTTGGCGGCGTATGGGTATTGTTGTCATACTTGATAGCTAAGGATCGTCGATGGTTCTCGTGTTGCGGTTGAGTTTGGGCCGGATGTCGCCGTTGCTGAAGCGGTTCCGGTGCTTCGGTTGCGGCGCCTGTAGACATACAAGAAAGCTCATCTATGGTAAGTGATTAGTTGCATGATTGAGAAGAGAAAAACCGAAGGAGTAAAAATCGAAATAACCCGATGAAGCTACAACGTCAGTAGAGCAGGGCCGGTGGAGTTGAATATGGCGTCCGTGGAGCGGGTCCGGTGCTGTGGTCGAAGGCTTCGGTGGGCGCGGTGTGCAGTGCTTTCGGTGAGGCGGATTTGTTGCGGCGGACGAGGGCTTGTATGAAGGGCTAGCAATGGGGCAGACGAGGGAGTCAGTGAAGGGCCTACACTGTGGTGGACGAGGGCGCTAGTTAAGCAGATCTTGTGCGGTGGATCATGATGGCGGTCAAGGAGATCTGGAGCGGTGGACAAGCCAGTTGCCGAAGCGGCTCCGGTGAAGTGGTGAGTTGGCAGTTTGGGGTTCCAAGGTGCGGAAGGTAGATCCTGAGGGGTGTGAGATCCACCGCTGTGGCGGAGGACTGGATTCGGCGGCTTGCCGTGGTTGGGGGGGTCGGGGAGGGGAAGGGGAGGAGCTCTGGGGAAGAATGTTGGGGGCAAAGAGGGGAAAACAATGGAGTTACCAAAGCAGCCCTTTTCCGTTCATGTGGCAGGGCCAAACTTTTGGGCGCAAGATATTTCGATGTGAGCGGGAAGTTTGAAAGCTTTTGGCGCCTGAAATTATAAGTGTTCTGCTCTTGTACGGCCGACTATGATATCATGGCCGAGAATTTATTTGTTTTGCTCGCAAAAAAAGTGCAAGTTTTGAAAATCAATATCTCCAACTTGAAACTTAGATTTTCCATTCAATTCAAATATGGATCATTGAGCTAGTACAAGCAAAATAGCATCATACGGTCCAATTCAAATGAAATTCCTAATGTGTTTATCCTAAATATGATGACAAAAGCAAAAATGTGTATGTGTAAGAATAAAGTGGATGATTATAAAGATTGAACATGCACGTATGTGTATATCTCTAGGTTTGATATATGAATTTGAAATCACGAAATCCCGGCTTAAAAATGTAGCTCTGTTTAAATGAATTACAAAAGCTAATGATGGAGTCGAATTCAAAAATTCCAATCTTAGGTTTGTAGTACATCAAGGTATATCACGCATGTTCAAAAGTATCGTTATCTCATAGTCCAAACTGTGAAACAAATTGATCAACCGTGAGTGCACACACTATTGACCATATATATCTCAATTACGCTAAAGTCCCTGAAATGCACCTCACTATTTATCTGAAGCTAACCCCCCCCCCCCCGCGTCGCCCCCCCCAAACACAAGTCATTCTCTCCCCTAGACACGAACACACGAGCACATTAACACCCCCCTCTCTTCTAAAGTCCGGACCCCAATATAGGTCTCTATCACTTTGTCTCTCGGGCATGCACACATCTCTTCCCCCACTCTCTAGGTCTCCCGGCATCTTTCTTTCCCAAGCACATGCAGTATGTAGAGTGTATCTTTCCCATACACACAAAACAGCGCCCCCAAACGTCTATCTCCCTAGTTATGTGGTTCTCGCACACTCACCTCACACACCACCCCCACTGCAAACAAGCACACTTTGTCTCCTTGTGCAACACTCTCCTCTTTCTATCTCTCCCACATGCGGACCCGCCCCAGCTCCTTCCCTGTATACATATATGCCATGACTCTCTCCATAGCTCCATAATGTATCATCTTTCTCAATCTCGCACGTTGTTCTATACACCATCTATTCTAGATCTCTCATGAAGTCCCGATCACACACACGATGACTCGCTTCCCTTGCGTCTCCGTACATATGCCAATTTTGAACAACATCAACATTGTCTCCCTATCTATACGCCACTTCTGCACACAAATGACACCTCTCTCCCCCCTCTCTTCCTCTCTCTCTCTCTTTCTCTTTCTCTGTCGCTAGCTCTCTCTCTCTCTCTCGCTCTCACACCCCTCTCCCACACACACTCGATGCCTCTTCCAAATAGTCTGCTCCCGGCCCGCACCCATGCTATCCCGCTACTACACATGCCTTTTGTCACTCTTTGACAGACATGTCACACCATTCCCCCTTCCCTTATACTAGGTTTACATCATTAGTGGTATCTATACTCCACATACACACACTCCCTCTCACACACAAACGCGCGCACAAACACCCATCTATCTGGATCCTTCTTTTAAGACACACACCCTTGCATATTCTCTCCAACTCTAGGTATGTATATATCCCCCCTCTCTAGCTCAGATGCACACCAAAATTCTCCATCTCTCTAACTCACACATCTCTCCCCATGTCCGCATGTGTATCTCACACACTCACTCTCCGATTATGTTTATGTGTCTCCACGTTACACAACACAAAGCCCCATGTACACGTCTCTCTCTGTCCTCCACACACATAGACACAAAGAATCTCTTATCATTGCCTCAGTCTCTACACATATCACACACGCACACTGTCTCTCTCTCTTGCAAACACGCTCAACAAGGGTTTCCCCGTGAATAACTTACCATCTATTCATCAACAGTCGTGGCAGTACGGCGAACACGAGACGTGAAAAAGAATAAATCTACACGTGCGTAGACCACCTAGTATGACTACTAGGACGAGAGCAAGCCGAAAGTGCACCGCCGTCACCCCCTCCTTATCGGCGACGGGAAAACATTTGTTTTACACAGTCGAGAAGTCATTGTGCTATGGCCCCACATGCTGGGCCGTTGAATAGAATGTACATCCTAGTTTCCGGAAACAAGTATCGATAATACGTTTGTATCTCCATACTTATATTTCATCTCTTATAAAAAACCGAGTTGGTGATGATGGTACATGTGCCATCTTGCAATATAGACCATCCGATCTATATCTGACGGATAGAAATTAAACTAAAAGATACCCGCACCTCTCTCCACATTTGCAGACAAGGCCTTCCCTCGTTCATCCTTATCTCCAACAACCTCATTGTTGAGCAATTAAAAAAGGAAGCCTCCGGAACAAACTGGCATGGTGGTCGCTGCCGGCGTCGTCCATCCCCATGCCTCCGCTTAGTCCGACCACCAATCACCACCACGCCACACTCCTCTTCACCTTATCTCCTCTTTCTTGAGATATCGTTAGTTTTTACACATGGGATTACTCCCGCATGGGTTAATCACAACAAGTGTTTTATAAAAAAATGCATCTTGATGTTCCGTGCAATGCACGGACATCTTGCTAGTACTCCTACAGAAGACTAAGTTGGTGATGATGGTGTGTCTGCCATTCGTCATTCTGACCATTAGATCTACATCTAACGACTGTGAGTTAAGTTGTTGCCTTTCCTCACCAACATCACACTTCTCTACCAATTTGCAGAAAACCCCATAATTAATATCTTAAAACCAACCACATCCCTCCCTCACCTCACCAAAACAACCCAAGGAATATATTCTGATTGAAACATAATATATCTCAAGTGATATATGTATATCAAAATTAGAGTGTTTTGTATCAAGTTTGTGAATAAGTATTATTCTAATTATGATCCGTTGCAACGCACGTGAACATTGCTAGTATTTCCAACCTTGCAAAAAATGCTAGTATTTCCATAGTTTCGAGTTTTCGATCAAGATATTAGTCACTCATGGTTGATATTTAGTTTCAATCACGTACACATAGGCACTATGTAACTAGCCTTGCTTATTGGCTTCCAAAGCTTAACTTTCACTCCTACTTATAGTATGTAGAGTTCTTAACAAAAAACTACCACTTTCAACCAGCCCTAGGAAGAAACTATTGTACAAAAAATAGCAAAAACATACCCAAAATTTCTTAATCCGTGCCAAAAACTACTACCTAGTGCCGATTAGGCTCGTTTAAACCCGTTTATGATAGGGTTGGCCCACACATCCGTGCTGACGAGGCAGCTTAAACCAACACATTTTGTTTGACCGTTGACACGAGGGACCCACATCTGACCTTCTATCCTGTTATTCCCCCTCAAATTATTATTTTTCCTGAACATTACTTCAAACAATACTGATGCGTGTTCGTTGGTGGTGGCGGTGATGAGCGAGTTGGCCGCCGCTCCGCCGGACGGGCCGGACGCCGCGCTGGCCTCTGCACGGGTTGGCAGGCTTGCCCGAGCGTGACTCAAGCGCAAGCAAGCCGCCGCGCTAGCCTTCGCTCAAGCTAGATGGCTGGCCTTAGTGCGGCGCGCGCTAGCGAGCCGCCGCACCGCCGTGCCAATCTAGCTAGCAAACCTTGCAAGCAAGCAGCCAGATGCATCCAGCAGGGTGTGTGCTATCTTGGCTAGCTAGCAGCCGCGAGCGCCGGACGGAGCTGGCATCCGGGCTGCCGCAAGATGGGCTCCGCACCGCCGGCGGTTTTGACCTCGCCTTCTGCCGGTGGCGGTAGCTGTGTCCCATGGCCGAGGATGACTAGGTGGACGGGCCGGAGGTTGGAGGTCACTCGGGGATTTTTGTGCAGACTGACATGTAGGTCCCACAAGTCATAACGCCTAACTTGCCGGTCGAATAAATGACGTTGACTTAAGGGGCGACATGGGTTGAAACGTGCATATAACGGCACTTTGTAGAGTAGTCGTTTCTTGGTAGGGCTGGTTGGTAAGGGCATGTACAATCGTTGATAAGGTAGTCTTATCTTAAGTCTGCCACGTATTCAAGTGGTAGTAGTTTCTTGGCACTATTAGTGGTTTCTTGTCAGGAACAATGTACTAGCGACAAAAGGCGATTCTAGGTTGCGTTGTACTCCAACGAGTACTACTAGTGGTCGCGAGAGTGTATACCTCGTTTTGTGGGTTCGATCCCGGCCGAATGCACGGCGGCCTTTTTTTATATAGTAACTTCGCTGCGAGCCAATATTGTACACTGGTAGTTTGAGTTTTTGAAGTCGAACGGACGTGTTGCACCACAATCTGGGTGCACTGGATAGCCCAGACACATGAACGGGTTTTCCTTCCCATCATCTCGTGGCTCGCGTGCTCGCCCTAGCCGCACCTCGCTTGCAGCTTCCTCATCAGCTAGTAGCATATTTAAACTAGCGCCTCCCAATTAAGCCCGAGGAGCCGGAAAAGCCTGGCACAGCATTGGTAACTGTGCAATATGGCTCTGTACGTAAAGTGCTAGTATCTACTACTCTGTAGCTTGTGGCGTTGCACGCATGGACTTCACTCCATTATTGGCTCTATAAAAGAAATTCCTGTTGACGTGATTTTTTTGTTTTGAAACAAAGGCAAAAGCTTTTTCTCATCTCATTCATAAAGAAGAAACTACTAACAAAGTTTGACGAGATCCATGACACCTCCACAAATGGAAGCGAAAAGCCTAGTCTCGCTGTATCAAATAACTCAAATGTTCTGCCCTCGCAGTAACCATCGCTGATAAACAGGCTGCTAGTGTGTGCGTGAGAGGAGCGGCTTAGTAGGCCAGCTACACGCTTGAATAGAGCACCGAGAGTACCCACTACGCTGGTGTACTTTCCCTACATTGATAGTACATCGATGGTTCTTGAGAACAGTAGTACCCTCCACTTCCAACTGTAGGTCCTTGGCCCTGAGATTAAAGAGTTCAAAACTGGTGCACTATACTAGAAGTACAGTACATCGCACTACTAGTTGAGAAAGTAGTACTAGTACTGCTACAGTACGAGTACGTAGTAAATAATAGCCTCACCCCTTCGCTAAGGAATGATCGAGGAGCTACAGTTGGAAGGGACGAGGCCCTGCGGTTACTACGCTCTTATGTCCTCCTCGCCAGTTCCCCTCCCCCGGAGAGAAGGCAGTTCGTCGCTGCTCCCCTGGATTTGCCAGGTGGTTCTCCTCCTCGTTGGGGCTGGGAGACCTTGGACGATGATCCTCTGGGAGAAATTGCACGCTGCTCCGACGTCCTCACCGCTGCAGGACTCGGTGCTTCCTGCACCAACTTTTTCAAGACAGTCTTCAACAGGCTCGGGAAAAGGCCATGCTTGTTGGTCTTCCATGCGTCCTCGAGGAGAAGGTTCTTCTATGGGAAAATCCTTCGAGCAGTCCACCGCTCCCTGGCCATGGTTGCACGTTGACTCTGCTAGAGTTGCCCACGTTGAGAGGTAGTCGGATTTTGTCCGATGAGTAGGTCAGTCATGGAGTTTGATCATGTAGTACTTAGTTATTCCATTTCCATCCCGTAATTTCTCCGCTGCCCACCGTCTTATATATAGGTCTGGGTCGGTGCCAACGAAGATTGGCTTACATACCACCGGCCAGATACCACCATCATTTTGCACAACATCCACAACAGTACGGCCGTTCCTGTAGACCCCTTCTCCACCATTCGGATCGGCCTTCCGGACTGACTGGGCTTGAATACGTATGATGATGCCTACATGAGATTGAAGAAGATAGCAATTGCGGACCCGCCAACAAAGCGACGCGGCTATGATGATTACTATCTCATCGTGGTGTTCGACATAAGGATTGCCATCAATACTAGAGGCAGTAACGGCAGACAGGGCAGAGGTTGGCGCATGTTGGCCGCGGCATATTTGTACCCCTACACGTTCGAAGATGCCGTGTTCCATCTAGGCCGCATCTTCACGGTGACAAGCCAGGGGACTTGTTTCATCTGGTTGCCATCCTATGGTATGGGAGATTACAAACGGAATACACAAACCATCATTTGCATCCCCAACGGTACTCCATTATTTTGCAGGGACCAGTCATCCCCCTATCAAAATAAGATCGCCGATCCTGGATGTGCATTTGCATCCGCGATTCGGTCTAACCTGGAACCTTGTAGCTAACTTTGGCATATTGGGATCAACTATCTTAGCAGTTGTTACCCATGGTACCACTGATCTGCAACATGGTCACACAATCTACCATGATCGGACCGTTACCATCTACCCAAGTATTCCTTTTAGTATTATATTTTTTAACCCTCTCGCCTCTCTTTCATTGTTGTACTACTTACTAGTACTAGTAGGATCACTTTTTACTTTGGAGGACGCGTATAGCTAGCTAGGCCCTTGAAGACTTGAACCCACTAGCTCCCACCATTTTTGTTTTTCCATGTCTTACTATCTCATCCATGTAGCCAACAGTGGCTATATATAATAAGCCGGTTATTTTACTTCCTATATATTGCAGTAGTACTATTTGATGCATAGTATTACTGACCGCCATATTTGAGCACAACATTATTATGCATGGAACATGACTATGTACGTCACCATGTGTCCAGATCTGAGATGCCGCGTGTACCAGATGAACGGCGCCGAGTTCGACCCCTGTGATGCTACGTGGGTGCCGAGGAACACTCTTGGAGAGTACTCACTTTTCATTGGGGACAACTACCCCATTGTTTAGCGGATGCCACCTTCCGTGCACGACACCGAAGGCCTGCCGTTCATGAAGCATGGTTGTGTCTTCAGTGCGCACCGCTGGATGAATGACATGCTGGGACACGCTATCCCTGATTTATGCCGCTTCAGCTTGGATGAGTCTCCATCGTGTGGAACCGGACTAGAAAGCTGCGACAATGATTCCCGTTGCCCACCGCTATGGATGGTGCCATCCTTGAAGAACACCCGGGACTGGAACCTGGCGGAGGACATGTAGCCCATCTATAACGTGTAAGTGGAGTATGGTAAATTGTGAATGGTAGCGCTGTGAATATATGTAGACTAGCTGTGCACAAATTTATCACATGAAGTGGAGATGAACTTGTGTGGCATACTGGCATTTGTCCTTTAGAATTTATTACTAGTAAATATGTTATGTGTATGTGCAACTTGTGTGGTTGTTGCACGGGCTCCAACACGCTCTTTGAGGAAAAAAGGTGGCACAGCTTTGGATATAGGAGACCTGGCGGCATCATACAGTAGCATCGTTTGCTATAGTTGTAGTATACTCCTATTAGGACGAAAACTCCTATAAAACCTTGTGCTTGGATCTTTGCCTCTTCGGGAGGTTCAACAGTTCGTACTCGTGTGAACCTTGCACTTGGCTCTTCGCCTCTTCGGAAGGTCCAACAATGATGATACTACAGTACAATATGCTTCTGGCAATCTGACACCGATTGAACTGCTGCACGTTCACCGCGAGGGCGAGGGCGAGGGAGAGGGAGAGGGCGCTGTAGTAAAAACTCTCTCCTCATCCTGCGAGCCACCGCGCGCGTGGGCGAGGGAGAGGCGTAATAAGCAAGCTTCTCCTCATTCGGCGAGTTGACGAGACACATCAAAGCAGTACTAGTCCATACTGCGTCCTTTCCGGTTAATATGGCTTAATTTGAAACGAGAAGAATACACTGGCAGTCAATGTATGTAACAGTACGCTCTTTACGGTCACTATATGGTTTTGCGATGATTATACGGTCACTAGCTCATCGTAGAGTACCGTATTGCACCCTACTGACCGGCCACATAGTCGACGTGGCACTTTGTTGACTGGTTAAATTGTCACCTGGTTTTTGGGTCCCACCTGTCAGTTGGCAGAGCAAAGAAATCAGTTAAACCAAACTTTACATAGGCGCGACAGGAGTCCAACCCTTGCGCGCGAAGCACCCTGGCTGTTTATGTGAGTGCTTGCACGTGTACTCCCACGGTCTTCCAACAAAGAGTGTACATCGGCTAAAAAACAAATAGTGTACATCTACACTTCCAATGCATTTAGCCTTTAATGTAAATCGATATTGATTGACTAATGCACCAACTTGTGCTCTAGCTATAGGCTACATGTCTATCCTTAATTACAGCATGCAACAACCTTCATTTAATCTTCTTCTCTCAATTGTCACATGCACACATAAGTCTTCTACTTTTGGGCGTTAATTATGCCCTGGTTAATGTGTAAATCCTAAATGTACAGTCTTTCACGGATGTAGGGAGTAGGTTGAGCACTTGAGCGTGAGCGTGTGTGGTGCGTTGTATGCTGTGTGCCGCATGGGTGCGTGAGTGTTGCGTGCGTCCATGTGTACGTGTGAGTGTTGCAATGTGCATGCATAAGTCTTTTACTCCCTCCCATTGACATGTTCATATTTCAAGCTTCATTAAAACGTTGCATGTAAGAATTAATAGATGAACTCACCAATGCGTGTAAAAGTTCTGGTCATTTGTTCCTCACGCATGCATTCCAATTAATACGTTTGTAAACACAATTTTCTTGAGGAAAACGAGCCCATTATTGAGTACTTTCAAAAAAAATCTTCAGGCACTCATCATTTACTACTACATTGGTTGATGATTTTTTATTGACCTGTATATAAACCTCCGTCCTGGTTTAATGGGCCCCTTCATACTTAGTGTAAAATTTTGACCGTAAGTTTAACTAACAAAGTGTCAATGCATGTCATAAAAACTATACCATTAAAAACTATGTTCAAATACGAATCCAGTGATATGATTTTTGGTGAAATGCATTATCATTTTATTAGTTAAATACTCCCTCCATCTAGGTGTATAAGTCACTTTACGGTAACCAAATAATCCCAAAACACTTAGGCGCGGTGCATTAACTCCCACCTCATTTCTTGACATATCAACCAATAAGAGATGTGGGCGTGCATGTTTTCAATGACTCAAGACTACCAAAAAGGACATGCAGTGGTTAGTTCATTGCATGCAATGCTATTAATTACTCCCTTTGTTCCCAAATATTTGTCTTTCAAGAGATTTCAACAAGTGACTACGTACGGAGCAAAATGAGTGAATCTACACTCTAAAATATGTCTACATACATCCGTATGTTGTATTCCATTTGAATGTCTAAAAAGACTTACTCCCTCCGTCTAGGTGTGTAAGTCATCTTCCGAAAACCAAATAATCCCAAAACACTTAGGCATGGTACATTAACTCCTTCCTTGTTTCTTGTTTCGAGACATATCAACCAATAAGAGATGTGGGTCGTGCATGCTTTCAATGGCTTGAGAATTTCAAACATGACATGAAGTGGTTAATTCATTGCATGCTATTAACTAGCAAAAAATCATCAAGTTCTCTCGTTTTCCCCTCCGCCAACACCTAGATGGAGGGAGTATATTTAGGAACGGAGAGAGTACAAAATAAACATTAAGTTCTCTTGTTTTTCCCTCCTTGGTCAAGGTGCACAACCAAAGATGACTTATTCACCTGGATGGAGGGAGTAGATGGTCAAAGTTTGACACAAAATTAATGCATTGGTAAACATAATTGTTTGAGGAAAACGAGTGCATTAATTGAGTGTTTTTGCAAACTAAAAAAATTATTCCACCACTCATCATCTACCTTAGTTGATGAGATTTTTGAATTGAGCCCTATGAAAGGAGGTAGGAGTAGTACTAGTACTCCTACATTATTGGCGCCGGGTGCCTTGGCCAATGTTTCATCTTGTTGGACAGGATGAGCGTACAGGCATAGGGATACTGTAGATAGCAAGTCTTCGCGATCCATTATTCCCCATCTTTGTCAGACAGAACTATTCAACTAGTCTTCACAGTGAAGTGACAATACATGCAGCAGCAGATGGGACACTTAATTAATAAGCTGAACCAGCGCATTGGTGTTACTAAATCAGCCTTACCCAGTACTGCCATCATGTTTACCAGTGGAGCACACTTCCGCAAATACGCCTACGCACCTCTCTCCTCCATTAACTAACATATGGGCCCTCCTGAGGTAGACCCACATGTCATCGGCGTAACTATTTACACTCCGAAGGACGGTATATCCTGGTAGTAGTACTAGTAGAATTGAGATTTAATGCACATTCTTCCCCGTCTTTCACTCTTCTTCCTCCTCTCTTCCCCATCGTCAGCAGCACACCATTTCCCCCCGCTCACTTCTCGCCCGCCCGCGCCATCTTCCTTGGTAGCTCACGCGTACCATATCCCCCCGCTCACTGCTTGGCCACACACGCCATCTTCTTCGCTCGCCCGCCCAAATCCACTTCCCCGCTGGCTCGCAGGCACCGAAAACCCCAATCACTCAGTGCCCTAAAAAACCCTATGGCAGAACCGGCTGACGTGCAGAGACGCAATTGGAGTTCCCTCCCCGATGTTATCTTGGAGCAGATCTGTAATCATATGGACCTGCTCAGCACCGTCCGTCTGGCCGCATGCTTGGTGTCTTTGTACCGTCTACTCGTCTGCAACCGGCCAGCTCTTTTCAAGATACCCTGCTTGCTGATGCCCGATCCTTGCAGGTAGCCCAGACACTGACTTGACGATCCTATGGAGGTTGTCGTGGTGCCCCTCGACATGCTACCACTACCCGTCCACCTTTCCTTCATGCGCGGCCACTACTGGGCAGGCATGAAGGCCAACTGGATCATCCTCATCCACCAATCCGGTAGTCCGTGGCGTCTCATGGATATCTACACCCAGCGAGAGATCACCCTTCCATCGTTGGATACCACCGCCATCGAGCCTCGTGGCCCGCCGGACACTCCTACCTACTACGCACGAGACGCGTCAAGCTTTTGGCTCAACCTTTGTTTGCTGAAGGTTATAATCTGTGAAGTGCCCACACCATCAGAAGACTACATGGATTACAAGCTCATTGCCTTGTTCAACATGGGATTAGTCTATCTGGAATCCGGTCGCCATCCATGGTTATGGCTCATCATCAATCCTCTTCAGCCAACATTTCTGTCTGATGCTATAGTGCATGATGGCATCATTTACGCGGTCGACACACAGGTTGGCTGCATATACTGGTGGAATCTATCATCATGTAATTGTTCTATCTCATCTCATCATTACCTTATGAATACGACTGCCTGTTCATTGTTACAAATTTAGAATAGATAGTATGTCTATAACCATATCATTGCTATATGTTCCTCTCATTTCCTAGATTTTTATGACCACACATGTTATTGTTAGAGTTGATATGAGAACAATTGGCATCTAATGATTGTTAGAATAGATATTATGAGTATAACCTCATGATTGCTATATGTTACTCTCATTTCCAATATTTTTATAACAACGCATGTTATTGCTTAGAGTTGATATGAGAACAGTAGTAAGTGCTATGGTAGAATATGAGTAGGCCCTGTCATAGTTGTTTTCCTCTCATTGTTACATGATGGCTGAACCATGCAATATTGCTAGAATATGAAAGCCATTGGCTTATTTTTTAAACGTGGGGTATGATTATGACCACGACATTACAATTCTCTGTCTATGATATGTGTCACTGTTATAATAATCTTAATTCCACACATACTCTGAACATGATTGTTTATTTTTGTCCTTTTGGTCTCCAATTTGAATTGTTGCAGCAGACGCAAATGCGCTGGCCTTCATGATTCCAGGACCTGGAATCATACCAGCCGATGGGTGGTGGTTTATCGCTTGTTCAGCTGACGGCGGTCATTTGATGCTCATTTGCACGTACCTGTTGGCGTTCTGGGAATGGGGGTCCCCAGACTTGCCTACCTGCGGCCCACGGCGTGGCTCTGCGAGCGGGCCGTACGGCCCATCTTCACCAACAAGCATTCACGACTCTCGCGAGGGACCAACCCTCACGAGGCGGATGACACAAGACCTCCTCGGGAGCGGCCTCACCAGGCTAGCTCGCGAGGGGCAGAGAGATCAAGGCAAAGCAAACCTCGCGAGGTTCCAGTGACGTGAGTCATGACGATCGAGACCAGGCGGGCGCCATCGCGCACAGTGTCTTTGTTTCCTGTTTGGTGCTAAGGAGGCGAGCGCATGCGAGGAGTACCGAGGCGTCAAGCAAAGGTTTCCATATCGGTGCAACGAGACCAAGACCAGCAGGACGGCAAGACAGAGGTCACCGTGGAGCCCAAGACGGCGTCACCACCAGAGCCTTTGGCAGGCGAAGACCACCTTTAGTCAGGATAAGCTGTACTAGTTGTCCCCTTTCAAATTGGCCGTTGTTGGCTCCCTTCCCGCTCGATATTTGGGGAGAGGACTAGGGCCTCTATAAATAGGACTAGCCACCACCGTAGGAGGCAACTGATTCAGATCATCCTCACCCATACAAGTTAGCCAAGCACAAGAACACCTCACCTCAGGAGGCTGTTCTTCCCCTTGTACTGTTCATCCTCAGCCCAAGAGGCAATCCACCTCCACCACACTTGATTAGGGTATTACACCACAATGGTGGCCCGAACCAGTATAAATCTTGTGTCCCCTGTGTTGCGAGTTCGTCGAGCTAGCCTTTGAGATCATAGCAAGGTTAGGGCATGGATCGGTAGGGGGAGATCTTCGTGCGCACCCCAGTGTTTGAACCTTGAGGGTTTTGCCGGAACCCGAGAGAACGCCCCTGCGCTCCCTGCGTCACCATGGCAAGACAGCGTGGCGCCTGCGGTGGCGGTGCGCAGACCCCATCAAGGACAAGTTCTCCACCAGCACAGAGTCCCGGCGACCACGGCAGGCTGCCGCGCCTTCACCCCCGAGCTGCGTAGCGTCACCTGGCCGGGCAAGTTCCAGCCGGATCTGCCTCCTCGCTACGACGGCAGCCCCGACCCCGCGGAGTTCCTGCAGCTCTATGAGCTGAGCATCGAGGTGGCCAACGGCGACGAGAAAGTCATGGCAAACTGGTTCCCCATGGCTCTCAAGGATGGCGCTCGCTCGTGGCTCCTGAACCTGCCTCCCGGCTCCATCTCCTCCTGGGACGAGATGTGCGACTGCTTCGTCGCCAACTTCCAGGGCACTCCCAACCGCCCTCCGGCCGCGGGAGACCTGCGCCGCATCAAGCAGCAACTGGGAGAAACCCTGCAGAAGTATATCCAGCGCTTCAACAATGTTCTCCTCAAGATCCCCAAGGTGACGGACGAGGCCATCATCTCCGCATTCTCGGATGGCGTCCGCGACGTCAAGATGAAGGAGGAGCTCGCCATCCACGAGGAGCTATGCACGTCTCTGGAGCTGTTCAACCTGGCGACCAAGTGTGCAAGAGCTGTGGAAGGGCGCCTCTCCCTCCTCGAGCTCCCAGCTGTGGACCCGGAGGAGAAGAAAGCCAAGGCCAAGGATGTGAAGTGCAAGGGAGCAGCCATGCTCGCGGCGGAGCCAGACACCAAGCGCGGCAAAGACCAGCCCGAGTCATCCAAGAGCAGCCGACCGTTCTGTGCCTTCCACAACCTGCATAGCCACAACACCAGCGACTATCAAGAGCTCGGGGCCATTCGAGAGGGACGTTTCAGTCGACGCCCCGAGTGCAATGACCGGGGCTACGGCCGAGGAGGAGGACGTGGTGGCGGACGCTGGGACGATCATGGCCCGCACCAGGAGTGGCGCGACCGGCCTCGCGAGGACCGTTGGCAGGATCAGCTTCGCGAGGGCACCTGGAGGGATCAGCCTTGTGAGGATCGCCCCCAGGGCAACGCTGGTCTTCCTCCACTACCGCCACCACCAAGAAGGAATGACGGCCACCATCAAGACGAGGGGCTGGGGGCTTCCAGGAGCTGCGCGCTATCGCCTGCATCTTGGGTAGAGCTCAAGCCCTAGCCTCACAGCGTATCTTCAAGCAGTTTGCTCATGAAGTGAATGCAGTCCTCCCCAAGCTCGAGGCCACGCGCCCGCTCAGATGGTCCAAGTGCGCCATCACATTCAGCTCGGCAGATCAGCTCAAGTGTGCGGCTACCGTTGGCGCCATCCCGATGCTTCGTTCACCAGTCATCAGCAATGTGCAAGTCACCAAGACCCTTATTGATGGCGGCGCAGGGCTCAACGTCCTGTCCGTCGACATGTTCGACAACCTCCAAGTGCCATATGATCAGCTTCATCCAACCAAGCCTTTCTCAGGAGTGACCGACGGCTCCACCACCCCGATCGGGCAGGTCCGCCTCCCAGTCACCTTCGGTCAGCGCGACAACTACCGCACCGAGCTCATCGACTTCGATGTCGCCCACATCCATCTGCCATACAATGCAATCCTCGGGTACCCAGCCCTGCCCTAGTTCATGGTGGTGACCCATCACGGCTCCAATGTCCTCAAGATGCCAGGAAGTGGCAGAATCATCACAGTCCCGTGCGAAGAAAGAGATGTGGTGTGCTCTCCCGAGCGTGCCTTCCAAGCTGCAGCAATCAACGACCCCGACAGCAAGGGTGAGTGCCCTCCTGAGGCCATCCCCAAGAAGAAGAAGCAGTTGCTCCGCGCAGGGCCTCAGGCAAGCGGCGCCTCAAGCGGCGCCACGACTGGATCGACGCCCGCACGTGGGGCGCCTCCCTCCATCGCATAGGAAGGCGCGACCGGCACCCTCCTCGGGTAGGGCTCGGGGGCTCTCTTCTGGAGGGCCTCAGACCTTGCCAACATCACGAGGGAGGCGCTCGGGCACCATCTGGAGGCATGCTTTGTGGCACTTTTCCCTCAGGAGGGCGCAAGGCGAGGAGCGCCCAGTGCTCAAGAGTTCATTATGAAGACCACTTAGGAGTTGCAGGACGCGAGAGCCATGCGCGGCAATCGCCGCTCACCAGGCGCAGCCTCCCATCCAGGCGAGGATGCCGGGCTGCGCATCTGCATCGACGTCCTGGGGCTCAACAGGGCCGCATCTCAGGAGCCCTTCTGGCCTTCGCGCGTGGGATGCTGCGAGGGCCCATCGCACAGCTATGTTCGCATGCCATTTGGCCTGCCGAGCATGGCGTCCGCCTATCAACGCAACTTGCGGTGTGTCCTGGCGACTCAGGAGGCCAGGCACCACGCCGTCCTAACGGAGATGGATACGATCCTCAAGGAACTGCCTGGACCCCCAGAGCCTCCCGAGGCTCAGGGCCCCGGTGGCTCGTGAGGAGAAACCCCTTCGCCGCGTACCTTCAGCTGCCCCAACATCCCTTCATCAACAGAACCAGGTGACATTTTCCAAGTTTATTTAGCTCGGAGCGCCCTTAGGGCTGCATCATTCCCAGGCTACGTGGGTCCGTCCATGTGGCATGTATCCCTTTTTATGTCTTTAGCCTACCTTGTTGGGGGCACCCCTCGGGCTGCATCATCCCCATGCCGCACGGGCCTGACCCAGTGGCATGTATCTCCCCTGCATTTAATTAAGACAGTTTGCTTTCCATGCTTAATCTATCTCTGACTATCTGATGACCCACAAGTATAGGGGATCTATTGTAGTCCTTTCGATAAGTAAGAGTGTCGAACCCAACAAGGAGCAGAAGGAAATGATAAGCGGTTTTCAGCAAGGTATTCTTTGCAAGCACTGAAATAATAGGTAACATATAGTTTTGTGATAAGATAATTTTTAACGAGCAACAAGTAAAAAGTAAATAAAGTGCAGCAAGGTGGCCCAATCCTTTTTGTAGCAAAGGACAAGCCTGGACAAACTCTTATATAGAGAAAAGCGCTCCCGAGGACACATGGGAATTATCGTCAAGCTAGTTTTCATCACGTTCATATGATTCGCGTTCGGTACTTTGATAATTTGATATGTGGGTGGACCGGTGCTTGGGTGCTGCCCTTACTTGGACAAGCATCCCATTTATTATTAACTCCTATTGCAAGCATCCGCAACTACAAAAGAAGTATTAAGGTAAACCTAACCATGGCATGAAACATATGGATCCAAATCAGCCCCTTACGAAGCAACGCATAAACTAGGGTTTAAGCTTCTGTCACTCTAGCAACCCATCATCTACTTATTACTTCCCAATGCCTTCCTCTAGGCCCAAATAATGGTGAAGTGTCATGTAGTCGACGTTCACATAACACCACTAGAGGAGAGACAACATACATCTCCTCAAAATATCGAACGAATACCAAATTCACATGACTACTAATAGCAAGACTTCTCCCATGTCCTCAGGAACAAACATAACTACTCACAAAGCATATTCATGTTCATAATCAGAGGAGTATTAATATGCATAAAGGATCTGAACATATGATCTTCCACCAAATAAACCAACTAGCATCAACAACAAGGAGTAATCAACACTACTAGCAACCTACAAGTACCAATCCCGGACTTAGAGACAAGAATTGAATACAAGAGATGAACTAGGGTTTGAGAGGAGATGGTGCTGGTGAAGATGTTGATGGAGATTGGCCCTCTCCCGATGAGAGGAGCGTTGGTGATGACGATGGCGATGATTTCCCCCTCCCGGAGGGAAGTGTCCCCGGCAGAACAGCTCCGCCGAAGCCCTAGATTGGTTCCGCCAAGGTTCCGCCTCGTGGCGGCGGAGTCTCGTCCCGAAAGCTTGCTTGTGATTTTTCTTTGGACGAAAGACTTCACATAGCAGAAGATGGGCACCGAAGGGCCAACAGGGGGCCCACGAGGTAGGGGGCGCGCCTCCCACCCTCGTAGACAGGGTGTGGGCCCCCTCTGGTATTTCTTCCGCTTAGTATTTTTTATTATTTCCAAAAATAACTTTCGTGGAGTTCAGGACTTTTGGAGTTGTGCAGAATAGGTCTCTAATATTTGCTCCTTTTCCAGCCCAGAATTCCAGCTGCCGGCATTCTCCCTCCTTATGTAAACCTTGTAAAATAAGAGAGAATAGGCATAAGTATTCTGACATAATGTGTAATAACAGCCCATAATGCAATAAATATCAATATAAAAGCATGATGCAAAATGGACGTATCACTATCACCAGCTTGATTGTCACCTACAACGGGAGCCGCGCGCCGATCGTCTTTCTTCAGGACCCTTCGCGTGAGAAAGGTTGGGCACGGCGTCTGTGCTCGGGCCCGTCCCTGCAGCGCCGATAAACCCAACGGCTGAGCTCTGTCTGGCGGGCCGGTCCCGTTCACATCACCTCCTGGGGCCGTTGGTGCTTGGCCTTCTCACGCGATAACCTCAGGAGATTCGTCCGACGCAGGTCGTCTAACCACCTCACAGGACCTCCGTAGCAAACAAAAACCAAGACCAGGCGCAACCCGCCCTGAGGTAGGGCCTCGTGAGTCCCGCGCTGGCTCACGAGTGCCCAGACACACCTCGTCTAGCCCTGCCGTGCAAGCCACGTGTCAGGGCGGGGTTGTACACGCCCTGGGGACTCTCCGGAGTAGGGAGTCCCCTCCCACGTACCGGTGGAAGCACCATGCTGCGCGCTGGCCGTCGACACTGTTGAGGAGCGGCTATGCCCGTGCGAGTGCGGAAGCGCCATGCTCCGCGCTGGTGATAAACAACTGAGGGCGGCCCCATGGCCGTATCAACTTTAGGGAGCCCCTGAGCTCAGTGTCCGGCCTCACCGCAACGCCTCCCCTCGGGAGAGTCGCGCGAGGGGGCTGGGCACGGGGGCTGCGCTCGGGCCACGCCCAAGCGTACGCCACCCAACCAGGTCTCCCGGACCTGGTCATCGCGCGCCCCTCCCGTGCCGAGCCTCGGCGAGGGCAAAGGTATGAAGGTTGTTTGCATGTCAAGAGGGACTCCTGAGCATCGCGACTCAGGAGCCTAACTGGTCACGTAGCCCCTCACTCCTTGGTCTCGTCCTGGTCTCCGGACGACCCAGCGGCGGCTGAGATATGCACGCGGCCGGGCCGTGCCGATGTAGAACACTAAACCTATCCTCGTGTCTCCTCCTTATCAGTTGTTTGCGCGTCAAGGGGGACTCTTGAGTATCGCGACTCAGGAGCCTGACTGGTCACGTAGCCCCTCACCCCTTGGTCCTGTCCTGGTCTCCGGACGATCCAACGGCGGCTGAGGTATGCGTGGGGCCGGGGCCTGCCGACGTAGAACGTAAAGCAAATAAGGAGAAAATCGCAAAATCTCAAGCAAGTATTACAAGACGTATTGTTCTCACAATATCACAATATCAAACGCAAGTTTAACACCTCCACGAAGCATGATGCATGTTGCAGGAATAAAACAGGAAAGGAGCCGCAGGTCATCCCTGAACACCACCGACGCCCGCGAGAGGCGCTCCTCCTTTGATGACATCGCCTTTGTCTTGGCCACCGGCCGGAGCTGCAGGAGTGGCGGCACCTCCGGTCGAAGGCGCGGAAGCGAAGCCGCGGAACTTCTTCAGTAGGGCCTCCACCTGACCTTTCACGGCTGCGGCAGCAGCTGTGCAGTGTTCTTCAGCCAGAGGCTCTAGGAGTTCGTCAAGACGAGCGCTGGGGTCGCGAAGGTGGAGGTGGCTGAAGACACGCGTCAGCGCATCTGAAGAAAGGACACGAGCTTCTGCCTCTGCCATGGGACCGATGCCGTCCACCACCTCCTCGAGCGCGTCAACCAAGTAGGGAAGCAGCTTGGCGGGGCCGTCTTCGTCGGTGGTCAGCGGCCTTTCCAGGACCTTCTCGTAAAGTGCTTTAAGCACCATGCGGGACCTCTTCTCAAGAAGCGCAAAGGCTGCTGATAACCCACAAATATTGGGGATTGCAACAGTTTTCGAGGGTAGGGTATTCAACCCAAATTTATTGATTCGACACAAGGGGAGCCAAAGAATATTCTCAAGTATTAGCAGCTGAGTTGTCAATTCAACCACACCTGGATAACTTAGTATCTGCAGCAAAGTATTTAGTAGCAAAGTAATATGATAGTAGTGCTAACGGTAACAAAAGTAACGGTAGCAAAAGTAATGTTTTTGGTGTTTTGTAGTGATTGTAACAGTAACAACGGAAAAGTAAATAAGCGAAGAACAATATGTGAAAAGCTCGTAGGCATTGGATCGGTGATGGAGAATTATGCCGGATGCGGTTCATCATGTAACAATCATAACATAGGGTGACACAGAACTAGCTCCAATTCATCAATGTAATGTAGGCATGTATTCCGAATATAGTCATACGTGCTTATGGAAAAGAACTTGCATGACATCTTTTGTCCTACCCTCCCGTGGCAGCGGGGTCCTAATGGAAACTAAGGGATATTAAGGCCTCCTTTTAATAGAGTACCGGAACAAAGCATTAGCACATAGTGAATACATGAACTCCTCAAACTATGGTCATCACCGGGAGTGGTCCCGATTATTGTCACTTCGGGGTTGCCGGATCATAACACATAGTAGGTGACTATAGACTTGCAAGATAGGATCAAGAACTCACATATATTCATGAAAACATAATAGGTTCAGATCTGAAATCATGGCACTCGGGCCCTAGTGACAAGCATTAAGCATAGCAAAGTCATAGCAACATCAATCTCAGAACATAGTGGATACTAGGGATCAAACCCTAACAAAACTAACTCGATTACATGATAGATCTCATCCAACCCATCACCGTCCAGCAAGCCTACGATGGAATTACTCACGCACGGCGGTGAGCATCATGAAATTGGTGATGGAGGATGGTTGATGATGACGATGGCGACGAATCCCCCTCTCCGGAGCCCCGAACGGACTCCAGATCAGCCCTCCCGAGAGGTTTTAGGGCTTGGCGGCGGCTCCGTATCGTAAAACGCGATGAATTCTTCTCTCTGATTTTTTTCTCCCCGAAAGCAAATATATAGAGTTGGAGTTGAGGTCGGAGGAGCTCCAGGGGGCCCACGAGGTAGGGGGCGCGCCCTAGGGGGGCAGGGCGCGCCCCCACCCTCGTGGCTAGGGTGTGGGCCCCCTGGTCTTCATCTTTTGCAAGGATTTTTTATTATTTCCAAATAGACGTTCCGTGGAGTTTCAGGTCATTCCGAGAACTTTTGTTTCTGCACATAAATAACACCATGGAAAGTCTGCTGAAAACAGCGTCAGTCCGGGTTAGTTCCATTCAAATCATGCAAGTTAGAGTCCAAAACAAGGGCAAAAGTGTTTGGAAAAGTAGATACGACGGAGACGTATCAACTCCCCCAAGCTTAAACCTTTGCTTGTCCTCAAGCAATTCAGTTGATAAACTGAAAGTGATAAAGAAAAACTTTTACAAACTCTGTTTGCTCTTGTTGTTGTAAATATGTAAAGCCAGCATTCAAGTTTTCAGCAAAGATTATGACTAACCACATTCACAATAACTCTTAGGTCTCATGTTTACTCATATCAATGGCATAATCAACTAGCGAGCAATAATAATAAATCTCGGATGACAACACTTTCTCAAAACAATCATGATATGATATAACAAGATGGTATCTCGCTAGCCCTTTCTGAGACCGCAAAACATAAATGCAGAGCACCTTTAAAGATCAAGGACTGACTAGACATTGTAATTCATGGTAAAAGAGATCCAATCATAGTCATACCCAATATAAATTAATAGTAATGGATGCAAATGACAGCTGCGCTCTCCAGCTAGTGCTTTTTAATAAGAGGGTGATGACTCAACATAAAAGTAAATAGATAGGCCCTTCGCAGAGGGAAGCAGGGATTTGTAGAGGTGCCAGAGCTCGGTTTTGAAATAGAGATAAATAATATTTTGAGCGGCATACTTTCATTGTCAACATAACAACCAAGAGATGGCGATATCTTCCATGCTACACACATTATAGGCGGTTCCCAAACAGAATGGTAAAGTTTATACTCCCCCTCCACCAACAAGCATCAATCCATGACTTGCTCGAAACAACGAGTGTCTCCAACTAGCAACAGTCCCAGGGGGAGTTTTGTTTGCAATTATTTTGATTTAGTTTGCATAAAGCATGGGACTGGGCATCCCGGTGACCAGCCATTTTCTCGTGAGTGAGGAGCGGAGTCCACTCCTCTTGAGAATAACCCGCCTAGCATGGAAGATAAGGGCAGCCCTAGTTGATACATGAGCTATTCGAGCATACAAAACAGAATGTTTATTTGAAGGTTTAGAGTTTGGCACATACAAATTTACTTGGAACGGCAGGTAGATACCGCATATAGGAAGGTATAGTGGACTCATATGGAATAACTTTGGGGTTTAAGGGATTGGATGCACAAGCAGTATTCCCGCTTAGTACAAGTGAAGGCTAGCAAAAGACTGGGAAGCGACCAACTAGAGAGCGACAACAGTCATGAACATGCATTAAAATTAATAAACATTGAGTGCAAGCATGAGTAGGATATAATCCACCATGAACATAAATATCGTGAAGGCTATGTTGATTTGTTTCAACTACATGTGTGAACATGTGCCAAGTCGAGTCACTTAAATCATTCAAAGGAGGATACCACCCCACTATACCACATCACAACCATTTTAATAGCATGTTGGCACGCAAGGTAAACCATTATAACTCATAGCTAATCAAGCATGGCACGAGCAACTATGATCTCTAATTGTCATTGCAAACATGTTTATTCATAATAGGCTGAATCAGGAACGATGAACTCATCATATTTACAAAAACAAGAGAGGTCGAGTTCATACCAGCTTTTCTCATCTCAGTCAGTCCATCATATATCGTCATAATTGCCTTTCACTTG
Organism: Triticum aestivum; assembly: GCF_018294505.1. Lineage (NCBI taxonomy): Eukaryota > Viridiplantae > Streptophyta > Magnoliopsida > Poales > Poaceae > Triticum > Triticum aestivum. The sequence continues at coordinate 473,908,953 of NC_057802.1, read as the reverse complement.
CACGACCGAACGATGTGAATAATAATAAGAGTGCACGTGCATTGGACTAAGCTGGAATCTGCGAGCATTCAATAAACAGGAGAAGACAAGGCAATATGGGCTCTTGGTTAAATCAACAATAATGCATATAAGAGCCACTTCAACAATTTAATCATGGTCTTCTCCTATCGACCCCCAAAGAAAAGAAAAGAAATAAAACTATTTACACGGGAAAGCTCCCAACAAGCAAAAGAAGAACGGGAAATCTTTTTGGGTTTTCTTTTTAATTATTACTACTACAGCAAGAAAAGTAAACTAACTAAAAGCTACACTAATTTTTTTGGTTTTTCTTAAGGTTTATCAAACACACAAGAAGAAAGCAAGAAAAAGAAAATAAACTAGCATGGATATTACAGTGAAAGAGTATGAGCACCGACATCTAGCAATGAGTGTGTGAACATAAATGTAATGTCGGTGGGAAATACGTACTCCCCCAAGCTTAGGCTTTTGGCCTAAGTTGGTTCATTGCCACGGATGGCCTGGCGGATATCCATAGTTGTAGCTGGGGTCGTACTGAGATGAAGAGGACTCTGACTGCCACTGGCTGGCAGTCATCTCCGGATCCCAAAAGTAATCAGACTGTCGTGGAGGCTCAAATTGTGGTTCCGGCTCCGGGGCTGGTGTAGGGTTCCGGTAAGGCTGAATGGCCGCCCACGGAACGAGATACGGACCTTCAGATAAATTAAACAAGGAAGGAGCAGGCAAGGTAATAGTCTCAGGGTGATGTTTATCAAAGAACAATTTGTATTTAAGCTCCCCTTCCTTATTCTTAACAATAAAGTCATGCGCTACCATACTCTTATAATCTAAATAAGCATTGGGCAGCAATTTTTCTTCTTTCTCATAGAGCCTAATAGGTATGTTATAATGTGCAGCAAGGCGTGAAGCATAAATACCTCCAAAGATGGGACCCTTAGTACGGTTCAAACTTAACCGTTTAGCAATAATACCGCCCATACTAACAGTGTTATCGGAAATAAACCATGGAACAAAATGATAATATCAGGAACACTAAGGTTTCCACAGTTTCCGCGACCAATTAAGCAACGACTAGCAAATATGGCAAAGTAGCGTAAAACAGGAAAATGTATGCTAGTGATTCTTGCATCGGAAACCTTCCTGGTTTCCCCCACAGTAATGGTGTCAATAAACCCGTCCACATCTTTACGATGTGGTTCATCTAAGGTACCCTCGAAGGGTATTTTGCAAACCTTGCAAAATTCATCTAGTGGCATCTTCTTAACAACATCATATAAATGAAACTCTACTGAAGGAGGTGATTCCTTAGGAAAATAGTAGAAGTTTTGCACAAAAGTATTGGTGAGTAAGAGATACTGATGACGTTGGTCGCGGAGGAAGTCGGTGAGGCCAGCATTCTCAGCCAATGAATAGAAATCATCATAAATCCCGGCTTCTCTCAAGAAATCATCGGAAGGCCATTCACACGGCCGGACCTCCGCGGTGCGAGGCAAATTATATTTGGGCCTCTGTGCTTCTTCATTTTGCTTTTCCTTCGAGCTTCGGCTCGATGAGCCCCTCAAAAATCTCTTCATTATTTTCTGAAATATTCTGAAATTTTTAGTAACTTCAAACAAAAGTGAACCAAGCTCAACAAAATTGATAGCAACTACTCCTACAAGTGCCTAGAGACTATATCATGCATTAGAACTACTTGGAACCATATAAATTTGACATGCAAGCTCAAGAACATGGTCACCTAGGCAGCACAAATTTGCAATGAATAGAGCACTAGAACAAAAACTAATTGGACCAATGGAGGAGTCACATACCAAGGAACAATCTCCCCAAGCAGTTTTGTGAGAGGTGCTTTGAGCAAGGAGATCGAAAATCGCAGCAAAATGAGCTAGAACTCGTGCTTGAGCTGGATATTGGTGTTTGTGGGAGGAAGAAGGAGTGTATGGGTGCAGGAATAAGTGGAGGAGGGCCACCGTGGGCCCATGAGGCAGGGGGCGCCCCCTGGGGGTAGGGCGTGCCCTCCACCCTCATCGCCAGGTGCTTGCCCCTCCTGCTGCGTTCTCAGTGCCAGAAATTCTCAAATATTCCAGAAAAAATCATATTCCATTTTCAGGGCATTTGGAGAACTTTTATTTTCGGGGTATTTTTATATTGCACAGATAATCAAAAAACAGACAGAAAAATACTATTTTACTTTATTTCAACTAAATAACAGAAAGTAGAAAGAGGGTACAGAAGGTTGTGCCTTCTAGTTTCATCCATCTCATGCTCATCAAAAAGAATCCACTAACAAGGTTGATCAGGTCTTGTTAACAAACTCATTCCGAATAACATGGAACCGGAGAAATTTCGAATAACACTATGTTACCTCAACGGGGATATGCACATCCCCAATAATAAGAATATCATATTTCTTCTTGACAGTAGGAAGAGGAAATTCAAAACCTCCAAAAATAATCGATGGAATTTTTCCAATAGAGTTGATACTATGAACTTGAGGTTGTTTCCTCGGAAAGTGTACCGTATGCTCATTACCATTAACATGAAAAGTGACATTGCCTTTGTTGCAATCAATAACAGCCCCTGCAGTATTCAAAAAGGTCTTCCAAGAATAATAGACATACTATCGTCCTCGGGAATATCAAGAATAACAAAGTCCGTTAAAATAGTAACGTTTGCAACCACAACAGGCACATCCTCACAAATACCGACAGGTATAGCAGTTGATTTATCAGCCATTTGCAAAGATATTTCAGTAGGTGTCAACTTATTCAAATCAAGTCTACGATATAAAGAGAGAGGCATAACACTAACACCGGCTCCAAGATCACATAAAGCAGTTTTAACATAGTTTCTTTTAATGGAGCATGGTATAGTTGGTACTCCTGGATCTCCTAGTTTCTTTGGTATTCCACCCTTAAAAGTATAATTAGCAAGCATGGTGGAAATCTCAGCTTCCGGTATCTTTCTTTTATTTGTAACAATATCTTTCATATACTTAGCATAAGGATTCATTTTGAGCATATCAGTTAATCGCATACGCAAAAAGATAGGTCTAATCATTTCAGCAAAGCGCTCAAAATCCTCATCATCCTTTTTCTTGGATGGTTTGGGAGGAAAAGGCATGGGTTTCTGAACCCATGGTTCTCTTTCTTTACCGTGTTTCCTAGCAACAAAGTCTCTCTTATCATAACGTTGATTCTTTGATTGTGGGTTATCAAGATCAACAGCAGGTTCAATTTCTACATCATTGTCATTACTAGGTTGAGCATCATCATGAACATCATCATTAACATTTTCACTAGGTTCATGTTCATTACCAGATTGTGTTTCAGCATCAGAAATAGAAATATCATTTGGATTCTCAGGTGGTTCAGCAATAGGTTCACTAGAAGCATGCAAAGTCCTATCATTTTTCTTTTTCTTCTTTTTAGAAGGACTAGGTGCATCAATATTATTTCTCTGAGAATCTTGCTCAATTCTCTTAGGGTGGCCTTCAGGATACAAAGGTTCCTGAGTCATTCTACCAGTTCTAGTAGCCACTCTAACAGCATAATCATTTTTCTTACTATTCATTTCATTGAGCAAATCATTTTGAGCTTTAAGTACTTGTTCTACTTGAGTGGTAACCATAGAAGCATGTTTACTAATGAGTTTAAGTTCACCTTTAACTCTAGACATATAATCACCCAAGTGTTCAAGCGTATCGGAATTGTATTTCAATTGTCTACCAAAATAAGCATTGAAGTTTTCTTGTTTGACAATAAAATTATCAAACTCTTCTAAGCATTGTCTAGCAGACTTATAGTGAGGAATATCACCTTCATCAAATCTATAGAGAGAATTTACCTTTACTACCTGTGTCGGGTTATCAAGACCATGAGTTTCTTCAATAGGTAATGGATTAAGATCATATGTTTCTTCAACAGGCGGTAAATTAAGACCATGTATTTCTTCAATAGGAGGTAAATTCTTAACATCTTCAGCTTTAATACCTTTTTCTTTCATAGATTTCTTTGCCTCTTGCATATCTTCAGGACTGAGAAATAGAACACCTCTCTTCTTCGGAGTTGGTTTAGGAATAGGTTAGGAATTGCTCAGGAGCTGGCTCAGGAAGTGTCCAATTATTTTCATTTGTCAACATATTATTCAATAGAATTTCAGCTTCATCCGGTGTTCTTTCCCTGAAAACAGAACCAGCACAACTATCCAGGTAATCTCTGGAAGCATCGGTTAGTCCATTATAAAAGATATCAAGTATTTCATTTTTCTTGAGAGGATGATCAGGCAAAGCATTAAGTAACTTGAGAAGCCTCCCCCAAGCTTGTGGGAGACTCTCTTCTTCAATTTGCACAAAGTTGTATATTTCCCTCAAAGCAGCTTGTTTCTTATGAGCAGGGAAATATTTAGCAGAGAAGTAATAAATCATATCCTGGGGACTACGCACACAACCAGGATCAAGAGAATTAAACCATATCTTAGCATCACCCTTTAATGAGAACGGAAATATTTTAAGGATATAAAGGTAGCGAGTTCTCTCATCATTAGTGAACAGGGTGGCTATATCATTTAATTTAGTAAGATGTGCCACAACAGTTTCAGATTCATAGCCATGAAAAGGATCAGATTCAACCAAAGTAATTATATCAGGATCAACAGAGAATTCATAATCCTTATCAGTAACACAGATAGGTGAAGTAGCAAAAGCAGGGTCAGGTTTCATTCTAGCATTAAGAGATTGCTGCTTCCATTTAGCTAATAACCTCTTGAGCTCATATCTATCTTTGCAAGCTAAAATAGCTAAAGCAGCTTCTTTTTCAAAAACATAACCCTCAGGAATAACAGGATTCATTTAGGGAAGTCTTCATCATCACTTTCATCAATATTATCAGTTTCAATAATTTCTTTCTCTCTAACCCTAGCAAGTTGTTCATCAAGAAATTCACTAAGTGGCACAGTAGTATCAAGCATAGAAGTAGTTTCATCATAAGTATCATGCATAGCAGAAGTGGCATCATCAATAACATGCGACATATCAGAACGAATAGCAGAAGCAGGTTTAGGTGTCGCAAGCTTACTCAAAACAGAAGGTGAATCAAGTGCAGAGCTAGATGGCAGTTCCTTACCTCCCCTCGTAGTTGAGGGATAAATTGTTGTCTTAGCGTCTTTCAAGTTCTTCATAGTGACCAGCAGATATAAATCCCAATTGACTCAAAGAATAGAGCTATGCTCCCCGGCAACGGCGCGAGAAAATAGTCTTGATAACCCACAAGTATAGGGGATCGCAACAGTTTTCGAGGGTAGAGTATTCAACCCAAATTTATTGATTCGACACAAGGGGAGCCAAAGAATATTCTCAAGTATTAGCAGCTGAGTTGTCAATTCAACCACACTTGGATAACTTAGTATCTGCAGCAAAGTAATATGATAGTAGTGGTAACGGTAACAAAAGTAACGGTAGCAAAAGTAATGTTTTTGGTGTTTCGTAGTGATGGTAACAGTAACAACGGAAAAGTAAATAAGCGAAGAACAATATGTGAAAAGCTCGTAGGCATTGGATCGGTGATGGAGAATTATGCCGGATGCGGTTAATCATGTAAGAATCATAACATAGGGTGATACAGAACTAGCTCCAATTCATCAATGTAAGGTAGGCATGTATTCCGAATATAGTCATACACGCTTATAGAAAAGAACTTGCATGACATCTTTTGTCCTACCCTCCCGTGGCAGTGGGGTCCTAATGAAAACTAAGGGATATTAAGGCCTCCTTTTAATAGAGTACCGGAACAAAGCATTAGCACATAGTGAATACATGAACTCCTCAAACTATGGTCATCACCGGGAGTGGTCCCGATTATTGTCACTTCGGGGTTGCCGGATCATAACACATAGTAGGTGACTATAGACTTGCAAGATAGGATCAAGAACTCACATATATTCATGAAAACATAATAGGTTCAGATCTGAAATCATGGCACTCGGGCCCTAGTGACAAGCATTAAGCATAGCAAAGTCATAGCAACATCAATCTCAGAACATAGTGGATACTAGGGATCAAACCCTAACAAAACTAACTCGATTACATGATAGATCTCATCCAACCCATCACCGTCCAGCAAGCCTATGATGGAATTACTCACGCACGGCGGTGAGCATCATGAAATTGGTGATGGAGTATGGTTGATGATGACGATGGCGACGGATTCCCCTATCCGGAGCCCCGAACAGACTCCAAATCAGCCCTCCCGAGAGGTTTTAGGGCTTGGCGGCGGCTCCGTATCGTAAAACGCGATGAATCCTTCTCTCTGATTTTTTTCTCCCCGAAAGCAAATATATAGAGTTGGACTTGAGGTCGGAGGAGCTCCAGGGGGCCCACGAGGTAGGGGGCGCGCCCCCCACCCTCATGGCTAGGGTGTGGGCCCCCTGGTCTTCATCTTTTGCAAGGATTTTTCATTATTTCCAAATAGACGTTCCCTAGAGTTTCAGGTCATTCCGAGAACTTTTGTTTCTACACATAAATAACACCATGGAAAGTCTGCTGAAAACAGCGTCAGTCCGGGTTAGTTCCATTCAAATCATGCAAGTTAGAGTCCAAAACAAGGGCAAAAGTGTTTGGAAAAGTAGATACGACGGAGACGTATCAACCGCGCGGTCCTCAGCCAGGACCTTCGCCTTGGCGTCAAGATCGACCTCCTTCGCCTCCACCTTCCGCTCCAGCTCATCCAGCCGGCTGCGTTCCGCGGCCTGCGCCTTCGCCAACTCCCCCAGCTCGGCGTCGCGGTCCTTGATGGCGTCCTCCCGGGCCCTCATCTCCTCCACCTTCGCCTAGCGGCCACGAGCTTCTTCTGGGTGCTCATCGCGCAGACGCTTCAGCTCGTCCTCCAGCGCCCGACAGCGGTCGTGGGCAGCCTCGGCGTCCTTCAGCACCGCCTCGCGATCGGCCGCAGCTTGAGCGGCAGCCTGCTTCTCCTTTTCGGAGGTCATCGCGGCCTGGCTCAGTGTCGCTTGAACTGCTACATCAGACTGAAGCCAACCGGAGGCCAGCTCCAGGCGCCTGGCTAACAGGTGCGGATCCGCGACCAGGAGATCTTCCCGCAGCTGGGTCCTCTCTGCAAGGGCACGCTCCAAGACAGCAGAGGAGGCAGAAGAACCTGGGAGTAATGGCGCAGCAGGAGGAGGTGGCGACGTCGTCACCAGGGCCTAGGAGACCAAGGGCTCCTGAGCCTGCGGGACCTCAGCAGCCGAGCCAGACATCGGCACTTCTGGAGCCAGCGGGGCCTCGGGGGCTGACTCGTCCGGACGATGCCCCTCCAGGCTTAGCAAGGGCGACCGTGCCGGAGAGGTGCGACCACTGTCGTTTCCTTTCTTGATGGAGGGGGGTGCGGCCGCTGCAGATGGTTCAGTCCCGGGCGTGGGCGCTGCATCCTCCTTCCTCTTCTTCGCCGCCGGCGGCGGCCTGGTCAACCAAGGACGAACGTCAGGAATCAGCAGTATAAGCAAGAACAAGACGAAGCTCGAGCACTTACTGGTCCACCGCAGCATAGTTCACCCTCCGCTTGGTTAGCTTAAAGCCTGAGAGCTTCGGAGCCTGAGGAGTAGGCGCGCGGACTCCGGGAGCAGAAGACGGCGCAGCAGAGGGGCCGAAAACAGCCTCAGACGGCGTCAAGACGGGAGTAACATCTCGAGGGACCAGCGACGACCTGCCCCTCGTCGGGATAACGGGCAGCTCCCCCTTCTCCTAGCGGGCACCGACCTCGTCGTCATCCGGCAGGGTGCAGAGGATGCGGCCTTGCTCAAGGGGGAGGTCTCCCCCATCCCCTCGGGGGTCACCTCCGAGTCATGCTCCTCGCCCTCCCCCGCTTCCTCCTCGTGGAACTCATCAGAAGACAGCTCCACTGGCGCCGGTGCCGCAGGGGCCCCGGTAGGCGCCGACAGCACCAGCCCGGGCCCGTCAAAAGTCAGCCTGGAAGCCACGACCTGCGCCCCGTCCTCACGGCGAAACAAGGTGGTGAAGATGCTCGGCGGGTACTCCTGGTCGTCCCCAACCAGGAGGCGGGGAACCGCGGCCAGCTCACCGTCGGACAAGGCCTTCGTGCTGAGGCGAACCTTGTCCTCTTCATCCCCAAGCTCCCACAAGGGGCGCGTACGGGCCTGAAGCGGGGCTACGCGCAGCATCAGGAATTCCCTCAGGAGCATGGCCCCTGTCACCTTCGCCGCCTTCGCGTTGCCCGGCTTCAGGTCGGTCTTCATCTGCTCCAGCACCAATGTCGCCCGCTCATCGGTGAGCTTCATGCAAGACCACCCCTTGTCAGACTGGGGCATCCCCGTCGGCAGCGTCAAGCGTGGGTGGACGCATTTAGCGTCCATCATGGCCCACATGCTCCGGAAGCCGTCGGCTTTCTTCCCCATCTTCGAGATCGAGTTGGCCTTGCCCGCCGCAATGAAGTTGGCACACCCGGAGGTGTGACCCTCGTTGATGCGAAGGAAGAAGAGGTGGCGCAGCAGAGCCACGGACGGCATCACGCCAAGATACGCCTCGTAGTAAAAGGCAAAGATCGACAACAGAAGGATGGAGTTGGGATGAAGATGCAGTGCCTGCAGCCCGTAGTGGTCGAGAACCTCATAGAAGAAGTCGGACAAGGGGGGACCAGCCCCGCCATGATGCTGCTCGTGAAGAAGGGGAAGAAGGTGCTCCCCTCAGGCTCCGGCATGGCAGAGCCCGCCCGGAGCTTAGTCTTCCCCCTCTCATTGCTTTCCCCCGCCGCCAGCTGTCGCATGGCGGCTAGGCTCTTCTCTGAGACGTTGGGCGCGTCGAGAGCCGACTCATACCAAGCCGGCGATGAGGCAAGCTTGACCTTCCGGGGCGCCATTGGTCGCTGCTACGGAAGGGGACGAAAGAAGATCTGGAGATTTCGGTAGCAAGGAGCGAGGAAGGGGATCTGGAGCAAGACGGAAGGGAGCAATGAAGTCAAGCATTGTCTGTGCCAACCTTTTGGCAGTCGGGCAGTTGCCGAGGCAGCGTGGGGAAGCGGAGATGCCCACGTCCAATCAACCGCCACGCGTGGACCAAGGCCGCAGGCTATTGGGGCCTGCGGCGCTCCGCACTTGCCCTTTGGCTTCGCCTCGAAGCCAAGCCCGAGCGCGCCTTGGGCCTGGGGGCTACTGTCAGCGTTCTGGGAATGGGGGTCCCCAGGCTTGCCTGCCTGTGGCCCACGGCAGGGCTCTGCGAGCGGGCCCATACGACCCATCTTCACCAACAAGCATTCAAGACCCTCGCGAGGGACCAACCCTCGCGAGGCGGACGACACAAGACCTCCTCGGGAGTGGCCTCACCAGGCTAGCTCGCGAGGGGCGGAGAGATCAAGGCAAAGCAAACCTCGCGAGGTTCCAGTGACGTGAGCCGTGACGACCGAGACTAGGTGGACGCCAGCGCGCACAGTGTCTTTGTTTCCTCTTTGGTGCTAAGGAGGCAAGCGCAGGCGAGGAGTACCGAGGCATCAAGCAAAGATTTCCATATCGGTGCAACGAGACCAAGACTAGCAGGACGGCAAGACGGAGGTCACCGTGGAGCCCAAGACGGCATCACCACCAGAGCCTTTGGCAGGCGAAGACCACCTTTAGTCAGGATAAGCTGTACTAGTTGTCCCCTTTCAAATTGGTCGTTGTTGGCTCCCTTCCCGCTCGAAATTTGGGGAGAGGACCAGGGCCTCTATAAATAGGACTAGCCACCACCGTAGGAGGCAATTGATTCAGATCATCCTCACCCATACAAGTTAGCCAAGCACAAGAACACCTCACCTCAGGAGGCTATTCTTCCCCTTGTACTGTTCATCCTCAGCCGAAGAGGCAATCCACCACCACCACACTAGAGTAGGGTATTACACCACAACGGTGGCCCGAACCAGTATAAATCTTGTGTCCCCTGTGTTGCGAGTTCGTCGAGCTAGCCTTTGAGATCGTAGCAAGGTTAGGGCGTGGATCGGTAGGGGGAGATCTTCGTGCGCACCCCAGTGTTTGAACCTTGAGGGTTTTTCCGGAACCCGAGATCCGACAGTACCAAATTGACCAAACCATTGCATGAAACCACATGCAGTACAATGCCTGGGGCGTTCGTGACATTGATGGCTATGGCTGCTTCGTGTTCGAGAAAGATCCCAGTTCCATTGGGCCAGGCGTACTCAACTGGAGGCAGGTTTACAGACTCGGCAACCACTCCATGTTCCTCGAGCTCATTTATCCAATCATCCAACCAATCATCGATCATATCACTGGCGATGATTACCGTGCTATGCAACTTCCATTCGCCAGGGGGAACTATGTTTACACATCATACCATGGGTTTCATGAATCACCATATCTAGAGATCCGTCGACACAACTTGTTGCCAAATAATCTTCAGTGTGTGAGAGGCATCAAGCTTCCATGCGATGGATGGCTTTTGCAAACCCGACATGCGGCGATGTGGTTCATGCCAACAGCAAATATGCACAACTTGATTCGTACTGATATCTAGACTGAGCCATGTATCCCGCTGCTGTAGCATGACCCTCTTTTGTTCGATATTATGTACTGTTGTAAGTTTGAAGGACTCCTCTGGTTTGAAGGATGGATACCTTTCTGGGATCAAGTGCATCCTAACTCACCTGCATAGGATGTATTGATAATGATGATGGAGATGTTGTGTAGAAGCCATATATATATATGTATATATATAGGGCCTATTTGGATTGCGCCCATGCCTGCCCGACCAAAACGGGTGCGAGCCAAAATATTGGCGAAGGAATTCGCCGCCGGAAAACACGCCATCGTGCATACACAGAAACTCATCGGATGACCAAATAATTGGTTGTGAGCCAAAACTTTGGCTGCAATCCAAACGGATGCCAAGCACTCCAGTCAATGCCAAGAATTGTTGGTGAAAGTGTTGTCCAATAGGAATTATATTTTGTATTACTCATGTAGCCTACAAAGTCTGTCGCACAGCCTTGTAACTTCTTACTCCATTTCTAAATTTGTACTAGTCCTCTATACCGTACATTGCGCTACTTGTACTACTACCTCCCTCCTGGTTTATTGGCCCCGTTCGTAATTTGTGTCAAATTTTGACCATAAATTTCACTAAATAAATGTTAATGCATGTCACAAAAAATTATATCGTTTTATTCGTATTTGAACATAATTCCACTGGAATAATTTTTAATGACATGCATTGACATTTTGTTAGTTAAACCTATGGTTAAAATGTGACACTAAATACGACTAGTAAGTAGTACATTAGCAGTACTAGTATACGTCGGTCAAATTATTCATCATGTCCTCACATTGAATTAAGGTGACAACACGCTGCGCGTGAGGTGACACAAGAATCCCGGCGGCGTGTTCGGGTATTGTGGACTTCAGATTTGGAGTACCACTTATCTGTCGAAATCTTTCATCATTCACTTAAAACAGTCGATTGATCATACATTGAGTACCATATAACTGGAATTAACCGATGCAAGTCCAAGAAGGATTGGTCGGTGCTGCCGGCTGGTGTCAAGTTCGATCCCACGGATCAGGAGCTGATCGAGCACATTGAGGCAAAAGTGAGTGCTGACAGCACGAGATCTCACCCTCTCATAGATTTGTTGATACCAACTATCGACTACGAGCACGACATATGCTACACCCATCCTGAGAAACTTCCAAGTAAGACACCGATCGGCCATCTATTTGCACAAACATATTCCTTTGTTTATAGCTCTATTTTCTTTTTAGACGCAGACCTAGTGAAGCAATTACAATTTGACAGTTAATAAAAAGTGAAACAAGTGACTGCAACATGCCAAAGATGTTATGAAAATGCCAACTACGTACACTAAAACCTGTATCCGACAATACTGCAGGTATCACACTGAGTGGCCTAAGCAAGCATTTCTTCCAGCGCAATTCCAGGGCGTTCAAAAGGGGCACGTGGACGCGTCGCAAGATACAGTCGGAGTGTGGCATGCATGCGATGTGGCACAAGACCGTCAATACCTTGTCATTGATGGTCAACGGCCGGCAGACGGGCAGCAAAAAGGTTCTGGTGGTGTACACCAACAAGAACTTCGACCAGCAGAGGACCAACTGGGCGATGCACCAATACCACCTCGGGGACCTAGAGCAAGAGAAGGAGCGGGAGCTGGTCCTCTGCAAGATTTTCTACCAGACGAACACTAGGACCAGGACTAAAAAGATTATAAGTTAGTTTGGTATTGGTACTTGTACTACCTTGTCGTCCGCAAGTTGGTATTGTTGTTAATGATCTTTCGGTATGAACTTGGCATTTGCTTCCAACCATGATGCCGATGGTCGACGTGGATATAAAGCTGAATCATTTGCTTCGACACGAATTTTTGGGCACCTGATTTTTATTTGATGGGTAGCATAAGCACCTGCCGTTCGAATTCCCAGTTCTCCAATTTTTTTGAAACAAGTGCTTGCACTTATTATCACGATGAAAAAACAATATACCTACTGGATCCCAGTTATCAGTCTGTACTTGTAGAATTCTCATGTTTATTGAGCAGGTATATTGTTTTTTCAGGTCGAGCAAGTTTCAACTGGCTGTAGACTGCCCAGGCTTGGTATTGTTTTTAACAGGCCCAGCCCATGATGACAACAGGGAACAAAGATCCAGCAGGTATCTACTGGCCTCTTGCCCACCAGCGTTAGTTATATTTTGTCTTACAACATCTGCAGGCAGTTTTTTTACTGAATCAATCACACAGCCCAGTTCGATTTTCCTCTAGTAACGCCATGTCCTACTTCCGTTTTCTAATCTCTACCTATAGTTTTACTAGTTCATATACACGTATCATTATATTGAAAATACATGTTTACATCCTTATTTTTGTTGTTGTTTTCCCTCCCAGCGCTGATTTTTTTACCACTGGTTTTCCCTTAAACCAACTCAATTGTCCCACGTCTTATTTGCTTAAAAAACAAAACGATTTTTTAGCAAATCAATAAGTTCTTAAGAAATAAATGTTTATCATTTCGGGATTACAACAGTTCGGACTCCACCAAAATATGCAAAATAAGGTTGAACTTTTTGGCCGTGGTCCTGGGCAGAAAATGGGCTGTAATAAATTACTTAAGAATTAGCAAATGGGCTGCAAATTATTAAAAATAATAGTAAATGGGCTCTATGTTATCTGCCGCAGATTTGAAGGCTGACTTGTGGGCCTACTAAGTTCATGGGTACACAAGGTTACTCAAAAAAAGAAACTTAGTCAACAATCGACTCTACCAACGTTAGACCGTTAGATGTTAATCTAACGACAATCGTGCTTCTTCAGTCTCTGATCTTCCTGCTCCAGCCGCCCAAACCAGCGCCGACGAAACAACCTGCTCCCACCTCCCGTGGCCGGCTGTGCTGCCGGGCAGGCCTCACGGCCCCACCATACTCGCATCCCTGGCCTGGCTATCCCTCTACTCACCCACACCTCCTGTTATTTTCCGGCGACGGCAGCCGAACCAGTCAACCCTCGTACTCCCCACCGCGTGGGCAGCCATTGCCGTGTCTTCCCTGGCTCCGTGTCGTTCCCTTCATAGGCCTCGCGGTCGTCCACCGCCCTGGTGCTCTCGGCGCAGCGTGGTCAACGTGGTCAACGAACGACATCCATCGGAAGTGGACTGTACGTGGAGAGGCTGACAGCTGGGTCCACGGCCGCACACAAGGAAATGCGTCCTTATTACACGCAAAATAATGATTCCTCCACCTCACATCTGGGACCCACCGGGAGGGCCTCTGTATTTCGTGAAAAAAAGTTCCCCCCACTGACAGCTCGGACCCACCAGCTATATCTTCACACGCAAGGAAGTGCCTCCTTATTACGCACACAAAAAATGAATACTCCCCCTGCTAGCTAGGACCCACCATATGGGAGGCTGACTTGTGGGCCTACTAAGTTGACGCGGACGGAGGGCTTTGTCAACTTAGTCAATATGAACGATTCTAGCTCCAGTGACCGTACGATGACCATCCAACGGCCGTAGTGCTTCTTCAACCTCTGGTCTTCTTGCTCCAGCCGCCCAAAGCAGAGCCGGTCGTGCCGCCTACTCCTGCCTCACGTGGCCAGCTGTGCTTCTACGGAGGCCTCACTGCCCCCTACTACTCCCACCGCTTGCCAGGCCATCCCTCCACTCACCCACAACCCCTGTTATTCTGTGGCGACGGCAGCCTCACACCGAAGCCGAACCAGTGAACCCTCGTACTCCTCTCCACGTGGGCATCCACTACCGTGTCTTCCTCGGCTCCACATCATCCCCTTCCTAGGCTTTGCCGTCGTCCACCGCCTTGGTGCTCTCTGCGCGGCGTGGTCAATGTGGTCAAAGAATGACTTCCATCGGAAGAGTACTGTACGTGGACAGGCTGACAGCTGGGTCCACGGCCACAGCAAGGAAGCGCCTCCTTACTACACGGAAAATAATGATTCCTCCACCTCACAACAAGGACCCACCGGACGGGCCACCATATTTCATGAAAAAACTTTTCTCCCCTGACCGCTGGGACCCACCAGCTACATCTTCGCACGCAAGGAAGTGCGTCCATATTACAGGCAAAAAAATGATTCGCCCCCTGACTGCTGGGACCCATCAGCTACATCTTCGCACGCAAGAAAGTGCCTGACAGTCGGGACCCACCTGGTCGAAGTGTATGTAGCGTTGTCATTCTGGTCGCGAACATGTACGTACATACTGGTCGGTCGGTCTGTCTGCAGGCTGCAGCATTGAACCGTGGCTGAGTAAGGAAGGGCATGTGCCGTAGTAGAGGCGCGCACGTAGCATGTACACGTACGTACAGCCAGGGTGCAAGAAAGTAAATACGGCCACGTATGTACATACGGGCGGGGTCTTGAACGCCTACTCGCGCATACGTACGGCCAGGGCTCGTGTACATGGCTGGGTCGGAACAGAGAACCTGCGTCGTGTTCATGGGGAGGCAACGAAATGCGTCGTGTTCATCGGGAGGCAACGGAATACATCATGTTCATCGGGAGCCAACCGGCTTGGACGGAATAGCCGATCAAAACTAGGCTTGGCGTACCGCAGAACGGAGGAAACGGCCTTGTGTTCGACCAGTGACGGTCGAAACGGGATCATGTTCATCAGGAGGGGTCTGGCGTACCGCAAAACGGAGGAAACAGGCTTCTCTTGGACCTCCTACGGTCGAAACAGGGTCCTGTTGATCGGGAGGGGTGTGGCGTACCGCAAAACGGAGGAAACGGACTTGTGTTGGAGTGCTACGGTCGAAACGGGGGTCATGTTCATCGGGAGGGGTGTGGCGTACTGCAAAACGGGACTCCACAGGATATTGTTCATCTCCACCGTCGACTGCCTCCACGGGCTACTGTTCATCCACCGTCGACCTCCTCCAGCCTCCACCTGCGACTGTTCATCCACGGCATCTCCCCTCCTACCTCCACCAGCCACTGTTCATCTAGCCTCCACAGCTCCTCCACCGGCTACTGTTCAACCAGCCCTCTCCACGGGGTCCTGTTCAACCAGCCCTCCACGGGCTACTGTTCAGCCAGCCCTCCACCGGCTACTGTTCAGCCAGCCCTCCACCGGCTACTGTTCATCCAGCCCTCCACGGGGTCGTGCTGTTCATCCAGCCCTCCACGGGGTCCTGTTCATCCACCCCCAACCGGCTCGATCGATCGGAGTTATGTTCATCCAGCGGCAACGGCCTCTACTACCACGGGGTCCTGTTCATCCAACCCCCCACCGGGAACTGTTCATCCAACCCCCCCAATAACGCTCATTGTTCATCAAGGGAAGGAGGCAGCAGGGTTCGATCGGCTTCAGTTAGCAGCAGTAGCAAAGGAATCGCTCGATCGGGTTAAGTTAACAGCCAGATCGATCGATCGCTCGAGTTCAGTAACACGTAGCCTACAGTGCAATCGCTCAGGTTCAGTAGGAGAACGCCTCGCTCGGGTTTAGTTAGAGCCCAACGCCTCGCACCAACGCGCATACGTGTACGAGAGAAACGCGCATCGATCGGCCCCCGACCACCCACCGTAACCGGGAACTCCCTGATATTTTCCTCGCCCTCGCTTCTACCATGGTTTTTTTCCGTCATGGACGGCCCAAGGAATGGCATGCAGCTGCGTCTCCGGCCCGCCTAGGACAAAAAACCCATTTTCCATCATGTTTTTTGTCATAGAAGTAGGAGCCCACCACATCTATGATGTTACCGGGTTTTGTCACAATTGACGTCATAGAAGTGTCATAAGCATGACAGGAAAAAAATTCGTTCGGCCCAAAATGTCACTGATGTGTCTTTTTTTGTATTGAGAAGGGGTGCTACACCGCTGCATAGAGGGGGAGAGAGTTGGTGTTGACGGTAGCAAGATTGTTGATGTAGATCGCCATCACGATCCTTGCCCCGGCGGCATTTTGGCGCTACCGGGAGAGAGGGGGAGAGAGCGCCCCTCCTTCTTCTTCTTCTTCTTCCTTGGCCTCCCCCCTAGATGGGAGGACAGTTCCCCCTCTGGTCCATGGCCTCCATGGAGGTGGAGGGGCGGGAGCCCCTCCGAGATTGGATCTCCCTCTTTGTTCTCTTCCGCTTCGCATTCCCCAGATCTAGCCCTTCAACGTTTCTTAAATTTCCATAGATCCGTAACTCCGTTTGCTCTGAATTTTTTACACCATTTTTTTCTATAAATTATCTTTCTTGCACCAGAAGAAGGGCCCCAACCGACATTTGAGGAGGGCATAAGACACCTGGGCGCGCCGGGCACCCCCTGACGCGCCTTGGTGGGTTGTGGTCTATGTGGCCCCCCGTTTACGTTGATTCCAAGTCCCAAAATCACATATATTCCAAAATAATTCTTCATAAATTTTTATCGTGTTTGGACTTCGTTTGATATGGATTTTCTGCGAAACAAAAACATGCAACAAACAGGAACTGGGCACTGGATCAATAGGTTAGTCCAAATAAATCATATAAAATGTTGCCAAAAGTATGTGAAAGTTGTATAATATTGGCATGAAACAATCAAAAATTATAGATACGATGGAGACATATCAGCATCCCCAAGCTTAATTCCTGCTCGTCCTCGAGTAGGTAAATGATAACAAAGATAATTTTTGATGTGGAATGCTACCTAGCATAAACTTGATCACTAATATGTCTCCAATTTATCTACTTTTCCTAACGCTTTTCCTCTTTTTTGTACTCTAATTTGCATGATTTGAATGAAACTAACCCCGGACTGACGCTGTTTTCAGCAGAACTACCATGGTGTTGTTTTTGTGCAGAAATAAAAGTTCTCGGAATGGAACGGAACTTTGCGAGGATTTTTTATACAATAAAAGAGAATTTCTGGAGCCAAGAGCCACTGGAGGGGGGCACCTGGGTGGGCACAACCCACCAGGGCACGCCCAGGTGGGTTGTCCCCACCTGGTGGCCCCACAGACCCTGAAACAGATGCTATAAAATCCTATTTTTTCAGAAAAAATCAGGGAGAAAAAGAATTATCATGATCCACGAGGCGGAGCCGCCGTCACCTCCTGTTCTTCATCGGGAGGCCAGATCTGGAGTCCGTTTGGGGCTCCTAAGAGAGGGATCTTCGTTCATTGTCATCACCAACCCTTCTCCATCACCAATTCCATTATGCTCCCCACCGGGAGTGAGTAATTCCTTCGTAGGCTCGCTGGTCGGCGAGGAGTTGGATGAGATTCATCATGTAATCGAGTTAGTTTTGTTAGGGCTTGATCCCTAGTATCCACTATGTTTTGAGATTGATGTTGCTATGACTTTTCCATGCTTAATGCTTTTCACTTTGGGCCCAGGTGCCATGATTTCAAATCTGAACCGTTTATGTTATCACAATTATATCCATGTTCTGGATCCGATCTTGCAAGTTATAGTCACCTACTACATGTATGATCCGGTAACCCCGGAGTGACAATAGTCGGGGACCACTCCCGGTGATGACCGTAGTTTGAGGAGTTCATGTATTCACCGTGTGTTAATGCTTTGTTTCGGTTCTCTATTAAAAGGATGCCTTAATATCCCTTAGTTTCCAATATGTACCCCGCTGCCACGGGAGGGTAGGACAAAAGATGTCATGCAAGTTATTTCCACAAGCACGTATGACTATTTACAGAATACATGTTTACATTATATTTATGAACTGGAGCTAGTGCCGTATCGCCCTAGGTTATGATTGTCACATGATGAATATCATCCAACAAATTACCGATCCAATGCCTACGAATTTATCTTATATTGTTTCTGCTAAGTTACTACTACTGTTGTTACTATTGCACTTGCTACAAAATTACTGCTATCATTGTTACCGTTACCATTGCTACTGCTATCACTATTATCAAAACTATCATACTATTTTGCTACTGACCTCTTTGCTACAGATAATTAATCTCCAGGTGTGGTTGAATTGACAACTCAGCTGCTAATACCTTCAAATATTCTTTGGCTCCCCTTGTGTCGAATCTATAAATTTGGATAGAATACTCTACCCCTCAAAAACTGTTGCGATCCCCTATACTTGTGGGTTATCAAGACCTTTTTCTGGCGCCATTGCCGGGGAGCATAGCTATATTTGTTGAGTCACTTGGGATTATTATCAATTTATCACTATGAAGAATCTGAAGGATGCTAAGACTAAGATTTATCCCTCTAAGACGAGGGGAGGTAAGGAACTGCCATCCAGTTCTGCTTTAGATTCACCTTCTATTATAAGTAAACTTGCAACAGCACCACATGCTATAAATCCTAATATGTCGCAAGTTATTGATGATGCTACTTCTACTATGAATGATGCTAGTACCTTGCTTGATGATAATGATGTGCCACTGGGTGAATTTCTTGATGAACAAATTGCTAGAGTAATAAAACATGATGTTGTTGAATCTAATGATGAGCTTGAAACTCAAACTCCTGAAACACCTGCTAGAACTAGCCTTCCTAGATATGAATTGCCTATGGTACCAAAAGGTTATGTTATGAATGAGGAGACAACTAGATATATTCTTGCTTGTAAGGATAGAGATGATCTAGAGAAATTATTATGCAAGTATAAAGAAAAATCTCTAAATGCTAGAATGCAATATGATACTAAGTTTGCTACCTCACCAATCTTTATTGATGATAAGGATTTTGAATTCTCTGTCGAACCAGAGTTAATTACTTTGGTTGAATCTGATCCTTTCCATGGTTATGAAACTAAAACTATTGTAGGACATCATACTAAGTTGAATGACATAGCCACCCTTTTTACTCATGATGAGAAGACTCGTTATTATTTTATTCTCAAATTATTCCCATTATCATTAAAGGGTGATGCTAAAGCTTGGTACAATACTCTTGCTCCTGGTTGTGTGCGTACTCCCCAGGATATGATTTATTACTTCTCTGAAAAATATTTTCCTGCTCATAAGAAACAAGCTGCCTTACAGGAAATATTTAATTTTGTGAAAACTGAAGAAGAAAGTCTCCCACAAGCTTGGCGGAGGCTTTGCCAATTACTTAATGCTTTGCCTAATCATCCTCTTCAGAAAAATGAAATACTTGATATCTTCTATAATGGACTAACCGATGCTTCTAGGGACTTCCTAGATAGTTGTGCTGGTTGTGTTTTCAGGGAATGAACTATTGGACAAGCTGAAGAATTATTGAATAACATATTGAAAAATTATGATGATTGGACTATTCCTGAACCACCTCCTAAACCCACTCCGAAGAAGAGAGGTATATTATATCTCAGTCCTGAAGATATGCAAGAGGCAAAGAAATCTATGAAGGAAAAAGGTATTAGAGCTGAGGATGTTAAAAATTTACCTCCTATTGAAGAAATACTTGGGCTTAATACACCACCACTGCCTAAGGTGTTAGAGTTAAATTCTCTAATGAAGTTCAATGATAATGACAATCCTCACAATATGGACCCTAGCCAATGCCTTTATGAGTTTGAAAACTACATTAGAAAACAAGATCACTTTAATGCAAATGTTATGAAACAATTGAAATACAATTCTGATATGATTGCTCGCTTGAGTGACTTGTTATTTAGGATCTCAAATGATGCTAGAGGTGTTGGAAAACATGCTTCTATGGTTTGAACCCAGTTAGAATAAGTTGCTAAATCTCAAAGAGAGTTGCTTGATGAAATGAACAATAATATACATGACTTTGCTGTTAGAGTTGCAACTAGAGGAGGTAAAAGGACTAAGGAACCACTTTATCCTGAGGGACACCCAAAAAGAATTGAACAAGATTCACAAAGGAACACCATCACTGCATCTAGTTCTTCTAAAAAGAAGAAGAAAAAGAAAAATGATAGGACCTTGCATGCTTCTAGTGAACCTGAAATAGAGAAACCTACTGATAATGATAATGATGTTTCTATCTCTAATGCTGAAACTCAATCTGGTAATGAACATTCACCTAGTGATAATGAAAAAGATAATGCTGATGTTCATGAAGATACTCAACCAAACAATGAAAAAGAACCAGATAATGATGTTGAAATAGAACCACCACTTGATCTTGATAACTCACAACCTAAGAATACACGATATGACAAAAGAGACTTTATTGCTAGAAAACACGGTAAAGAAAGAGAATAGTGGGTTCAAAAACCTATGCCTTTTCCACCCAAGTCAACTAAAAATAAAGATGATGAAGAATTTGAACGCTTTGCTGAAATGTTGAGGCCAGTCTTTTTGCATACTCGCTTGATTGATATCCTTAAAATGCCTCCTTATGCGAACTATATGAAATACATCATCACCAATAAGAGAAAAATACCGAAAGCTGCAATCTCCACTATGCTTGCTAATTATACTTTCAAAGATGGATACCTAAAAAACTTGGAGATCCGGGAATACCAACTATACCTTGCTCTATCAAAAGAAATTATGTGAAAACTGCTTTGTGTGATTTAGGAGCTGGTGTTAGTGTTATGCCTTTCTCTTTATATAAAAGACTTGACTTGAATAAACTCACACCTACTGAAATATCTTTGCAAATGGCTGACAAATCAACTGCCATACCTATTGGTATTTGTGAGGATGTGCCCGTTGTTGTTGCTAATTTTACTATTTTGACTGACTCTGATATACTTGAGATGCCCAAGGATGACAACATGCCGATTATCCTTGGTAGACCCTTCTTGAATACTGCATGGTTGTTATTGATTGCAATAAAAGCAAGGTCACTTTTCATATCAATGGTAATGAGCATATGGTGCACTTTCCAAAGAAACAATTCCAAGTGAATGGTATTAATGTTATTGAAAAATCTCCGACAATCACTATTGGAAGTTTTCAACTACCTCTACCTACTGCCAAAAAGAAATATGAAATGCTTATTGTTGGGGATATTCACATCCCCGTTGAGGTAACTTAGTGATTTACTAAAGTTCTTTGATTTCATGCTAATCGAAAGTGGTTGTTAATAAGACCTGATCAACCTTACTAATGGATCATTTTTGAGAGGTATGAAGTTGATGAATTTAGTAAGCACTACCTTCTATCCCTGCCTTTTGTTTTCTATTTTTATTAGCTAAATAAAATAAAATGCCATGTTTTGTCTGTTTTCTGAATTTTCCGTGCAATAAAAAATGACCCAAAAATAAAAGTTCTCATAATGCTCTGAAAATTTAATACGATTTTTTCTGAATATTTAAGAAAATTTTGTGCAAATAATATCAGAGCGAGGTACACCAGGTGGGCACAATCCACCTGGCGCGCCAGGTCCCCCAAGCGCGCCCTGGTGGTTGTGGTCCCCATGTGGGCCCCCTCAATTATCCCTTCACACCACATCATCACTTACCTCCAGAAAAAATTCTCCGTTGCTCTCTCTCTCTCTCTCTCTTGTGTTCTTGCTCTCAAACCCGCGCATTTCGATCTCTTTGCTCGAAGCTCCGTTTCCGAAACTATTTCGGGGGATTGTTGCTTGGTATGTGACTGCACCGTTTGTCCAATTAGTTTTTGTTTTTGTGGTTTATATTTTGAATAATTAGCTACTCTTAGTGCTGCTTTGGATGAGCTTGCATGTTGAATTCTTAGAGTTCTAAGTAGTTTGAATTCTTGCTATGGCCTCTATGTATCCCTATGAGTAGTTGCTATCAATTTTGTGATGTTTTGTTGAGAAAATTTTGTGGACTAAAAAATTTCAGAATTTTTGTTCATGGGAAAAGGTTGAATATCTTTCGGAAGTTTGCTTCTAAGAAGAACTCCAAGGGATTTATTGGGGAGTCATCTGATAGTGATCTTCATCCTCGGAGGTTGGCGGAAGTACGGTGGTGCGAATGGCCACATACCCAGTTCATGGAAGAGGCTGGAATCCTTTAGGAGTTCACACAATATGCTGCTAATGCCGGCCTCACCAACTTCATCGCAGCTGAATGTGAACAGTATCATCTCCTCACAAACATCTTTGTTCAAAGTTTTAATTTCCTTCCTAGGAATAATCCTCCTGAGGTGCAGTTTAACTTATATGCTGAAACCCGTCAGGTACCACTTACTGAATTTTGTAACATATGCATGAACCCTTCTGACGGGAGCTTAGTAGATTCTAGGCCGGCAGAGTTTGAGGCCTTTTATCGTACCTTGACAGTGGGAGATGAGAGAGGGGTGTCGGCTATCACTGCCGCTGGCTTGCATTTTCCTGCTGTTCATTATTTTGCTCTTTTCATTGCAAAATGCTTGCTTGCTAGAGAGAAGGAGGGCGCACTCAGTTCACTAGACCTTGCAGTTTTACGTCGTGCACTAGAGGGCGACAACACTTATAGCTTGGGAGCTATTGTGGCACGTCGCCTCCACATTAATAATTCCAAGGGTAGAATACATGGTGGGATTTTTTACTACTCATTTGGCGGCTCACTTTAATGTTGAGATACGCCCTCATGATTACCCTCTGACTAAGGCTTACCTAGACCGCGCAGCCATGGAACACCACCATTTTATTGCACGAGATTACACTGACATTCATATTCCTTATAACCTGGTTATTAGCATTGAAACTCGTGATATTATTCCATTGCCTGCTCCTGTTTGTTTGATCATGTTGCCAGGGGCGGATATAGGATTATGCTTGCGGATATCATCGCCTTCCAGAACGATCAGGCTGCAGTAGAGGAGGAGCCTTAGCTGTGGGATGCATGGATGCCCGCTCCTTAACACCCCGACTACTATCCAGGCTAGTGATCGATCACCAAGTTAGGCCAAAAGCCTAAGCTTGGGGGAGTACGTGTTTCCCACCAACATTACATTCATATTCACACATTTCATTCCAGTTGTCAGTGTCCACACTTTTTCATTGTATCATCCATGTTAAATTTTTTTTGCTTTCTTCTTGTGTGTTTGAAAAACTTAAAAAAAACAAAAAAATAGTTGTAGTTAGTTTACTTTCTATGCATGTTTAAGCCATAGCACAAAAAAGAAAACCCAAAAAGATTTCCTTGTTCTTCTTTTGCGTGTTGGGAGCTTTCCCGTGTAAATGGTTTTTCTCATTTTTGCTTTTCTCTTTTATTTGCTTGTTCTAGAAACCCAAAAACTCCAAAAATATTTCAGTGCGTTTATCTGAATTTCTTTTCTTTTTATTCGAGTCATACCAAGGAGAAGACCACAATGAAAATTTTGAGTGGCTCTCATATGAATAATTGTTGGTCTAATAAAGAGCCCACTTTACCTTGTCTTCTCCTGTTGAATAAAATGTTTGCAGATTCCAGCTTAGTCCACGGCACTCTTGCACTGTTATTATTTTCACATAGTTCGGTTATGCAAGTGAAAGGCAATAATGACGGTATTCAATGAACTAGACGTGGCAAAGAGAAACGGGTATGAACTCAACTTGTTCTGTTTGTGTAAATATGTTTAACCTAGTATCCATGATTCAGGCCATTATGATTAAACATGTTTGCAATGACAATTAAACGTGATTCAGCTGGGAGTGGATAATGATTTATCTTGGATATCAACATTGCGTTAAAATGATTGTGATGTAGTATGATGATATGGTATCCTCCTCTGAATGTTCGAGTGGCTTGACTTGGCACATGTTTGTGCATGTAGTTGAATCAAAACCAACATAGCCTCTATGATATTTATGTTCATGGTGTTCATATCCTACTCATGCTAGTGTTCAATGTTACTTATGTATAATGCATGTTCATGACCGTTGTTGCTCTCTAGCTGGCCGCTTCTCAACCTAATTGCTAGCCTTCGCCTGTACTAAGTGGGAATTCTGCTTGTACATCAAAAACCTTGAACCCAAATTTATACCAGATGAGTCCATCATACCTACCTATATGCGGTATTACCCTGCCGTCCTAAGTAAATTTGCATGTGCCACCTCTAAAAACTTCTAATAAATATCCTTTTGTGTTCTTGGATCATTCATGGAACGACAGGACGTGGTCGGTATCTTCCATGCTAAGCGGGTTATTCTTAGGTCGAGTGTTTACTCACTCGCCATCGCACGAGAAAAGGGCGGTAATAGGGATGCCATGTCCCAAACTGCAAACAGAAAAAGCTTACATATAATCAAACAAAAACTCCCAATGGAGTCAAAACCTTTACTTTTGTCGCTTGGGAACCACCACTAGCATGCTTAGCATGGAAGATATTGATAACTGATGGTCGTGAAGTAAATAAGAAGGGTGCATGTCTCAAAATATCATTTACCTCTGTTTTAAAAACCTGAGCTCTGGCACCTCTGCAAATCACTGCTTCCCTCTGCGAAGGGACTATCTATTTACTTTTATGTTGTGTCATCACCTTCTAAAATAAGCGCCAGAACCTGAGAGCACTGCTGTCATGTTGATGCATTGTGTGTAGCTAATGTTGGGTGCATCATGACTGGTTCTTTTCTAAAGTGAATTAAAATGTTTAGTCGCTGGTTGAACTTTGGAGGTGCTCTGCATTTATGTTTTGTCATCTCAGAAAGGGCTAGCGAGATACCACTATTGTCATATTATATCATGGTTGTTTTGATAATGTGTTGCCATTTGAGATATCTTATTATTGCTCGCTAGCTGATTATGTCATTGATATGAGTTAATATAATTGTTAAGAGTAATTGTCGGCATGGTTAGTTATAACATTGGTTGAAAACCTGGGTGCTGTTTAGGCTTATTAATGCAAACAAGAGCAAAAGAGTTTGTAAAAGTTTTTCTTCTTCACTTTCAGTTTATCAACTGAATTGCTTGAGGACAAGCAAAGGTTTAAGCTTAGGGGAGTTGATACGTCTCCAACATATCTACTTTTCCGAATGCTTTTCTTCTTGTTTTGGACTCTAATTTGCATGATTTGAATGAAACTAACCCCGGAATGACGCTATTTTCAGCAGAACTACCGTGGTGTTGTTTTTGTGCAGAAATAAAAGTTCTCGGAATGGAACGAAACTTTGCGAGGATTTTTTATACAATAAAAGAGAATTTCTGAATCCAAGAGCCACAGGAGGGGGCATCTGGGTGGGCAAAACTCACCAGGGCGCGCCACCCCTCCCAGGCACGCCCAAATGGCACTACAAAAAAAAGACAGATCCGTGACATTTTGGGCCGAACGAAAAAAATTTCTGTCATACATATGACACTTCTATGACGATAATTGTGACAAAACCCGGTATCATCATAGATGTGGTGGGCTCCTACTTCTATGACAAAAAATCATGACAGAAAATGGGCTTTTCGTCCTGGGCGGGCCGAAGACGCAGCTGCATGACATTCTTTGGGTCGTCCATGACGGAAAAAACCATGGTAGAAGCAAGGGCGAGGAAAATTTCGGGGAGTTCCTGGTTACGGTGGGAGGTCGGGGGCCGAGCGATGCGCGTTTCTCTCGTACATGTACACGCGTGTGTGCGAGGCGTTGGCTCTAACTGAACTCGAGCGAGGCGTTGGGCTCTAACTGAACCCGAGCGATTGCACTGCAGGCTACGCGTTACTGAACCCGAGCGATCGATCGATGGCTGTTAACTAAACCCGATCGAGCAATTCCTTCGCTACTGCTGCTAACTGAAGCCGATCGATGCTGCCTCTGGGATGAACAGTGAGCATTGCGGGGGGGGGGGGGGTTGGATGAACAGTGAGCGGTGGCGTTGCCTCTGGATGAACAGGACCCCGTGGTGTGGTGGAGGGCTGTATGAACAGTAGACGGTGGATGGGTGCCCGTGGAGGGGTGGTTGAACAGGACCCCGTGGTGTGGAGGGCTGGATGAAAAGTAGACGGTGGAGGGGTGCCCGTGGAGGGGTGGTTGAACAGTAGCCGGTGGAGTAGCGCGCGGTGGAGGCTGGATGAACAGGAGCCCGTGGAGGCTGGAGGAGGTCGATGGTAGCCCATGGAGGCTGGAGGAGGTCGACGGTGGAGATGAACAGTATCCCGTGGAGTCCCGTTTTGCGGTACGCCACACCCCTCCCGATGAACAGGACCCCCGTTTCGACCGTAGGAGGTCTGTTTCGTCCGTTTTGTGGTACGCCACACCCCTCCCGATATACAGGACCCCCGTTTCGACCGTAGGAGGTCCGTTTCATCCGTTTTGCGGTACGCCACACCCCTCCCGATCAACAGGACCCCCGTTTCGACAATAGGAGGTCTGTTTCCTCCGTTTTGCGGTAGGCCACACCCCTCCCCATCAACAGTTTTCGACCGTAGGAGGTCCGTTTCCTCCGTTTTGCGGTACGCCACACTCCTCCCGATCAACAGGACCCCCGTTTCGACCGTAGGAGGTCCGTTTCCTCCGTTTTGCGGTACGCCACACCCCTCCCCATGAACACGATGCATTCCGTTGCCTCCCCATGAACACGACGCATTCCGTTGCCTCCCCATGAACATGACGACGACGCTGTTTCTCCGTTCCGACCCAGCCATGTACACGAGCCCTGGCCGTACGTATGCGCGAGTAGGCGTTCGAGACCCCGCCCGTATGTACACATACGTGGCCGTATTTTCTTTCTTGCACCCTGGCCGCTGTACGTACGTGTACATGCTACGTGCGCGCCTCTACTACGACACGTGCGCGCCTCTACATGCACCAGTATATATGTACGTACACGTTCGCGACCAGAATGACAACGCTACGTACGCTTTGACCAGGTGGGTCCCGACTGTCAGGCACTTCCTTGCCTGCGAAGATGTAGCTGGTGGGTCCCAGCAGTCAGGGGGGCGAATCGTTTTTTTGCCCAGACGCACTTCCTTGCGAGCGAAGATGTAGCTGGTGGGTCCCAGCAGTCAGCGGGAAACGTTTTTTCACGAAATACAGTGGCCCGTCCGGTGGGTCCCAGCTGTCAGGTGGAGGAATCATTATTTTCCACGTAATAAGGAGGCACTTCCTTGCTGCGGCCGTGGACCCAGCTAGCAGCCTCTCCACGTACAGTCCACGTCCGATGGAAGTCGTTCCTTGACCACGTTGACCACGCCGCGCCGAGAGCACCAGGGCGGTGGACGACGGCGAGGCCTAGGAAGGGGACGACGGGGAGCCGGGAAAGACGCGGCGGTGGAAGCCCGCGCGTAGAGGAGTACGAGGGTTCACTGGTTTGGCTGCGGTGTGAGGCTGCCATCGCCGCAGGGCCTGGCCAGCGGTGGGAATAGTAGGGGCGGTGAGGCCTCCGCGGCAGCACAGCCGGCCACGGGAGGCAGGAGCATGCGGCACGACCGGCGCTGCTTTGGGCGGCTGGAGCAAGAAGACCAGAGGTGGGTCCCGACTGTATTACATGTTCGCGACCAGAATGACAATGCTACATACGCTTCGACCAGGTGGGTCCCGACTGTCAGGCACTTTCTTGCGTGCGAAGATGTAGCTGATGGGTCCTAGCAGTCAGGGGGCGAATCATTTTTTTGCCTGTAATATGGACGCACTTCCTTGCGTGCGAAGATGTAGCTGGTGGGTCCCAGCGGTCAGGGGGGAAACGTTTTTTCATGAAATATGGTGGCCCGTTCGGTGGGTCCTTGTTGTGAGGTGGAGGAATCATTATTTTCCGCGTAGTAAGGAGGCGCTTCCTTGCTGTGGCCGTGGACCCAGCTGTCAGCCTCTCCACGTACGGTACTCTTCCGATGGAAGTCGTTCTTTGACCACATTGACCACGCCGCGCAGAGAGCACCAAGGCGGTGGACGACGGCAAAGCCTAGGAAGGGGATGATGTGGAGCCGAGGAAGACACGGCAGTGGATGCCCACGTGGAGAGGAGTACGAGGGTTCACTGGTTCGGCTTCGGTGTGAGGCTGCCGTCGCCACAGAATAACAGGGGTTGTGGGTGAGTGGAGGGATGGCCTGGCAAGCGGTGGGAGTAGTAGGGGGCGGTGAGGCCTCCGTAGAAGCACAGCTGGCCACGTGAGGCAGGAGTAGGCGGCACGACCGGCTCTGCTTTGGGCGGCTGGAGCAAGAAGACCAGAGGTTGAAGAAGCACTACGGCCGTTGGATGGACATCGTACAGTCACTGGAGCTAGAATCGTTCATATTGACTAAAGTTGACAAAGGCCCCCGTCCCAATCAACTTAGTAGGCCCACAAGTCAGCCTCCCACCATGGTGGGTCCCAGCTAGCAGGGGGAGTATTCATTTTTTTGTGTGTAATAAGGAGGCACTTCCTTGCGTGCGAAGATATAGCTGGTGGGTCCGAGCTGTTAGCGGCGGTAACGTTTTTTTCACGAAATACAGAGGCCCTTTCGGTGGGTCCCTGATGTCAGGTGGAGGAATAATTATTTTGCGCGTAATAAGGAGGCATTTCCTTGCGTGCGGCCGTGGACCCAGCTGTCGTCCTCTCCACGTACAGTCCACTTCAGATGCATGTCGGTCGTTGACCACGTTGACTAGGCCGCACCGAGAGCACCCGGGCGGTGGACGATGGCGAGGCCTAGGAAGGGAACGACACGGAGGCAGGGAACACTTGGCAGTTGTTTCCCACGTGGAGGGGAGTACGACTGTACGAGTGTTTACTGGTTCGTCTGCCGTCGCCGGAGAATAACAGCAGGTGTGGGTGAGTAGAGGGATGGCTAGGCCAGCGATGGGAGTACGGTGGGGCGGTGAGGCCTGCGCGACAGCAGAGCCGGCCGCGGGGAGGAGGGAGCAGGCAGTCCCGCCGGCGCTTGTTTGAGCGGCTGGAGCAGGAAGAGCAGAGATTGAAGAAGCACGACGGCTGTTGGATGGCCATCCAACAGTCACTGCTTGTGCGTCAACCTTTTTTTTAGGAAAGCCTCAAATCTGTGGAAAACAGCATACAGCCCATCTGCCATTATTTCTAATAATTTACAGCCCACTTGCTAATTATTAAGGTTTTTTTGGAGCCCATATTCCTTTTGTTAGCATTACAACCCATATTGTGGCCACGGTTAAAAAATTATACGAAATTTTGCATATTTCGGTGTGGTCCGAACTGTTTTTAATCCCGAAATTTTGACTCACATTCAAACTGATTTTAAAAATAAATGTATATCAATATAAAATCCAACAAATTCTCCACGCATAAAAATTAATGTAATTTAAAATCTCGAAATGAAAAAAAAAGATATTTGAAAACTATTGCCGGTTTGATGTGTTTTAAAAATGTACAACCCATTTCTCATTACTGATGGGCCATTTTCTCGGCCAGCCGAATGAAAGCTCTCCTCGTCTTGAAAGATTTGCAGCCCAACAGGCCTAACAAAGCGACTTACTTGGCAAATCACAAAAACACTGGGTTGTGGCCGTGGACCCAGCTGTCAGCCTCTCCACGTACAGTACTCTTCCGATGGAAGTCGTTCCTTGACCACGTTGACCACGCCGCGCGGAGAGCACCACGACGGTGGACGACGGCGAGGCCTAGGAAGGGGACGACACGGAGCCGGGGAAGACGCGGCAGTGGAAGCCCGCGCGGAGAGGAGTACAAGGGTTCACTGGTTCGGCTGCGGTGTGAGGCTGCCGTCGCGGCAGGGCCTGGCCAGCGGTGGGAATAGTAGGGGGCGGTGAGGCATCCGCGGCAGCACAGCCGGCCACGGGAGGCAGGAGCATACGGCACGACCGGCACTTCTTTGGGCGGCTGCAGCAAGAAGACCAGAGGTTGAAGAAGCACTACGGCCGTTGGATGGACAACGTACGGTCACTGGAGCTAGAATCGTTCATATTGACTAAAGTTGACAAAGGCCCCCGTCCCAGTCAACTTAGTAGGCCCACAAGTCAGCCTCCCACCATGGTGGGTCCCAGCTAGGAGGGGGAGTATTCATTTTTTTTTTGTGCGTAATAAGGAGGCACTTCCTTGGGTGCGAAGATATAGCTGGTGGGTCCGAGCTGTCAGCGGCGGTAACGTTTTTTCGCGAAATACAGAGGCCCTTTCGGTGGGTCCATGATGTCAGGTGGAGGAATCATTATTTTGCACATAATAAGGAGGCATTTCCTTGCGTGTGGCCGTGGACCCAGCTGTCGACCTCTCCACGTACAGTCCACTTCAGATGCATGTCGGTCATTGACCATGTTGACCAGGCCGCGCCAAGAGCACCAGGGCGGTGGACGACGGCGAGGCCTAGGAAGGGAATGACACGGAGGCAGGGAAGACTCGGCAGTTGTTTCCCACGCGGAGGGGAGTACGACTGTACGAGGGTTTACTGGTTCGTCTACCGTCGCCGGAGAATAACAGCAGGTGTGGGTGAGTAGAGGGATGGCTAGGCCAGCGATGGGAGTACGGTGGGGCGGTGAGGCCTGCGCGGCAGCAGAGCCGCCCACGGGGAGGAGGGAGCAGGCAGTCCTGCCGGCGCTTGTTTGAGCGGCTGGAGCAGGAAGAGCAGAGATTGAAGAAGCACAACGGCCGTTGGATGGCCATCCAACAGTCACTGCTTGTGCGTCAACCTTTTTTTAGGAAAGCCTCAAATCTCTGGAAAACAGCATACAGCCCATCTGCCATTATTTCTAATAATTTACAGCCCATTTGCTAATTATTAAGGTTTTTTGTCGGAGTAAATGGCCACGGGTAGCCTAACCGACTCCCCCTGGCTCTTCGAAAAATTACCAGGCCAATCGAGCCTTCAAGCATCCAGAGCACAGGGCCGCCTTCACTTGGCCGGCTATCACCCAGGCCGACTACCAGAAGGCGACCCGGCCTCAAAAACCTTCCCGAAGAGAACTACAAGATGACCGACTCCAGGCAGCCGGCCCCAAGAGGACCAACTCCCAGAAGCCGGCCATGAAGAAGGCCGACTCCCAGAAGCCGGCCAAGACTGCACCCTCAAGGGCTGCACCCACATAACGGTGATGAGACGGGGCGTGGCTACAGTACAACCTGCGACCCCCCGAATCCCGGAGCACGCGTGGCCACAGTACGCCGTACGGGTCGGCCATCCCCCGTCCGGCGCGGCACTGTTGCCATGTTGACCATGACACCACCCACGACAGGCGCCAGTACGGCCCGCGGGCGGCGGGCCCCTTCAGCCAGAGAGATGCTCGAAGGCGGCCAGGCCTCCCCCAGTCGGCCTGGGGCATAGCCGGCTCCCAATAGCCGGCTATCCCCCATCCTCGAAGTATGTGCATCATTAAGGAGACAAGACGAGGTAAGGCTACAGTGAGAGCCCGCAAGGCGGCGGCACTGTGGCCATGCTTACCTCGACAAAGCCCTCGTCATCATAGGCGAGGCTACAGTAACTAGCCACCGACAAGACCCCCAGGCGGTCGGGCCGGCCTGTCGGCCATGAGGCCGGCAGCCGGCGGGACCCACCAGTCGGCGGGCCCCAGCGGTCGGCGGAGAAGCCGGCGAATACAGACACTGACGGCTAGGACCCGCGTCCAGCCGGATTACCATTGTACCCCTGGGGGGTAGGCCTATATAAACCCCCAGGGCACCCATGCAAAGGGTTGATCTCATAGAGTTTTAGACACCACGTAGAGAGAAAAGGAGAGCTAGCCTTGCCCTTCTTCTTCCTCTAGCCAAACAGCTCAAGGAGCCTCGTGCAGCTACTTGTATTGATCTAGTGATCATGCGGAGACCCCGCAGAGCAGGATTAGGGGTGTTATCTCCACGGAGAGCCCCGAACCTGGGTAAGATTCGCCGGCGTGCATGTCTTCGCCTTATCCCGTTTCCAGGCACCGGCGATGTCTTACTGGCTCCCACAATGATAAGCCACCCGTTGGCATATGTCGCACCCACTACCCGACATTTGGCGCCCACCATGGGGCCAGGTGCACCGTCGTCCGGAGACCTGTTCTGGACGGGAACCCTTTTCCTCCCCCGCGAGCGTAGCCAGCCCGCCACGCCCGATGGCGCTTGCCCCGACGCGCTGCAAGGCGTCGACGACGCCTGCGCGGCGAGCTGCCTCGCCGATCTTCTTGGCGAGGCTCGCATCTCCGACGAGCCTGCGTCCGACGCGGGCACAGACTGCCCCGAGAGCCGCCTCGTCAGCCTCCTCGACCAGCTCCACGTCTCCAGCGAGCTTGCTGTGGACTTGGAGTCGGTCGGCTCCACCGACCCGATGCTGGTCGACTCCGACACGGCATCGCTTGACGCCTTCCCCACCAACGTGGTGATCATCGACGACCCTCTCCCTCGAGCCGACAGTGGCAGCAGCGCTGTCACTGAGGTGTTGGTCATCAGCCACGGCGCCGTCTCCGGCGAGAACGCCCGCGACGCCCTACAAGCGGCGCTGCACGACTTGTCCATCCCCATCCCGGCTGACGCCGACGCCGAGACACTGGAGGCACGCCGCCTCGCCCTCGTCGCGGAAGGCCAGAAGATAGCATCCATGAGATGCCTCACTGAGGCTCACCAGCGCGAAGTCGACCGTGCCGCCTTTGGCACGCCGCCCCCTGGCGGGCCGAGCCGAGCCAGCTTTGTCAAGAAGCGCGGCGCAGCCATCGCCAGCATGCTAGGAGAAAATCGCCCAGTCTACGCCACGCCGCTCGAGAACCTGCGTGCCGCACAGGCGGCCGCAGACGAGCTGAACGGGCTGGGGGCTGACGAGCTCCCCTACATGACTAAACGCATCCAGCAGCTGATCGACGCGGCCGCAGGGCAGCATGAAGCCAGCGCCCGGGCTGAAAGTCCTCACCCACGCCGAGAGCACGGCGCGACATCCCGGACGCTGACTGCAGATGGCGCCCGCGCAAGAAAAGACAAGGAATCGGCTGCTAGCCGCAGCCGGACTTGGCTCACCATCGAGCGCGACGCAGAAGGCCGCCCCCGAGCTGTGGAACGACGAGGCGATCCGCCTCCTCCCCCGCCTCGTGGGGAAAGATATCCCACCCCGCCGCCTGTCACGCATCCGACTCTCGGTGGCCGACTAGGCCACCGCGAGGGAGTCGGCGAGAATGATGCCCGCCATCGGATCGACCGCCTAGCGCGATCCCTGGCGCTAGAAGAAGAAGATGATGTCGGCCCGCCTTGCTTTGGCCCCTGCATCCGCGACGAGCCCTTCCCCAAAGGGTTCTCGCTCCCAAGAGACACGCCAAAGTACAACGGCTCCGTGAAGCCGGAAGACTGGTTGATCGACTACTCCACCGCAGTCCGCATAGCAAACGGCAACAGGCGCGTTGCCGTGAAGTACGTCCCGCTCATGCTTCAAGGCACGGCACGCACTTGGCTGAACAGCCTCAAGCCCTACAGCATCAACAGCTGGCTAGACTTCACGGAAGTCTTCGTCCGCAACTTCACCAGCACGTACAAGCGGCCTCCCAAGCCCCACCAGCTCTCCTTGTGCGTCCAAGGGCCCAGCGAATCGACTCGCGACTACCTCACGCGTTGGGCCGAGCTCCGCAACTCTTGCGAGGGGGTGCACGAGGTTCAAGCCATAGAGTACTTCACCGCCGGGTGCCGAGAGGGCACCCTCCTCAAGCACCGACTCCTCTGCGACGAGCCGACTACCCTCGACGAGCTGCTGATCATAGCAGACAAGTACGCCACTGCCGACTCCTCGATGAAGACCGAGCTTCGAGTGGATGCCTCTGGGAAGGTGCTCGCTCCGGCTCCCAAGACGCCGGCTGGCGACTCCAACCGACGCCCTTACCAGAACGACAACAAGCGGAAGGCCCCCATGCCGCCTTCCACCAGTCAGCAAGTAGCCACAGTCGAAGACGAACAAGCCGAAGAGCGGCCCGCTCCCAAGAAGCAGAAGGGCGGCAGGCCGGCTTGGCAGCCGGCTTTCTCCTACGAGCAAACCCTTGATGCCCCCTGCAAGTTCCACAGCGGTGTGAAGCCGTCCAACCACACGACACAGAAGTGCCATTGGGTCACACGAATCTCCAAAGGCGAGGGGCTGGTGCCGCCTCCACCTGCTGGCCCGCCGCCTCCGGCCCCTCAGCAGCCGGCTATTCGCCCCGCAGTCGGAGCCATTCAAGATGAGTTCCCAGATGAGCAAGCCGCCTACGTCGACTTCACGAGCCAAATCGAAGATAGGCACAGTCGGCGCCGACAGCACCAAGAAGTAAACGCAGTCGCCTCCAACAACCCAGAGTTCATGCATTGGTCTGAGAAGCCCATCAGCTGGAGCCAGGCTGATCACCCAGAGGTGATGCCGTCTCCTGGCTCCTATGCATTGGTGTTGGACGCCACCCTCGCGACAGAAAGGCGAGCTGCCCGTTTCTCCCGTGTGCTGATTGACGGCGGGAGCAGTATCAACATATTGTACCGTGACACCATGGAGAAGCTGAACCTCAAGACGAAGCAACTCATGCCAAGCCGGACTGTGTTCCATGGCATCGTACCCGGCCTGTCCTGTTCCCCAATCGGCAAGATCAAGATGGATGTTCTCTTCGGAGACAAGGATCACTTCCGCCGAGAGGCGATCTGGTTTGAAGTGGTGGATCTAGAGAGCCCTTACCACGCATTGCTTGGCCGACCTGCCCTGGCCAAGTTCATGGCTGTGCCCCACTACGCCTACCTCAAGATGAAGATGCCGAGTTCGAAGGGGATCATCACCATAGCCGGAGACTACAAGAAATCTTCCGAGTGTGCTGCAGCCAGCAGCCGGCTGGCCGAGTCCCTCGTGATTGCTGAAGAGAAGAAGATGCTGGACCGAGTCGTGGCCATGGCCGGCAAGCAGCCGGCCCTGTCCCCGACCCCAAGGAGTATGACGCTCAAGGCTCCTTCCAGCCAGCCAAGGAAACAAAGAAGATACCGCTGGACCCGGAGAACCCGGAGAGGTTTGCTGTCATTGGGGAAAACCTGGACAGTAAATAGGAAGGCGAGCTCGTCGACTTCCTCCGTGAGAATCGGGACATCTTTGCATGGTCCCCAAAGGACATGCCAGGTGTTCCGAAGGATTTCGCCGAGCACAAGCTACACGTTCGAGCAGACGCAAAGCCAGTCAAGCAACCTCTCCGCCGACTGTCGGAGGAGAAGAGAAGGATAGTGGGTGAAGAGATAGCCCGGCTCCTGGCAGCCGGCTTCATTATGGAGGTGTTTTTCCCAGAATGGCTTGCCAACCCGGTCCTAGTGTTGAAGAAGAACAACAAATGGCGCATGTGTATAGATTACACTAGCCTCAACAAAGCCTGCCCCAAAGATCCGTTTGCCTTACCCCGAATTGATCAAGTGATAGACTCCACAGCCGGATGCGAGCTGTTGAGTTTCTTGGATGCCTACTCAGGCTACCACCAGATCAAGTTGGATCCAGCCGACCGCCTGAAGACCGCCTTCATCACACCATTCGGAGCTTTCTGCTACCTGACTATGACATTCGGCTTGAGAAATGCCGGTGCCACTTTTCAGCGTTGCATGCAGAAATGCCTCCTCAAGCAACTCGGCAGAAATGCCCACGTCTATGTAGACGATATCGTGGTGAAGACGGAGAAGCGCGGCACCCTGCTGGAAGACCTCAGAGAAACATTTGCCAACTTGCGCCGGTTCCAGATCAAGCTCAACCCTGAGAAATGCGTGTTCGGAGTACCAGCCGGCCAGCTTCTAGGCTTCTTGGTCTCCGAACGCGGCATTGAGTGCAACCCAGTGAAGATCAAGGCCATTGAGAGAATGGAGATTCCTACCAAGCTGCGAGACGTCCAGAAGTTTACCGGGTGCCTGGCCTCCCTAAACCGCTTCATCAGCCGGCTAGGAGAGAAGGCTCTCCCCCTGTACCGACTCATGAAGAAGTCCACCCACTTCGAGTGGAACGACCAGGCAGACCAAGCTTTCCACGAGTTGAAGAAGATGCTGACCACGCCGCCTGTCCTGGCAGCGCCGACTGAGAAAGAGCCCATGCTCCTTTACATTGCCGCGACTAGCCGAGTGGTCAGCACAGTGATTGTGGTCCAACGCCCAGAAGAAGGCCGAGCTCAGTTAGTCCAGAGGCCGGTGTATTATTTGAGCGAAGTACTGTCCACCTCGAAGCAAAACTACCCGCACTACCAGAAGATGTGCTATGGAGTATACTTTGCTGCCCAGAAGCTGAAGCCCTACTTTCAAGAGCATCCCATCACGGTCGTATGCACTGCCCCGCTTGCCGAGATCATAGGCAGCCGGGATGCATCCGGCCGGGTGGCTAAGTGGGCCATTGCGCTGGCTCCTTACACGATCTTCTACCAGCCCCGCACCGCCATCAAGTCCCAAGCATTGGCCGACTTCCTTGTCGACTGGGCCGAGACCCAGTACCTACCGCCGGCTCCCGACTCCACTCATTGGCGGATGCACTTCGATGGATCCAAGATGCGCACCGGCTTGGGAGCCGGCATCGTCCTCACCTCTCCCAAGGGCGACAAACTCAGATACACATTGCAAATTCATTTTGCCGCCTCCAACAATGTGGCCGAGTACGAGGCGCTCATACACGGGCTCCGGCTAGCCAAAGAGCTCGGCATACGCCGGATCCTGTGCTATGGCGACTCGGATCTGGTAGTCCAACAATCATCCGGCGACTGGGACGCCAAGGACGCAAACATGGCGAGCTACCGATTCCTCGTCCAGCAAATCAGCGGATACTTTGAAGGGTGCGAGTTCCTCCACGTGCCACGGGCCGACAACGAGCAAGCAGATGCCCTGGCACGGATCGGCTCCACCCGACAAGCTATACCGGCCGGCGTCTCTCTTCAACGCCTCCTCAAACCGTCTGTCAAGCCGTCTCCAGAATCAGACTCCATCTTCGTACCGCCTGCCCCTGATGCAGTCGGATCCGACTTGGGGAACCCAGCAGGCGGCTCGGGGACTTCGACAGGCGGCCCGGGGACTGCCGAAGTCGCACCCGGCTCGGGGACTTCAGAACCCGGCCCGGGGACTGCAGCAGTCGGCCCGGGGACTGCAACGACACAACAGGCGGTGGCCGACTCCAACTCTTCAGCACCCAACCCACCCACCCTGGTCGCAGTAGCCGTATTGGCGATAGAAGAAGTCGCAGCTCCATCATGGGCCCAACCCATCCTCAACTTCCTAGTAAACAGAGAGCTGCCGACTGATGAGATCTCGGCAAGACAAGTTCAACGCCGAGCCGGAGCATACACAATAATCAACAGAGAACTCGTTAAGCGTAGCGTCACTGGAGTCTTCCAGCGCTGCGTCGAGCCAGAGAAAGGCATAGCAATCATCAAGGACATCCACCAAGGCGAATGCGGCCACCACACAGCCTCAAGGTCACTTGTCGCCAAAGCTTTCCGCCATGGTTTCTTCTGGCCGACTGCTTTGGAGGACGCCAAGGAATTAGTCAAATGCTGCAAAGGGTGCCAAGTCTTCAGCTCCAAGCAACACCTGCCGGCTTCTGCACTCAAGACCATCCCCCTCACCTGGCCCTTTGCCGTCTGGGGGCTGGACATGGTGGGCCCATTCAAG
The DNA here is from genome assembly GCF_018294505.1 of Triticum aestivum. Lineage (NCBI taxonomy): Eukaryota > Viridiplantae > Streptophyta > Magnoliopsida > Poales > Poaceae > Triticum > Triticum aestivum. The sequence continues at coordinate 473,871,239 of NC_057802.1, read as the reverse complement.
ACGGCGCGCGGCGGCATGACACATCTGCTTGTCGCCATAGACAAATTCACCAAGTGGATTGAAGCGAAGCCAATCAAGAAGCTGAATGGGCCGACTGCCGTGACATTCATCGCAGATATCACCACCCGGTATGGTATACCACACAGCATCATCACCGACAACGGCACGAATTTTGCCAAGGGAGCACTGGCACGTTTCTGCGCGACACAGGGCATCCGACTGGACTTAGCGTCCGTTGCCCACCCGCAGTCAAACGGCCAAGTCGAGCGAGCAAACGGCCTCATCCTCTCCGGCATCAAGCCCCGACTGGTCGTACCACTGGAGCGTTCGGCCGGCTGCTGGCTCGATGAGCTGCCGGCTGTCCTCTGGAGTCTGCGTACTACCCCGAACAAGTCAACCGGCTTCACCCCTTTCTTCCTTGTATATGGTGCCGAGGCTGTCATCCCAACTGACATCGAGTTCGACTCGCCTCGAGTCACCATGTACACGGAGGCGGAGGCCAAGGAAGCGCGAGAAGACGGCGTCGACCTGCTGGAAGAGGGCCGGCTGTTAGCACTCAGCCGGTCCGCCATCTACCAGCAGGGTTTGCGCCGTTACCACAACCGGAAGGTCAAGCCAAGATCCTTCCAAGAAGGCGATCTTGTGCTCCGGCTGATCCAGCGAACAGCCGGCCAGCACAAGCTCTCGGCCCCTTGGGAAGGCCCCTTCGTCGTCAGCAAGGCCCTAGGCAACGACTCCTACTACCTGATCGACGCACAGAAGCCGAAGGCACGCAAGAGAGATGATTCCGGCAAGGAGTCGGAACGACCATGGAACGCCAATCTCCTCAGAAGATTTTACAGTTGAAAGCAGTATGTACCACGCTACCTTTTGTATTAAGTACAAGACAACGGGCCCCCCGAGGTGTACTCGGGGACTACCCTCTTTTATCTATGTATGACGAGTATCATACCTATGAATGTATTGTTACATTTGATTTTCTGTCCGGCACCGGGTTCGACCAGTTGGCCCGGAGACTTGCCGCCTTGAGTTATATTAAAGTTCTACCTGCAGTCAGACAAGTAGTGTGCCAGCACCCGAGCCCTCTCTTGTTGAAAGTCGCAGCTCGAAGAACCGACTTACCGACTGGCAAGAGCCAAAGGCAGGAAAGGATGCCCACACGAAAAACGGCTAAGGACTAATGAACCTATATAACACAAGCCGGCCTCCCACCACGCCTACCGGCTGTCAGAACAGCCGGCTGGCCGGCTACCCATTCACTTTGCTACAATCTAAGAAAGCTAGAGTACTTTCCCTCCCAACCGGCCAAGCACTTCTCTAGCCACAGACTGCAGAGCAGCTGTCCGGCTGGGAAGGCGGCGACCAAGGGAGGGTGGCAAAGGAAACAGCCAAAAGATGAAAAGCAAGAACAATGGGAAGCCAAACACATGCATGATTATATTTACACAAAAGGCCTTCGAAAGGCCGGCATTCAACATAGTTTGAATACACCCCCAGTGGGTGGAACTGCGACAATTTAACAAAATATTGTTCAAAGAGTAATAAAACAGGAAAGTAAAGGCGGCAGATTAGGCTAAGGTCGCAACAGGCGAGCCGGGCTGGTCGGTGGAGACGGCAATGCTGGCTGGAGGAGTGGCCGGCTGGCGAGTCTCGGCTTGATCATCGCCGGCTGCAGGCGGTGCGTTCGCACGCGCCTCGTTGCTGGAGGCACGATCAAGCTGAGCCTGGCCGGCTGCTCCACCATCTGGCACGGCGTCTTCACCATCCTCCTCCTCCTCGTTGCTGGAGTCGATCTTCTCCGCCGAGCCCTCGCCATCTGCTGGGTTCAGCCCGAACCACTCCTCTGGCTGAGTAACGCCGTTATCATCCACCTCAGGAGCAAAGGCGCTGGTGTCGGTGTAGTCGGCGATCGCCGAGGCACGCTGGATGATAGCCGACCGCGCCGGCTCCAGCTCCGTGTCGGCCTCCTGCCGCCAGGTGGCCAGCTGGTCCAAGCTCAGCTCAGGATACTAGGCTTTGACGAACTCCAGCGCCCGCCTGGCGCCTGATCGAGCTGCAGAAGCCTTCCAGGCCTCAAAGCGGCCGGCCGCTACCTCCAGCCAGTCGGCAGTCCGACTGGGGGTACGGGAAATCACCTCGCCGGGCCAGAGAGCGGCCAGCACTTGCACCCCAACACGCTGAATCCGGCGGAGCATGCGGTGAGCTGGCTGGAGGCGGGCTTGAATCACCAGGAGCTGTTCCTGAAGCGACCGGCGAGCATTCGGCGCGATCTCAGCGCCAGCCTGCCTTTGCGCCTCGCGGTGGGCCTCGATGACCTGGTTTGCGGCAGTAGAGTAACCAGGGAGTACTCTGCACAAGAAAGAAAGAAAGAGAAAAAGAAAAAAAATACAAAGTTAGAGAATGAACCAAATGGCAAGCGGCAAGCAAGGAACGAAGAAGAAGGCGGCCTACCGTCAACCAAGTCTTCGATCTGGCCGTAGCCGTTGATCAACGACTGCCTCGCCTCAGCCCAGCTCGCCGCCTCGGTCTCGTACTCGGCTTGGAGGGCGGCCTCGCTGTCCTGCACCGCCTTCAGGGCCGCCTTGTGGCTCTCCTCCTGGTCGGCCAGCTTCTTGACCAGGTGGTCACGCTCCTGAGCCAAGGCGTCGAACTCGGCTTCCTTAGCGCGAAGGGCGGCCTGGGTCCCACCCAGCTGCTCCCTCAGTTTGGCGTTGGCCGCTGCAGATATGGCAAAGAAGAAAAAAGCAATAAGAAAGAAGTCGCCAGGAAAGATCCGGCCCGACTGCTCAGCAGTCGGCCCGAATCTCGGGGACTACACCCAGTGGGTGCGCTGACGCGCCCCCACGTGAGATAAAAGAAAGGAAGCACCTACCCCGGCTCTCCGTTAGATCAGCGGTCTTCTGGGACAGCTCCCGAGCCTGGGAGTTGAAGGCAGCCGCACGGAGGTTGTGGTAGTCCTGCAAGTCGGACAGAGAAGCGAATAAGAACAAGATAGCAAACAAAGTCTACCAAGAAGTTCCAAGCCGCCTGCTCAGCAGCCGACTCGGAACTCGGGGACTACACCCAGTGGGTGCGCTGACGCGCCCCCACGGAAGAAACCAAGATCAAGAAGCAAAAAACAGGGAAGACTCACCCGAATGGCTGCCCGTGTCGCGAGGAACTCGTCATTGTACTGCCTCAGCACAGCGGCCTGGGACTGAAGCCGGTTCCGGACTTCTTGCACCGGCACATTCACCACGGCCGTCCCACCACCCGGCGTCCACCCCGAACTAGCGCTGGCCGTCTCCACGTCCTGGGCCGACGAGCTGGAGCCCGCGGCCTTCTGCGGGTCCGGCGCCGAAGTTTCCTTCCCCGCGCGCTGGCGCGATGGCTACCGGACCACCAGGTCCGTCCTCGCAGATGGCTCGCCTTCAGCCGATTGCGCAGGCGGCGCGTTAGGCCGGCTGCCGTTGGCCGCCCCAGTCAGCGATGGTGGTGCCGCCTCCCTCTCCTGGACGACGACGTCATCCTCCTCCCTCTCCATCCCCGGCAGGTCGCCACTGGCTTCCTATGGTGGGGGCTCCGGGATCTCGGGCGCCACGGCGGGCTGGGGGTGACAAGCAAGGCCCCGGCCGCTGCGGCTGCAGCCTCCGCCTGAGCCTTGGCCACCGCGTCGGCTTGTGCCTTCGCCGATTCCTCCGCCTCCTCCTACGCCGCCTTGGCGGCAGCCGCCCTCAGCTCCTCCGCCTCCCGCTCCTCCCGCGCATTTCGCTCTGTCGCCGCTTGAAGCTCGGCGCGGGGGTCGATGCGGCGGGTGCTCCCGGATCCTCCCGGCGATCCAACCACGGAGGCGGCAGCGACCCACTCAAGAGAAAGCGGAGCCCTGTTTTTTGAGTCAAGACAAGGATTCAGAAACCGACAAGAAAAGAAGAAGGAATACGCAAGAGAATTGACACTTACGCTGAAACCTTTTGCGGCTGCTTCACCACCTTGCGGAACCAGGCCGCCTTTGCGACTGCCTCTTCCAGCCTGGTCGCCGCCGCCCCGCTCTTGGGCTTCTTCGACCGACTGCCGAATAGGCCCGACGCGGCCCGGCGCTTCTGCGCGCCGCCTCGGGCAGCCGACGCGGCAGATGAGACCGCGCCTTGATCAGACGCCGGCTGGCAGCGTTGGACGATTTCTGCGTCGTCGTCATCCGGCCAGTCGTCGAAGCTGGCTCCAAGCCCGGAGCCGCCTGCTTCGCCGCCTCCTGCCTCGGTGTTGTCGTCCATGGCAGCCGCCCCCCAAGTCGGGGTCCTCCAAGTCGTGCGCCGCCCGGTCGGGGAGAAATTGGCGATCCGCCCCCGCTGACCCGGCCGCTGGCCGAAGGAGAGGGTTCTGCCAAGACGAGCCGACTGGTTAGAGTCGGCCAAGAAAAACTTGGTGACTAAAGTACTAAAGAAGAGAAGATTTAGAAAGCATACCATAGGCGGAGGATTGGCACGGGAGTATGGCTCCTTGCAAAACTGCCACTCCTCGGAGAGCTTGCAGTTAGCAAGATAATTCACCATGTGAGCTACCTCGTCATGAGGCATCTCCTTGGTGCACATCCGACTCAGGTTGAGTTGGCCGCTCATTTGACAGATCAAATGAGGGCGGCTTTGAAGCGGGAGCACCCGGCGCACCACGCAGGCGGCCAGCAGGTCAGACCCAGTCAGGCCCTCCGACTGGATCATTACCCGGAGTCGGGCGACAGCGGCGGCTCCAGTCAGCGTCCTGGCCCGATAGGACCACTGGGGCCGCCTCCCAGCCGGTAGGCCGGCTACATAAGCCGGCAAGTTGACATAGTCGCCTTGCGGGGCGACGTTCTTCACGTAGAAGTACGATTTCTGCCAGAGCTTCACCGACTGGATCAGCGTGATGACAGGGAAGGGGTTGTCGGCTGCCGACCTCCGCATTGCGATGAAGGCGCCGCTCTGAGCCGGCACGCCCTGCATCCGGGTGCCGAGCTTGGATTGGAAGAATTCCCCCCAGAGCTCGAGGGTGGGAAGAACGCCAAGAAAGCCCTCGCACAGAGTGACGAAGGCAGACAGCAGCACCACCGTGTTTGGAGTGAGGTGGTGCGGCTGGAGCTGGTAGAATTCAAGGAAGGAGCAGAAGAAGGCGCTAGCTGGCAGGCCGAGGCTGCGCAAGAAATGCGAGCGGAAGAGTACCCACTCGCCTTCCTCCAGCGCCGGCATGATCTCCTTCTCCGGCGCGAGACGGACCTGCACTTGGTCCTTGCCGGGCAACCGCCGCGTCTTGCGGAGGAAGTCGATGTGGTCGGCGTGGACGTTGGAGCCGTCCCAGTCTCCGCCGTACTGCATGACGGCAAGAAGCTGACGAGAAAGGGTGCGGCGGCGGAGAAACCACGGCCCCGCGGCGGCGAAGCTGCGGGGTAGTACAGAGATTAGTGGGACGGCACGGCGGCGAGAGGCTGCTGCGATGGAGAGAAGGAAGAAGAAGATGGCGGAGTGAGGATGAGCGTGCGAGCGTCTGCCGCTCCCCCTCCTCCCCCTACTTATAGCCTAGTGCGGCGAAGCCGAGGAGGCGAGGCATGGGGGGAACGTGGGATTAACTGTGCCCACTCCCCCATGTCCCGTGATTATAGCGCCCTAACGACGTGCAGAAACTGCCGTCGGAAGGCGAGCGGCCCGCTTTGGGCCACAGAAAATCCGCGCCTGGGCCTAGGCGTGGGAGTGGTGGGCCCCGGCCTACGGCGGCGTCCCGTCGCGCTCGTGGGCTGGCAGGCTTTTTTCAGCCGGAGGGTGTCACGTGGCGCGCGGCCGGCAAGCGGCCGGCCCGCAACCCGGCGTGCACACCAGCTGGCTCCCGCCTTCGGACTTCAAAAATCTCGCCAAGACGGCGCACCCAACCGAAGCCGGCTCCTAGCTGCTGGCTCTTCAAGATATGAAGCTGACCGAGCTTCTCGACCTCCTCTCAGCCTCGAAGCCCAACCAGCTTCGGGGACTACTGTCGGAGTAAATGGCCACGGGTAGCCTAACCGACTCCCCCTGGCTCTTTGAAAAATTACCAGGCCAATCGAGCCTTCAAGCATCCAGAGCATAGGGCCGCCTTCCCCTGGCCGGCTATCACCCAGGCCGACTACCAGAAGGCGACCCGGCCTCAAAAACCTTCCCGAAGAGAACTACAAGATGGCCGACTCCAGGAAGCCGGCCCCAAGAGGACCGACTCCCAGAAGCCGGCCATGAAGAAGGCCGACTCCCAGAAGCTGGCCAAGACTGCACCCTCAAGGGCTGCACCCACATAACGGTGATGAGACAGGGCGTGGCTACAGTACAACCTACCATCCCTCGAATCCCGGAGCACGCGTGGCCATAGTACGCCGTACGGGTCGGCCATCCCCCGTCCGGCGCGGCACTGCTGCCATGTTGACCATGACACCACCCGCGACAGGCGCTAGTACGGCCCGCGGGTGGCGGGCCCCTTCAGCCAGAGAGACGCTCGAAGGCGGCCAGGCCTCCCCCAGTCGGCCAAGGTCGTAGCCGGCTCCTAATAGCCGGCTACCTCCCTCCCTCGAAGTATGTGCATCATTAAGGAGAGAAGAAGAGGTAAGGCTACAGTGAGAGTCCGCAAGGCGGCGGCACTGTGGCCATGCTTACCTTGACAAAGCCCTCATCATCAGAGGCGAGGCTACAGTAACCAGCCACCGACAAGACCCCCAGGCGGTGGGGCCGGCCTGTCGGCCATGAGGCCGGCAGCCGGCGGGACCCGCGTCGGCGGAGAAGCCGGCGAATACAAACACTGACGGCTAGGACCCGCGTCCAGCCGGATTACCATTGTACCCCTGGGGGTAGGCCTATATAAACCCCCCAGGGCACCCATGCAAAGGTTGATCTCGTAGAGTTTTAGACACCGCGTAGAGAGAAAAGGAGAGCTAGCCTTGCCCTTCTTCTTCCTCTAGCCAAACAGGTCAAGGAGCCTCTTGTAGCTACTTGTATTGATCTAGTGATCATGCGGAGACCCCGCAGAGCAGGATTAGGGGTGTTATCTCCACGGAGAGCCCCAAACTTGGGTCAGATTCGCCGGCGTGCATGTCTTCGCCTTATCCCGTTTCCAGGCACCGGCGATGTCTTACTGGCTCCCACAATGATAAGCCACCCGTTGGCATATGTTGCACACACCACCCGACATTTTTTTGGAGCCCATATTCTTTTTGTTAGCATTACAGCCCATATTGTGGCCACGGTTAAAAAATTATACGAAATTTTGCATATTTCGGTGCGGTCCGAACTGTTTTTAATCCCGAAATTTCGACTCACATTCAAACTGATTTTTAAAATAAATGTATATCAATATAAAATCCAACAAATTCTCCATGCATAAAAATTAATGCAATATAAAATCTCGAAATGAAAAAAAAGATATTTGAAACTAATTGCCGGTTTGATGTGTTTTAAAAATGTACAGCCCATTTCTCATTACTGATGGGCCATTTTCTCGGCCAGCCGAATGAAAGCTCTCCTCGTCTTGAAAGATTTGCAGCCCAACAAGCCTAACAAAGCGACTTACTTGGCGAATCACAAAAAAACTAGGCTGTGGCCGTGGACCCAGCTATCAGCCTCTCCACGTACAGTACTCTTCCGATGGAAGTCGTTCCTTGACCACGTTGACCACGCCGCGCGGAGAGCACCACGGCGGTGGACGACGGCGAAGCCTAGGAAGGGGACGACGCGGAGCCGGGGAAGACGCGGCAGCGGAAGCCCACGCGGAGAGGAGTATGAGGGTTCACTGGTTCGGCTGCGTTGTGAGGCTGCCGTCGCCGCAGGGCCTGGCCAGCGGTGGGAATACTAGGGGGCGGTGAGGCCTCCGCGGCAGCACAGCCGGCCACGGGAGGCAGGAGCATGCGGCATGACTGGCGCTGCTTTGGGCGGCTGGAGCAAGAAGACCAGAGGTTGAAGAAGCACTACGGCCGTTGGATGGACAACGTACGGTCACTGGAGCTAGAATCGTTCATATTGACTAAAGTTGACAAAGGCCCCCGTCCCAGTCAACTTAGTAGGCCCACAAGTCAGCCTCCCACCATGGTGGGTCCCAGCTAGTAGGGGGAGTATTCATTTTTTTGTGCGTAATAAGGAGGCACTTCCTTGCGTGCGAAGATATAGCTGGTGGGTCCGAGCTGTCAGCGGCGGTAACGTTTTTTCGCGAAATACAAAGGCCCTTTCGATGGGTCCCTGATGTCAGGTGGAGGAATCATTATTTTGTGCGTAATAAGGAGGCATTTCCTTGTGTGCGGCCGTGGACCCAGCTGTCGGCCTCTGCACGTACGGTCCACTTCCGATGCATGTCGGTCGTTGACCACATTGACCAGGCCGCTTTGAGAGCACCAGGGCGGTGGACGACGGCGAGGCATAGGAAGGGAACGACCCGGAGGCAGGGAAGACTTGGCAGTTGTTTCCCATGTGGAGGGGAGTACGACTATACGAGGGTTTACTGGTTCGTCTGCCGTCGCCGGAGAGTAACAACAGGTGTGGGTGAGTAGAGGGATGGCTAGGCCAGCGATGGGAGTACGGTGGGGCGGTGAGGCCTGCGCGGCAGCATAGCCGGCCGCGGGGAGGAGGGAGCAGGCCTAGACGGGGTAGCCCAAAACCATGTCCAACACTTGCCAAAACTTCGTCCCTCGTTTTCTCTGTGTTTCGCACACTCGACATTGTGTGGGCATTTTGACTGTGCATCATATGAAGATGTGCTATGCATGAATGTCGATCAGCATGATGTTAACTCGCTGGTAGTTCCATTTTCGACCATGAATAAAACTTCCAACATGATGTTAACCCTGTTTGAAAAGGCCGTGTTAATATAAATGCTCTGCCTCTGAAAGTTGCAGTTTCTTATCTGAAACTGAACTTTCAGTTTCTTATCTGAAACTGAAATTTGCAGTTTCTTCTCTGAGAATCACATTGTCTGCACTTTTATACTCCTATGAAACTACATTTTTAAGTGCTAAAAATAGATCTCTAGAATTCATAAAATACATCATATGCTCAATACTGCAAATATGAAATTCAAAAGACATTCATATCTGAAAGTACTCTCAAAATACACAACACAAAACACAATTCACAACCTGCAAATACTGACAACCCTAAGCTCCTCCTGACAATTCATAACCTGCCCGACTATTGGGCTGGGGGGCAGCCCCCTCCTATTCCTCGGCGGCAGACAACCGCCCCGTGAGACGATGTGAACGGCGAGGGAGACGATGGCCGGGAAGCGTCGTCGGGCCAACTGCTTTTCTCCTCTTGCAGTCGGGTTCGGTCGACGAAGACTCCACTGGCTCACTCTGGCAGGACACCTCACAAACGGCACCCTGTAGATGCTCGATCCTTCAATCTCTGGTGGATGCTCCATCTGGGATCGATACTCCCACCACCGCTCCCTCACGATCGGATTCGGTGAATCTGTTTGCTCCATGGCCTAGAGGAGCAGCTCTATGTACTCCGGCGCGACTCCCTCGGGGAGTATCGCCGCCTTTTCGCTCTGTTGCAGATATTTGGCCATGGATGTCGCCGTCGCCGCTAGTTGGTCCTTGTTGTCAAACCAAGACTGTATCTCCAATATCTTAGCTAGCTTCACAGGGTCGTCGTCCGCGATCCTCACGTATCGGTTGTACTCCTCCATCGATCTACTTCTCCACAACACCTTCACTCGCCGATGGTGGTTTTTGAATGGAAGAGGAGAGGAGCAGCGCTGGTTTTGGATTAGAACGGGAGAGGAGCCATGCTGGTTTTGGACTGGAACATGAGGGGAGGGGCGGAGGTTTTGAAATGGAAGAGGAGAGGAGCGGCGCTGCATTTAGATTGGAACAGGAGAGGAGCAGCGGTGGTTTAAGAGGAGAAGAGCGGAAGAGTGGCGCTGGTCTTGGAAGTATTTTTTTTTTGTTGTTTTGCGTATTTTGGGTCAAAGTTTGACCACGTACTGTATTTGACAAGCAAAATGTGAATGCATGTCACCAAAAATTGTATCGTTTGGTTCGTATCTGAATGTACTTTCAAATTATATTATTTTTGCAACGTATAACATATATTTTATGTGCGAAAATCATGGTCAATTATGACCCGGAATAAAAGGGAGACTAGTTAATGTGGGGTCGCTTTCTTAATTGAAGGGTAAATTGATTTTGATTTTGATCCAGTCACAGCGCGCCGGCCCTCTCGTCCAATCCTAAATCGCTGCCGCACGCTCCTCTCCCTCTTCTCCATTGCAAAACCACCTCCTCTCCTCTCCATCATCTCCATTCCAAAACCACCGTCTCGCCTCTCCCTCTTCTGTTCTTCTCCATTGCAAAACCACCTCCTCTCCTCTCCATCATCTCCATTCCAAAACCATCGTCTCGCCTCTCCCTCTTCTGATCTTCTCCATTGCAAAACCACCTCCTCTCCTCTCCATCATCTCCATTCCAAAACCACCGTCTCGCCTCTCCCTCTTCTGATCTTCTCCATTGCAAAACCACCTCCTCTCCTCTCCATCATCTCCATTCCAAAACCACCGTCTCGCCTCTCCCTCTTCTCTATTGCAAGACCACCGTCTCTCCTCCCATCTTCCAAAGCTAGCACCGGACCACTCAGAAGGACATCTGTGGAGAGGATGCAGCAGCGAATCAGGCAGATCGCCGGTGGAGACCAGGCAAAGTTAGCCAGGTTGAAGGAGGTCCTTAGTTGGTTTGACAATGAGTGGGAGATTTCGAGGATGGTGCGGGCCATGTGGCAATGTATGCGAAAGAGCGAGACGGTGGAGATGAGGGCGGTGATGTACATGTACTCCTCGGCGGCAGTCACGCCGCAGTCCTCCGAGTTCATCGAGTATCTCCTCTGGGCGATGGAGCAGACAGATTCGCCCGAGGCGACAGTCAGGTGTGCCGTTCGTGAGGGTGCAGAGCCAGCCGGAGCCACAGGAGTATTCGTTCTCCCACTGCAAGAGGAGGCCGGATGGCGCGGCGTCGCTTCCCCGCCGTTCTCCACGGTTCCCTCGATGCTCGCCTCGTTTCAACGGCGGCCGTAGGGTTTAAGGTAAGCTTCGCACTAACCTAATCTTCCACCTGCTCATGCTTACAATCAGTGTGACAGCTAATGAAAATCATGCTTACAATCAGTCTCCGAGGACTACGCCAATCACCCTAAAATAGCTCTGGACCTTTGGGTCAAAGTTGTGACACAGTGTACAAATAAAAAAAATAGATTGGTGCTTCTTTCAGAAAAGAGTACTCCCTATAAAACTGCCAATATAAGCTACTAGTATTTGGATAGATGATTTGCTGCCGAGAAAGATCCATCCACAGAGAGTGCCACACATCCCAGTGGTGGTGGATGCCAATGCGTGCATGCAGCATGGTTGTTGTCGGTAATTTTTACGTGGCACACCTCACACTCTGCATATATGCCGGTTCCATACGTATATTTGTGCAGTTCCACCAAAATGCAGCTGAATAACCCTGTTTGCATAGATAATGAAAAAGTGTGATTACATTATAGTGGCACTAGTTGATGAAACACACAAAATAAATAGAAGAAAATATTGCGATAGTATCATAGTATGCCATGCTGCGAGGGCGAGATGGGCCCTGCGACGCCTCATACGGTACGCCTCATACTGGACATCGTCCCAAGTCTCCCAGATACACCTTCTACCAGTGATGAACATCAGTGTACAGCGGTAGTACAAGGAGGCGCCTTGAGACATTCAAATCTCTATTTTTGTACATATCAACTAAAATTAAGCACCCCAGTTCGCAGAAACGCTTAAACATTAACAATGGGACTAGTTGATGAAACATACATTAACAAAGAGAAGCACTTTCTTTACCTACATTGGAAATGAAATGATAGAGATGACACTCGCTCTATTTTAATTGTATTATTACTTAATTTTATCAGTGACACTAGGGTCGAGGAGGTGGCAAACGAGGTGTACCGTGCATCGCAAGGATGGAGGCCGGGGGTGCTTAGACTGGGATGCTCAAGCTGGCTCTTTCAGTCACCAACATGGATGATTCAATTCATGGGATCTTTTGGTGCAGTTCACCTAAAATGAAGCAATGTCCCGTGAGCTAGTAGCTTCTTCTTCATTTTTTTTAAGAAAAGGGCTCCAACCCCGGTTCCATTTCCATCAGAAAACGAAACCCACAGAGCTTCTTCTTCATTAGTTGCAATAAAATTGAGCAACATCAAGGTTGGTTATGAAGCTCCTGGAATGCTCAACTATAATTTGGATATCATTTGTGCAGTTCAACTAAGATCGAGCGTGAAATGTATATCTCTGTTTGCACAAAAAAAGGTGGAAAGGAGGGTTACTAACAAGTGATGAAACATGCATCAAATGAAAAGAAGCATGTTCCTTATCTGAATGGCAATCCTACAAGGACAGTAGCAATTTCTAAAGCACTGGCATTGCTAGATATTAGTGTGGGCATTAGGATTAACTATGACAACCGTTAAATATGACATTACTTTGGGCACGGGAGAGTAGGCGGACCAGGATAGTTGCATTTCTAACGAAAAGAACCAACTTATCTTAATGGGAAATTTTAGAAGGACATGTAAAGAAGTGCCATTGATTCATATTACTGGAGGCATTACATTGAAAACAACATTGGTTTAACGTGTCCTTACTTTTAACAGTGCGACTGCTACATTTTACCAGTGGCATTACATAAGAGTGGCTCAGGGCAACAAACATCAGAACATGATATCTGGGTTGGTCCCATTTTTGTTCGGTATAGCCACCTTATACTGTGAGAGGCTAGCAAATCTAGTGTTGGACTTACTCTGTTGACTTGTCCCCCAGTCCCACTTTCTTTCCTTTTTCAACCAATAGATCGGGTTTATATTGAGTTTGTACTGCGTTTCCCTTTATTTCCCTATTAGACCTAGAGACCAGTTGGATAGCCAGTGTCTGCTACTTTTCGCCCCCATTATTTCCTCTTTCGACCAAGTCCTAGATTCAGGTAACAAATCCTCCCCCACCCCCACCCCCTTTCTTCCTTGTTTGAACCAAGTAGTACTAGATTCGAGTGCATGAACTAGTTTTACCTCTTAAACATAAAAAATTAGGTGGTTTTCGAACAGCCGATCGATCCTATCTACGAGGGGGCCTGAGAAATAGTAAAAGATACAAATGCAGCAACGTCAGGAGCTCGGGAAGTAGAGCAAGGCCGGTTTCGAAGGAAGTTATACCTGATGGTCGCCAGGATGTCGCTAGGTGGGCGGCGGGAGGCCGGATCTGCCCACACTACGGCAGCGAGGAAGAAGGGGTCGGAGGCCCTCCCTCGCCAGCGGTGCTTGGGAGAGAACGGCAAGGCAGGCTGATCGGGACGCGCCCAACAGTGGGTAAGAGCCGTCGCCGAGGATGACCGCGTGAACGTTGCACCTTCTCACCTTCACCAGCGGAGAGGATCCGGCTGGATCTGTGACCAGTGGTGAGCAGAGAGAGAGAGAGAGTGTGGCCACCGCTGTCGTGTTTAGATCTGGAGAGGCCGAGACAGTGTGAAGAGAGCAACACTAGCAAGCAAGCGCGGAGGCTCCTGCCTATATAGTGGAGTAGTACTAGTTTTCTTTTGTCTACCGGAGCCGGCTTGACCTCATCAATGACTGTCGAGAAGTCTTCATGCACGTGGCCCGGAGGCGCAGTTGTCGTCATTTTGATCTGAAGCGCCGGATTATAACATATAACATGAAAAAATGCCACATGACAAGAAATCATAACCTCGCTGCCCAAAGGAGACAACATGAATCCTGACAGACAAACTAGACGAGGAACAAAGCTCAAATTAAAGATAAACTCATAGAAAGGGGTCCGTCGATAGATGTCCTAATTAGCATAGCCAGCTTGACCTAGATGGCAGCCTAGTAGTCACTGTTTGTGCATGTGCCCCCAATGACTAGCCCAACTCAGTTGTCACTGTTTAACCCTCGCAGTGATCCGAAGCACATGACACCTAATTTTGCGAGATGACAAGAAACCTTTTTTTAGATTTCTCACCACAACTACAGCCATGTACAACACAGCCTGCACGATATGTAGACGATAGCCAATCCAGGCGTGTCTGCTGGAGTCTGGTCACATGCATGGACGAACTGATCTTCCATGTCTTGCAGGGATAGTCCAGGCACCAACGTAGTACAACACTTCTCTAGTACTATCGCTCGTCTCCCTCTTATATTAAGTCACCCGACTTGCGGGGCCGGGGAGTGTGCCTATGGTCGGTTCTCAGTTACCGTCCCACATGTGTGTGCAAACGCAATATGACGCGCGTTCCATTCGGAGAGCAGCGTGCCAGACCGACCGACCGTCTGGGGTGCGATGCGAACGCGACGCGCGTGCTGTATACTCCGTACATGTGTACCGCCGTTTTCTAGACGCTTTGCTCCATGGCGCGGGCGCAATCCATGGATACAAAATTAGTATACTGTATACTATTTAAAAGTCGAGGACGGGGCTTTTCCTGCGCGGTAGGCGGTGGGGCAGTTCCGCCTAGTTAGTTCGACAGAGACGCGAGAAGACGAGGGAGACCCCTACCCTAGGGTGCCCTAGGTAGCTGTCGCACGCATCATTGTTTTCTCTTTTCTTTATGCTCTTGCGCCCTAGAGTGAAATGATGGTTGCTTCATCCGTCCAGCTTAATGCGGGAAAGGTGGGGCTTTGTGATTTGACCCCTCATCACTCATTTTCTACTACTGCGGCGCTACGACCGGGGTGCCTCCAATTCCAACCGCTGCTCCGAACTATAATTTGGTGCATTACACATGGAACAAGACGGTGGATGAGCCACATGTCGGCCAAAGGGGTCCTGTTAAGTGTGTCGCCATTTGGTGTGCGGACTGACCCTGCTTGAGTTGCTACGCCAACACGACAGGAGCAGCCTACCACTTGGTTTTGCTCTTGGTGAATCCCGACTATATTGATCTAAAAAGATACGTGTTGAACTACCCTCTCCGTCTCGTTTTTTTATTTTTAGGCGTCTCGGTTTATACGGCCTGCACGTAGTTCAAGGTCATCCATTTGAATAACTAAATATGAGTTACTATGTCACAAAAAGTATATCATTGGATTCTTAAGTGGATGTAGTTGTATTTAAAAGTCGATGGCGGGGCTTTCCTGCGCGGTAGGCGGGGCAATTCCCCCTAGTCGGTTCGACAGAGACGCGACAAGACGAGGGAGTAGGCTGCTGCAAACGTAGGGCTGTGTGATTTGGCAGCGAGTTACTGCTGGACAGGTGGGGCCCCGTGATTTGACTTGTCATTATCATTTTAACTGCGGCGCTACGACCGGCGTAAGTCTCCCGATTCCTGACCACCTCCATACAGGTGCCTCTCCCAATGCTCCACCATGTAGTAGAGGCTGGCTCTTGCATGAGAGCCCACTTCTCCACTTTTTCCTTGCCTCTCTTTCCTCCACATATGCAAAAATGCCATGTAAAGCGCACTATTGTACTTACTTTTACTTGCTCCTACAGGTGCTTAAGCTTGCCACATAGGCATAAAGTCTGATGTGGCAAGTTAATCTAGAAGAGAGAGACTAGTTGGTGACCCAAGGAAGAAACGGTGCTAAGCGCGTGTACCTAGGTGAAAAGACAATTTTGAGTCTATAGCTAATTAAATGAAGCAAACCAAGCAACACCATTTCATTGGAAGAGGTCACTCCTTGGAAAATGCAATAAATACTAGTACTCCCTGTGTCCCATAATATAAGAACGTTTTTGGCACTACACTAGTGTCAAAAACGTTCTTATATTATGGGACAGAGGGAGTACGAAGAAAGAGATAGAGAGGAGTAAAAAATTACACTTATAGCCAACCTTATAGCCAACCTTGTTGTAGTATGAGTGACTAAGTGATGACTATGTATGACATGCCAACATCAGATAGCCTAACACACCGTGTTAAATCTCCAAGGGCGCGACCGCGCGAGCGACGTGATGGTCGTGGTAGGCGCGACCATGATACGGGCTGCTGGCAGCCCTTGGATCTGAGATCAAACGGTCGCATGCTAAGTTGCTGAAAATTTGCAGAATAACCCTCCAGGATAGGATATTCACCCATAGGTCTAGAATCACGCCATGCAACCATTCGATCTCAGATCCAAGGGCTCTCGGAAGCCCGTATCATGGGAGAATGGAAAGCCACTACCCTGCCGTTCGCACGCTAGTAGTTCGCTCCTACTCGTCCCCGCACATCCTTCAATACTACGGCAGTTCGCTCCTAGTCGTCCCGTCCATTCACATTACGGCAGTTCCACTAATCCTAACCCTCCTCCCAAATCCATGGCGTCCCAAATCTCCACGATCGGCGGTGAGTACAAGGTTAGAACCATCACCGGCGATGAGTTCGACGTCATCTACACCCGTTCTTCCGCGACGGTGAAAGGATGCCTTTCTCGCTTCAGACGCATGTTCAAAGACTCAGATGATGAGTGGGTCGCTGGGCTAGATGTTGAGTACACCACAGTCCTGGGACGAGAGAAGGATCTAAAGGACGAAGAGAGGAAGAACCCCGCCGTGATCCAGGTTGTGTGCATGACTTATGCTTGGTCTACCACATATGCCATGCCGACGTTGAGTGCCAGGATTTTAAGGACTTCCTTGAGAGCAACCTAGTCAAATTCGTTACTGTAGACTTTGGTAACGACAAAGAAGTCCTGCGTCGGATAGGCCTCGTTGTAGGCAACACCTTCGACCTCCAGAAGAATCAGCTGGTGTCCTCTCGTCAGCCTTCAATGCTGACCCTGGCAGGAGCCATGGTTCATCCTTCGTACGGTAAACTGGAGAAACCTCCATACACATTTCATCGTCATGCATGGCAGCGGAATGTACTAGATATAGACCACATCCACTACGCTGCAATGGATGGCTACCTTTGCTTCAATATCTACAACGGTTGGATGAAGAGCAACAGCCAAGTGTGCGGTTCAAGCAAAGAAGTATCGGCCAAGAGGAAGAGGGACAAGGACGAAGTCGAGGACATGGACGAGGACTCCGAGTAAGGTGGCAGTGTTGTTGCTCATGGTGGTTCTAATGGAGTGTCTACCGGAATAGTTGCAAAGTTTAATTTTAGGTGTGTTTAATTTAATTTGAGGGGTGTGTTGTGCTGAGCCCCCAGCAGAACTATGTTATGTTTCTTCTCGTTACTTTAACTCTTCAGTACGTACATACTAGTATTTCTTACATTTCATCTTTTAGTTGGTATAGTACTACCACTCGTTTCTTCACATTATATACATACAATATATATGGCCAACATCATATAGCCAGCAGTTTAGTTGTCAAAGAATTTCAGGGTGCTTAGTTTTGCCAAAGAATTCCAGGATGCTTAGAGGGTGCTTGGATCCATGGGACTCATTTTAGTCTGACTAAAAATAGTCTCTTTAAGAGGCTAAAGTTCCAAGCACCCCTGACTAAAGAGGGGCTAAAATTTTTAGTCAGGGGTATCCCTACTAAAATGAGGATTAGTCCTCTCTCTACTCATTTAACTCCTCTCCTTTAACACAGATGAGTTCTGGATTGGAGGGTTTGGAGGATAATAAATGCTCATTAACTTGATTTTATCCTTCTTAGTATTTGGATCCAAGCATGGGTGAGGCTAGCATGTTTTAGTCCCACTACTTTTAGTCATGGGACTAAAACGTATCCAAGCACCCTCTTAGTTTTATTTGAGGGGTGGGTTGTGCTGGACACCATTATTGTGACTAGCCTTTTTAATAGTACTATATACATAATGTGGCGACGAGCGCTCTCTATATGTACCACCTTTTTTTAATTTCAAGTTTTGCTCCATGGCGCAATCCATCGATACTACTGCTGTACAAAAGTATACATTTTTTAAAAGGCTAGAGGGCGGGGCAGTCTAGCTTGGTCGGTTTCACGAGAGGCGAGGGCCCTTGTGATTTGATGGCTCATTACTGCTAGAAGGCGGGGCCTTGTGATTTGACTGCTCGTATAAATGCGCTGATGACCTGATCGAGGAGGAGCAAAGAACCGTGTGGTATACTCAAGTTTTCCACTGGAGTAGTACTGCTATGGAGGAGCACGAAACACGGCAGCCCAGTGCCATATGGCGATAAAAATGATCTAATTTGCTAGTCATCTCATTGTTAGCATTGTTCTATTCATTCCCTCAAAAAAACATTGTTCTATTCATGCCTCGTAGAGAACGTGACACGTGCGACGAAACACCCGAAGCAAAAGATGAAACACAGGAGCAAAAGAAGAAGGAAGATTATCACCCCAAATGATCTAATTCGCCGCGGAGTCGTAATTGCTTCTTCATCGCCTCCACGACCTCCATCTCCTTGCGCGTCTCCTCCGCCATCTTCTTCATTCTGTCCATGACGCGGGATTTCTCGACGCGAGCCTTAATCATCTGTTCCACGGCCGCATTACGTACCTTGACAGTAGCCGGGTGCTCGATGCGGAGCTTCGCCAACTCCTCCTTCTGTTCCATGACGAGGGCCTGCAGCATCTTCATCGAGGAACTACTATTCTCATGCAGCTTCTTCCAACGGCGTTCTTCTCCTTCAACAGGTCGATCTCGTGGCAGAGCTTCGCCTTCTCCTCCCGAAGTCGCGGGATTTCGCCGGTCGCCTTCTTCTCCGAGGCAATGCTCTTCTTCAGTAGCATCACCAAGCCGGCGGTCAACTCCCCCTGCTGATTGAGCTCAGCCGGCATGTCGTCGAGGCTCTCCTTCAGCAACTCCATCAAGCCTTGGATGAACTCCTTCTGCTTATTGAGCTGATCGGGCATGCCGTCGAGGGATAACGACTCCAGCTCCGCCGGCTCGGCATGTTCGCCTCCGCGGCTAGGGCGCTCCTGGGAGCCATCGCCTGCCCGTGAGAGATCTTTCGAGGTCTCTGCGTGGCGGCGAGCCCTCTTTTTTTTTCTGCAACCTTGGTTGCCGCTCCCTTGTTACGAGTAGTTCTCGACCTAGAGCTCTGCTCACCGGCCATGGCAACGACGGATGAAGAAGAAGCACTTATGAGGAGGAAAGGTAGAGTAATTTTCGGTTAGGTAGTTCCCCTTTTTATAACCTAAGTACTAGCACTAGTACTAATACCTGCATAGTGGGAACACGTTCAAGTTTGGTACGTACTAGTAGGTGTGAGCAGGCTTTCGAATGTGATGGGAACAAGGTAAAGATTAATTGATGGTTTTGGTTTCGAGGCCCGAAACGGCTCCCGATGAGTTTAGCGGAACATAAATTTCAAGTACTACACTGCTCAAATGCGTAAATATTATGTTACTATCAAAAATTGGCACAAAATATGAAGGAGACCAATGGAAGTAGTACTAGCAATCCACGATTTAACTACTCGCATGCGCGCAGTGGAGTAATAATGTCTTTCTTCCGCCCTCACGTCCACTCAATTTGCATGCGCTGTAATAATTGACCATCAATGAAGTGAACGACTTTACACGCGTCAAATTATCACATGAGGTGGATCTTGGTACAAAATTGCGTCCGCCCGTGTACCCGCGTGTGCGTGCGAGGGAATGAGTGCGTGCGTGTGCGTGCGAGGGAATGAGTGCGTGCGTGGCGTGCGTGCACATCTTCGCTTCATGCATGTACCGCCAGTATGGCTCAGGGAGGACGAGTACATTCTTCTGGAACCAGCAGCACGTCACTGTGATCAATCCACGCAAGGAGGTCGCGACAACGCCTCCACATGTGCCACATGGCTTCATGAACTGTAAGAGAGACACTGTGTAGCATGCCATTGGTATTCTAATTTACGTGTTTTGCACATACTCGAAGTACTAGTAAGGTACACGTGCATTGCACGCATCAGATTTTGCAACCAAATTATGAATAAATACCACACTATAGCATGTAAGCTCTGAGTCATATATGCCTGATGTAGCCCTTCGTTTAATTCTTATAGTTCATCTCATTCAAAATCAATTAGTTTTTATAAAAAAGCTAAGAACACGGGAATAGGAAAAACATGGGATTATAGTGGAATGTCGTCTTGAATCCTACAGGATTGTATGAGTGTTTGACTGTGCATAGAAAAAACGCAGAATTCTTTCAAAGAGGTTTGAGTGGATGGGATGTTTCCTATGAAATCTAGTGCAAATGAATCATATGGAAAAATTCCTATGGTTTACAATCCTACGAATCAAACAACCAAGATAGGAAAAATTCCTAATGATTAGAATCCTCCAAAATTCCTTTGAGAATCCTTTGAATCAAAGAAGCCCTTAATCTATTTTATGATTCATGGAATTGTGTGTTGTAAAGCATAAAGTAAAAACAAATAATGGCAATTCAACTAGAAAAAAAAGTTTGGGCAGTTATGATACGGAAGATTCTAGAACAAAAGAGAACCACTGTTGTTTTGAGGTTTGTGCATTATGCTTAAGTTCAACCATGGAGTCTGCTAGATTGTACATGTGGCAAAATCCGGTGGGGGCTAGAACATGGTGCGAGGGGCCGAGTGGAGGGAGACTATGAAGGAATGCACAAGTGTGAGATCGATATTTAGAGAGAGGGGGCAAACACGTGCGCTGTTGCGCGCAGTGGCGGAGCCATGAAAAATAAATGAGCTAGGGGGCCAAGCATTGCTAATCCTTTACGAGGAGGGTCAATTCATGAACTTAAACCATTTTTAGCAGCAATTGTCTAATGATCACATTCATATTAGCCTCGATATATAGTGATGTCAGGGGGGAGGGGGGCAGGGCCCTTACTGCCCCCTGTCTTCGCCATTGCGCACGCGTCTGAGAGATGAAGCGGAAGGCATGGATGATGAGAGGGGGACGTTGGATATATAATTAATGTGGGTGTATTAGCTATATATGTTAATCCTATATAGAGAGGTATAGATTGATCGATGTGGACGTGGGAAAGAGGGTGAGACCTCCCTGGATATATCAATTGATCGGTTTGTGTGGAAAACTATGAAAGACCTAGCTATATACACACATACATAGAGGAACATCGATCGTTGCGCATGCACACGTGAGAGATAAAGAATACCCGATATGATGGAGAGGGGGATGTGTGTGGGTGTGTGCCTTCATGGGAGACCGACCTGAAGAAAAAGATTGTATGAGTGCGATGGATAATGCCGACTGGTAGCGTGTGTGCATGCATGCACGAGAGAAAGTTAGTGGTACAATTATAAAGAGAAGACTACTGTGTGGGTGTAAAAGAATAGGTGAGGTCATAATCAATGTAAAGTTGAATTGAAATACTTGAATAAGAGATCGTGATGTTTGAAACCCATGCATGCATGAATATAATGGAGATCTGCGTGGTGTGGTTTGGAAACGAGCATGTTGTAATGTATACACATTGAACAAGGTCAAACTGATTTGAATTTGAGATACCAATGGCAGACATCATTTGGCCACGTCGCATCCGTGCATGGACACACTATTCTAATTGGAGATGATAGGCGGCTTTCGCATCACATATCTATATCTATACCCCTATATATATTATATTTTATATTTTTTTTATTGTGTGCGGGTAACTTTAACTTTGAAAGATGGTCGTTGGATGAGGCGAATCCGATGGTCCAATGATGGCAAATTTGAGCACTACTGGCCGTTGGATATCATCTAGATTCCACCAGATTTTGCCACATGTATAATCTAGAAGACTCCATGGTTGAACTTAAGCATAATGCAAAAACATCAAAACACAAGCACTTCTTATTTGTTCTAGAATCTTCCATATCAGAATTGCCCAAATGTTTTTCTACATGATTTGCCATTATTTGTTTTTACTTTATGTCTTACGACGCACAATTCCATGAATCTTAAAATAGATTAGCTTTCTTAGAAAAACTAGATGATTTTGAATGAAATGAACTATAAGAATTAAATGAACATCTACATCATGCATATATGACTCAAAGCTTGCATGCTATAATGTGGTATTTATTCATAATTTGGTTGCCAAATCTCATGCGTGCAATGCACGTGTACCTTACTCTAGTCTAAATGGTGTTTGTGTGTGTGTTGTGCGTGTTGAGGTGCAAATTGTCTTTTTTTTGGGTACACGTTAAGCTTGTTCTTCCGAAATTTCAAGCCGCGCCTTGTTATGCCGAAAATTCAAGCTAGCGTCTCTGTCGATCGTGCTGCGAAACTCCCGCCTCTTCGACCCGCGCCTTGTTAGCCCGAAATATTTAAGATATATCTTTGTCTCATTGTGCTCCGACAACTCCCTCCATCTCAACCCACGCCTTGCTATTCCGAAATTACAACGCGCGCGAAAACTCCCACCTCCTGTGAAATCCCGACACGCGAAATGCCTGTGGTACCCCTGAACCGAAAGAACTGCCTCAAATCGGTGGGGGTACTTTCGTAACTTACCCCACATTTCGGACAAGCACGTCTCTAAGCCATGGTTCCCCACTACCATCCCATCCGCCCACCCATTCGTACACCGAGGCCGCGAAAACCCGCGACGAAACCCCACACCCTGCTCCGTCTGCCACCCAGCCGGAGCCTCTTCCCCGACGATGTCGTCCACAGCAACACCTCGACGTCCCTCATCCACCGTACCAGATGAGGATCCGTCGTCGATCTCATCGTCCCGCCGGTTCAGCCACCCCGTCCTCCACCTCCAAGGAGGTGCCCCGACGTTTCCCTCGTCTTTCACGCCACCTCCATTCCCACACCGCCGTCTTCACCTGCACCACCGGAAGAGCATCATCATCACCGTTTCCTCGGATGAAGCTACGGCCTAATCGGCGCCACCAAAGAGGTTGTACACTAATCGCCGCATTTTCTTTCTGATTCGATCTCACGGTGCTGCTGGCGCTCGGTCCCGAGCCGACACGGCGCGACTCCATCCACGGCGGCGTCGCCGGCCACTTCCTCCACGGCGTCGCTCCCTCGGCGGCGATGTCCACATCAGTAGGAGCTGCTGCTGCTTTAGCTCTCACTCGCGCTGCTACTCTGCTCTTGCTCTCGGTCCCCTGCCTGGTCTGCTCTTGCTATTGCTCTTGCTCGCGCTGCTGCTCTCGCTCTTGCTCTTGCTTGTGATGCTGCTCCGATTTAGCTACACTTCAGTCGACTGAATCGACTTTTGGGTCAGTTGATTTTCAGGGGGTGGGGGGGGCTCGCCGGGGTGAAGGAAGAACCAGCCATAGCGGGGAGGGGGCTCGTCGGAGAGGTACCCCACTATCTATCTTAGGGTTCAGGATGGGGGCGGTGGTCGCCGGCGGTGGCGGAGCGTTGGCGGGGCGGTGGCGTGGGGATCACCGGAGAAAAAGCTCGGCATGGGGGGGCCTAGAGGGATGGCCGGGGCGGCGGCGGACCGGCGGTGGGGGGTGTTTCGGGGCGGCGCACCGCCGGCCGCGGGCGGCGGAGGGCTGCTGTTTGGCAGGTGGTGGCTGGCGGCTCAGGGGGTGGAGGTTGAAGATGAACCGCAGGCCCTTGATTTCGTATCCAACGACTGCAAAATCGACTGACCAGAGATGAAAAAGTCAGTCGACCGACGTGTAGCCTCACCTTGCTAGTGCGTTCAGTTTCGACAGCAAAATTCAGTTTCGACAGCAAAATTCAGTTTCGACAGTTAAGTTCAGTTTCGATAGTTAAGTTCAGTTTCAACAGTTAAATTCAGTTTCGACAGTTAAGTTCAGAGATGAGCGGCCGATGTATTTTACATCTAGCACTTTGTGGTTATGTATTTTACGTCTTGTATTAGAGATGCTATTAGAATTCCACTCAGGTTAACGTTGTTCGTTGTCTCTCTTGTCCTGCTTCAGCCTCGGCGTCGTACAACTAACCGGAGCTGCTCCAACGACGAAACCCTCCATCACAGCGGAGCAGTACCTCGGGCTCCATCTCCAGACGCCTAAGATCTTCTTCCCCTCCTCCAACAGCCAAGCCAGCCGGAGCATCCTCACCGGCCAACCCAATCACGCTGAGATCGACATGGCTTCGCCAAAGAGGTTGTACACTTGTTGCATCTCTTTTTTACTCTACATGTTATATATATTGTCCACTGAGCACTCGTAGTAATGGGAAATACGATTATTTTATCCTACTATATGACAAGTAGTGAGGGTACCAGGCAACTTAGCTATCCGTGATGGAGTCTCTTGAACGCCATCATTATTTATCTCTGCGCGTTTGAGCTGTGCATTTGTCGATGGGCCTGGGAGTTGAGCTAGTATGGCAGTGGCCTGGGTCCAAAGTAATAGAAGTAGCACAAAAACATTTTTTAGTGTAGGATTTTCCTTGCTCAAGCCTGCCTACTAGAATCGCCAGTGCTTGAAAGGAAATGTGAATGAAAAACATCGGAATTGGAAAGTTTCCTATGGTACTACTTTTCATGAATTTGGTGCAAAGGAATGGAGCAAAGGAAAACTGTAGGATTTGTTCCTTTAGTGTCTCCTTGAAAGAAAAACCGTAGGAATTCTAATTTCCACTTCTCCTCCTTTTCATATTCCTATTCATCAAGCACAAGACTAAGAGATAGTAGCATAATAGCATTATAACCGTACATTTTCTTGTGGTTTGACTTAATCTCACCATGCTTTTTTGCATCCTGTGATCTTCCAATTGTTGTGAATCAAACACCCAGATTGGCAGAAATCCTGTGTTTTTCAATTCTCTGTTTTGCATGTGCATTCCTATCCTATTCCTGTCTATTTCCTATCCCTGCATTGTTAGAATCCTCAAATTCAAACAAGCCCTTACTCAATTACTTCTGTTACAGATATGTGTCAAAGAAAACCTTCTGTGGTTTGTCCTGCTCCTGGGGCGCTGTGTTCCACCCCAGCTCAGCTGCTCCAACGACGGAAGGGTTCACCCAGCAGGGATCCGCTCTCCAGACTGTTTTTCACTGCCTCAGATCTTCTTCCCCGCCGCCGGCAGCCACGACAACTGCATTACCATCATCAACTAAGCAGATGACCTTGAGGACTACACGGGTCCGCAAGAGAGGTCGCACTCTTCCGTGTCTGCTTGCGTTATGCGTCGCTTAATATGATGACATGCTACATTATCGTCGTGTTCACCTATTAGACTTCGAGTCAGGTCCAAACTAATGCTGAAACTTGAGTTTTTAAATGGTTGTGGGGTACATATTGGGGCAGCAATCAGTACTATCTGTCTACTATCTAGTTAATCTCCGGTGTCTACTATGAGTTTCATGTTGGGTGCAAACAAACATTAAAGGAGCCTTTATCTGTATTTTTTAACTAAAGCTATTATCTGCCTGCTATCATTGGTTTTGGGTCTATCCACAGTTTGCTACCATCACTCTGGATTTGTGCATGCACACCTTACATAATCTCACTGTGTTTTACTCCTATGCATGCCAGTTATTGTACACAATGGAACTGATCATGTAGAGCAAAAGAGACGAGCCTTGCGTGCCAATAAAATTTCATGCAGACGTCGTTCCATGGTGGGCACAAAGGCAGCCCCCTCCAACCATTTCGGATCGTAATCAAGAGGAAGATAACTCTTCTGAGGGGGATTCAGAAGGAGAAGACCAGTCCTATTGACCCCATGAGGTCTTCGCTCTAACTTGGCATGCTGATGTTGGTAATATCATGCATATGGTGCCTTGCATTGCTTACTATATACATTAAAGATGTCATCTGCTTAGCTTAGACATGCTTTGTGTCAATGCCATCTGTTTAGTTTGTTTATCGTATATGTGAATCATGCAATGCCATCTTGTCTAGCCAGACATCATATATGTGAATTTTGCAATGCCACCCTGGTTAGCCAGTCATCTTATATGTGAATTATATCATGCCATCATTTTTTTATTACGTGTTAAATTTGTCAACAATTTTAGTACATTCAATTACTCTTCCTGTGCATCAGCCATTCGGCACGGTCATGGAAAAATCTGGAGTGGAAACAAGGTCTTCAGAGCAGACAATGCTATCTGACGAAGCCCATGTCTTGCTGGTTACCGATAGCTCCTCAGAGGAGGATTCAGAGACAGATGACCAGTCATATCCCCCCCCCCCCGAGGTGCATGCCCTAACTTGGCAGGGTTATGTTGCTCATATCATGTGTATGGTATCTTGCATTGCTATGTCATTTGCTTAGTTTAGACATGCTTTTAGTGTCTAATTACCATATATGTGAATTATGCAATGCCATCTTGTTGCAAGACATTATATATGTTAATTATGCAATGTTATCTTGTTGCAAGGCATTATGTATGTGAATTATGCAATGCATGCTGTTTAGGCAAGCATCATATATGTGAATTATATCATGCCGTCCTTTTTTTTGTATTTCTCATTGCTTTTGTCGACAATGTTTGTATATTCAACTGCTCTTCCTGTGCATCAGCCATTTGAATTGGTGATGGAGAAATCTGGAGTGAAAACAAGGTCTTCAGAGCAGACAATGCTACCCGCTGAAGCAGATATCTTGCTGGCTACAGATAGCTCTTCGGAGGAGGATTCAGAGGCAGATGACCAGTCCTATTATCCCCCTTAGGTGTATGCTCAAACTTGGCAGGGTTATATTACTCATATAATGCATATGTTGTATTGCAATGCTTAGTTTTTACATCATATACACAATATTGAATGCCATCTCCTTAGTTGACACATCATATATGCGATTGCCCTCTGCTCACTTCCTTAGTAATAAATCATATATTTGAATTATGTCATGCCATGATGTTTACATAGACAGCATGTATCTGAATTATGGCATGCCAACCCATTTTCTAAAGACATAATATAGTTATATCATCTCATCCTGTTTACATAGTCATCATATTTTAAATTATGTCATTCTATCCGTGAATTATATCATGCCATCATGTTTCCATCAACGGCATGTTTGTGATTTATGGCATGCCAACCACTTTAATAGACACATCGTATAGTTATATCCTGTCATCCTGTTTACATAGTCATCATGTCATTCTATCCTGTTTAGTTAGCCATCATACATGTGAAATTGTGTCATGCTATCCTGTTTAATTAGCCATCATATATGTGAAATTATGTCCTGCTATTCTGTTTGCTTAGACAACATAAATGTGAATTATTTCATGCCCTGTTTTCTTCCCTACTATACATTGCACCTGTCTATCTTACAATGTCTGTACATTCAATTACTTTTCTTGTTTATCAGCCATTTCAATTGGAGGGAGTGATGGCAGTATCTGTGGGAGTAAAAACACGGTCTTCAGAAAAGATCGTGCTACGTGTCAATGCAGATAGAACTACTGTTGTACTTGCCCAAGAACCAGCCCCACCACACATAACCCACACTCATGCAGATTGTACCCCTACCCAGTTGGACAGAGAACCAGCTACACCCCTTCTAACCCTAACCCCAGTAGATAGACACCCAGTTCCCATTGACACAGCACCGTCTCCACCACAGAGCACCCAAACACGAGCAGTTAGTAAGGCAACTGCAGTGCCCAAATCACGAGGACCACCACTCCGAACCTGAAGTCAACGCTTAAAGCAGAAGAAGAATTGTTCTCAGGTCAGGTTCCGTAGCTATGGTTCATACAACTTTGCTGTTGCATCACTGTATTTACTGATACCAACTAATTTCAAATTTGAAGGATGCAATTGAAACTCCAATGGCGCAACAGGTATGTTTTAAACCTGTTTCTTCAACGTGTTTGGTTGTTTGTTGTTGTAACTTGCTCTATGTTGATTTCAGTTTCAATTGAATAAACAGTTATGTTCTCATGCCATGCACATTACAAGTGTTGTTATTGCTGTGTAGTTTCCCACACTTATATTCTGTCTATGCTGCTTTGTCTTAAATAGATATGATTCGAACTGTATCTATCTTGATTTGGCAACATGAACTAGAATGATATAGACCATACAGTGACCATACTACATAGATATATGTTTGTTTCATGATGTTATCCTGTCCACCTTACTACTGAACTGGTTTACCAAAATGAGTTTCATATACTACATTGTAAACCTGAGATGTGTTTGTTTGTTTCTCTTTTAGAACGCGGATAAAATATTGGAGAAGAGTACCCTGTTATGCAATGGTAAAGGAAGTAATGCAGATAAGGTTCAAGATAGTGAGACATCCCTGTTGGTCTCCAAGAAAGCTGATAAAAACTATATTAAAGACACTGAGACAACCCCAAAGTCCTGTCTTGATGTAGTGTTCGAGTTACTGGTACCACTGCTGGCACCAGCTCTTCGAACTTGTTGCCTGAATCAGTTCGGCTTCTTGAGTCTCAACTTCAAGTTGAAAGATATCGATCAGATGTTATGCGACAGGAAGCCGAAGGACTGAGGAAGTCCCTGCAGAATTCAGATGCATACTTTCTGGTGCAACAGCAAGCGCTGGAGAACTTAAGCGCCAAACAAGAGAAAGTTAATAAGCTTGCTAAGCATCTTGCCAGCATTATGGGTACCCAGGATATTGTTTCTTGAGCTCTTCTGAAGTGGTTTCAGTTCTAGACTTGTTTTGCTGCGGCGTTTATATGCTGCTGTGTTCCCTATATTTGCACTGGTAGCGAACTTTGATGCCCAGTGGATGTAATATGTGTAATAGCCGTGATAGCCTAGTGTAAGTTGCTTGCTTATTTATTTCCTTGTTGTCTTGTTTATTTGTTTGCTTGTAGTCAGTGCAGTTCTTTTTTGCGGTTTGCTAGTGGCTGCAATAACCTATTTTTTAAAACTAGGCCACAATAACCATGGGCTAATATTTACTGTAGTGACACTAGGCCTCCTACGGGCCGTAGAAACAGTGGGCCTTCTACGGGCCGTAGAAACAGTGGGCCTTCTATGGGCCGTAGAAACAGTGGGCCTTCTACGGGACGTAGAAACAGTGGGCCTTCTACGGGCCGTAGAAACAATGGGCCTTCTACGGGCCGTATCATCAATGGGCCTTATATGGGCCGTATGATCGATTGGCCAAACATGGGCCAAACAGACTGCATTCTGGCCGTAAACGGGCTAGAGTTGGAATCGTCCGTTCATGGGCTGACCATAACGGGCCATCGTTAATAGGCCGTATTTGATAACGCTATGAAAACGACCCAACGTATTAACGGACCACAAACGGGCCGACTGTAATCACGGGCTGAATTTGGCCCACAAGCAGAAAACGACAGTAACGGGCCGTAAGTAAACGAATGCTGGAAAATAGCCCAAGAATAAATGGGCTCTGAGAAGGCCGAAAGATAACATGGGCTGGAAACGGCCCAATGGAATAACAGGCCGTTAATGGGTATAAAGTGATACACTGTTCTTTACGGGCCAGTTTCACCACGGGCCGTTAATGGGTGTAAAGTGATACACTGTTCAGTACGGGCCAGTTTCACCACAGGCCGTTAATAGGCCAAGAGTTACATAGGGCCTCATATGGGCCGAAAGACGTCATGGGCCATACATGGGCCAGAAGTGAAAACGGGCTGGAATCATATTGGATGGCCCAGATGACGCTACTAGGCCTAATTCGAATAGGGCGTAACGGGCCTTGGGTTAGCGGGCTGTAAATGGGCTATATTCGAACAGGCCGTTAACAGGCTTTCCATGGGCCGGCCTGCCACCTTTTGACCAAGTCAAACGGGCCGGCCTTTTCACAGGAATGGGCCTCTGTTGGGCCGTGCCACATGTCGACGTATCATAGGTGCCTTCTGTCAAATGAGTGAATGACATCTGTCCCAGCGATGAGCCGACACGTGTTTCCTCCAGCCAATGATGATTTTACATGTGGAAAATCCCCATTGGTCGGGGCTGTTAACGGGTTATCGGATCCAAAACCTGACCTGATAGCTTAACGGCGTTCCGTTACGGTGGATGCCACGTGTCGGTCACCCTTGACGAAAGCACTTCTGTGACGCGCGATTTATCGTCATGGAAGTGGACACTTCCGTGATGATAATTTTGGTAATGTCATGGAACACTTCTACGACAGCACAGGTATGACTATCTTGATTCTGTCATAAATTTGTCATGGATGTACATGCATGACAAAAAACGCGACCTACTGTGACAAACACGTATCATCACGGAAGTGTTTTTTTTTGTAGTGTGGGTTGTCCCCACCTGGTGGCCCCGCAGACCCTGAAACCGACGCTATAAAATCCAATTTTCCAGAAAAAAATCAGGGAGAATGAATTATCACGATCCACGAGACGGAGCCGCCTTCACCTCCTGTTCTTCATCAGGAGGCCAGATCTGGAGTCGTTTGCGGCTCCGGAGAGGGGGATCTTCGCTCTTCATCATCACCAACCCTTCTCCATCGCCAATTCCATGATCCTCCCCACCGGGAGTGCGTAATTCCTTCGTAGGCTCGCTGGTCGGTGAGGAGTTGGATGAGATTCATCATGTAATCAAGTTAGTTTTGTTAGGGCTTGATCCCTAGTATCCACTATGTTCTGAGATTGATGTTGCTATGAATTTGCCATGCTTAATGCTAGTCACTTTGGGCCCGGGTGCCATGATTTGAGATCTGAACCGTTTATGTTATCACAATTATATACATCTTCTAGATACGATCTTGCAATTTATAGTCACCTACTATGTGTTATGATCCGGCAACCCCGGAGTGACAATAGTCAGGACCACTCCCGATGATGACCGTAGTTTGAGGAGTTCATGTATTCATCGTGTGATAATGCTTTGTTTCGGTTCTCTATTAAAAGGTGGCCTTAATATCCCTTAGTTTCCAATATGGACCCCGCTGCCACGGGAGGGTAGGACAAAAGATGTCATGCAAGTTCTTTCCATAAGCACGTATGACTATTTACGGAATACATGCCTACATTATATTTATGAACTGGAGCTAGTGCCGTATCGCCCTAGGTTATGACTGTCACATGATGAATATCATACAACAAATTACCGATCCAATGCCTACGAATTTATCTTATATTGTTTCTGCTAAGTTACTACTGCTGATGTTACTGTTGCACTTGCTACAAAATTACTGCTATCACTATTACCGTTACCATTGCTACTGCTATCACTATTATCAAAACTATCATACTACTTTGCTACTGATCGCTTTGCTATAGATAATTAATCTCCAGGTGTCGTTGAATTGACAACTCAGCTACTAATACCTTCAAATATTCTTTGGCTCCCCTTGTGTCGAATCTATAAATTTGGGTTGAATACTGTACCCTCAAAAATTGTTGCGATCCCCTATACTTGTGGGTTATCAATAATATATCTAATCATGGCATGAATATTAAGACATAAGTGATTCAAAGCTATAGTCTATAGTTTGACATAAAGACATCAATACTCAGGCATCCCAACGAACAATCATGTCTTTCAAAATATCAACGCTAAAGAAAGCACTACAAGAAAAAGAGACATCCGTGACATTTTGGGCCGAACAAAAAAATTTCTGTCATACATATGACACTTCTATGACGATAATTGTGAAAAAACCCGGTATCATCATAGATGTGGTGGGCTCCTACTTCTATGACAAAAAATCATGACAGAAAATGGGCTTTTCGTCCTGGGCGGGCCGGAGACGCAGCTGCATGACATTCTTTGGGCCGTCCATGACGGAAAAAACCATGGTAGAAGCGAGGGGGAGGAAAATTTCGGGGAGTTCCCGGTTACGGTGGGAGGTCGGGGGCCGAGCGATGCGCGTTTCTCTCGTACACGTACGCGCGTGTGTGCGAGGCGTTGGCTCTAACTGAACCCGAGCGAGGCGTTGGGCTCTAACTGAACCCGAGCGATTGCACTGCAGGCTACGCGTTACTGAACCCGAGCGATCGATCGATGGCTGTTAACTGAACCCGCCCGTGGAGGGGTGGTTGAACAGGACTCTGTGGTGTGGAGGGCTGGATGAACAGTAGACGGTGGAGGGGTGGTTGAACAGGACCCCGTGGTGTGGAGGGCTGGATGAACAGTAGACGGTGGAGGAGTGGTTGAATAGTAGCCGGTGGAGTAGCACGCGGTGGAGGCTGGATGAACAGGAGCCCGTGGAGGCTGGAGGAGGTCGACGGTGGAGATGAACAGCATCCCATGGAGTCCTGTTTTGCGGTACGCCACACCCCTCCCGATCAATAGGACCCCCGTTTCGACCGTAGCGCTCCAACACAAGTCCGTTTCCTCCGTTTTGCGGTACGCCACACCCCTCCCGATCAACAGGACCCCCGTTTCGACCGTAGGAGGTCCGTTTCCTCCGTTTTGCGGTACGCCAGACCCCTCCCGATGAACAGGATCCCGTTTTGAACGTGGCCGGTCAAACACAAGGCCGTTTCCTCTGTTTTGCGGTACGCCAGGCCTCGTTTCCATCACCTGTTCCGTCCAAGCCCTCCTGATGAACACGACCACGCATTCCGTTCCGACCCAGCTGGTTGGCTCCCACGCATTCCGTTGCCTCCCGATGAACACGACGCATTCCGTTGCCTCCCCATGAACACGACGCATTCCGTTGCCTCCCCATGAACACGACGCATTCCGTTGCCTCCCATGAACACGACGACGACGCTGTTTCTCCATTCCGACCCAGCCATGTACACGAGCCCTGGTCGTACGTATGCGCGAGTAGGCGTTCGAGACCCTGCCCGTATGTACGTACGTGGCCGTATTTTCTTTCTTGCACCTTGGCCGCTGTATGTACATGTACATGCTACGTGCGCGCCTCTACTACGACACGTACGCGCCTCTACTATGACACGTGTGCGCCTCTACATCGACCAGTATATATGTACGTACGCGTTTGCGACCAGAATGCCAACACTACTACGCTTCGACCAGGTGGGTCCCGACTGTCAGGCACTTCCTTGCCTGCGAAGATGTAGCTGGTGGGTCCCAACAGTCAGGGGGGCGAATCGTTTTTTTGCCCAGACGCACTTCCTTGCGTGCGAAGGTGTAGCTGCTGGGTCCCAGCAGTCAGGGGGGATCGTTTTGTTTTTTTTTGCCCGGACGCACTTCCTTGCGTGCGAAGATGTAGCTGGTGGGTCCCAGGAGTCAGGGGGCGAATTATTTTTTTTCGGATGCACTTCCTTGCGTGCGAAGATGTAGCTGGTGGGTCCCAGCAGTCAAGGGGAAATGTTTTTTTCGCGAAATACGGTGCCCCGTCCGGTGGGTCCCCGCTGTCAGGTGGAGGAATAATTATTTTGTGCGTAATAAGGAGGCACTTCCTTGCTGCGGCCGTGGACCCAGCTGTCAGCCTCTCCACGTACAGTCCACGTCCGATGGAAGCCATTCCTTGACCACATTGACCACGCCGCGCCGAGAGCACCAGGGCGGTGGACGTCGGCGAGGCCTAGGAAGGGGACGACGCAGAGCCGGGGAAGACACGGCAGTGGATGCCCACGCGTAGTGGAGTATGAGGGTTCACTCGTTCAGCTGCGGTGTGAGGCTGCCGTCGCCGCAGAATAACGGGGCGTGTGGGTGCGTAGAGGGATGGCCTGGCCAGCGGTGGGAGTAGTTGGGGGCGGTGAGGCCTCCGCGGCATCACAGCCGGCCACAGGCGGCAAGAGCAGGCGGCACGACCGGTGCTGCTTTGCGCGGCGGGAGCAAGAAGACCAGAGGTTGAAGAAGCACTACGGCCGTTGGATGGACATCGTACGGTCACTAGAGCTAGAATCATTCATATATTGACTAAAGTTGACAAAGGCCTCTGTCCCAGTCAACTTAGTAGGCCCACAAGTCAGCCTCCCACCAAGGTGGGTCCTAGCTAGCAGGGGGTATTCATTTTTTGTGCGTAATAAGGAGGCACTTCCGGTGGGTCCGAGCTGACAACGGGGGGGACGTTTTTTTCGCGAAATACGGTGGCCCGTCCTATGGGTCCCAGCAGTCAGGGGGAAACGTTTTTTTCATGAAATACTGGTGGCCCGTCCGGTGGGTCCCTGCTGTTAGGTGGAGGAATAATTATTTTCCGCGTAATAAGGAGGCACTTCCTTGCGGCTGCCGTGGACCCAGCTGTCAGCGTCTCCACGTACAGTACTCTTCCGATGGAAGTCAGTCGTTGACCACATTGACCACGCCGTGCCGAGAGCACCACGACGGTGGACGACGGCGAGGCCTTGGAAGGGGATGACGCGGAGCCGGGGAAGACGCGGCAGTGGAAGCCCGTGCGGAGAGGAGTACGAGGGTTCACCGGTTCGGCTACAGTGTGAGGCTGCCATCGCCGCAGAATAATAGGGGGTGTGGGTGAGTAGAAGGATGCCCTGGCCAGCGGTGGGAGTAGTAGGGGTACTGAGGCCTGCGCGGCAGCACAGCCGGCCACGGGAGGCGGGAGTAGGCGGTCCCGCCGGCGCTGCTTTGGCGGCTGGAGCAAGAAGATCAGAGATTGAAGAAACACGACGGCCGTTGGATTGACATCCAACGGTTACGTCTGCTAGAATCGTTTGTTGACGTATATAATAACTAAAAAAATGTTGCATACGCGTCAACTAAACAGGCCCACAAGTCAGACCACTCCCTCTTTTTTTAATAATTTATATATAGCTCATGGCAACTTATTATGCAATTTATTGCAGTCGTTTTTTTGGTTGGCCAGGGCCAATTTCGCAGATTTCTGTGGGTTCCAAACTATTTTTAAAACCGAAATGTTGAGCCAGATTTAAAGTACTTTGAAGATATATTTAGATTAGGTTAATGCCCAGTGAAATAGGAATCTGAAAATGTGAAAAAATTCAGAAATTATAAAGTAATTGCCAATTTGTCATCTGTTTTTATATTTACAACCCATTTCATATTAATTTCCAGATTTGCAGGCGTCTTGAAAGAGTTGCAGCCCATCAGGGCATAGAAAAATAAGTAGGCCTGGATTGGGTATTCTTCAGAAAAAATAAACTGGGCTCATTTTCACAAAGAAAAAATAGCTGGGCTGGTCACGTGGTGATCATAAAATATAAGCCTGGGCTAGACGGGCCACAACAGCCCAGTTCAAACCCTGCTCCGTCTCAACAATACCAAACAAAAAAATACTGCTCGAGTAGCTACGTCCCAGGTGTCAGCCGATCTTGTGTTGTTCTCTTATCTATTGACTATATACGCTCAGAATGTCGTGGGTCCCAGATGTCAGGAAAACACTAGGAGGAAGCATTTTATTTTTCCATACACTGACGTGGTGGGCCCCTACTGTCATCCTCTCCACGTACTTCTGCCGATTCCTGTTGTTTATTGACCATGTTGACAACGCGAGAGGGCGGTGCCGCGGCGAGCGCACCAAAGCGCGCGGAGGACGTCGGCGTTAACGATTTAGGAGACGGTGGGGCGGCGATGCGTGCGCTGAGGCGCAGCCAGCCGTGGGAGGCGGAAGCAGGCGGCCCCGCCGGCGCTGGTTTGGTTTTGGCGGCTGGAGGAAGACAGGACTGAAGAAACACGACAGACTGTAAAAGCAGCAGGAGTACTTAACAACCTTAACTGAAACCAGCAGGGGCACTTAACAACCAAAGCTGAAAGCAACGTGGTCAATAAACAGGATATTTGCTTTAGAGCCATGGAAAAGCATGAACATAATCTTCTGTCCTATTCTCCAAGATGGACGGGCCTTCATTATTTGAGACCACGCATGAATAAGTATCTTTTCACCTCCAAGGGGAATTGAGTAGGTCGACATAAACATCATGTTGTGACCAAGCGCAAGTCTGACCCGACCATGGTCAGGCATCTGTATAGGAACAATAGAACTCGGCAGTTCCTGTTTCAAGAAGATCACAGCTGTAAAACTGTGTATAAGCAATAGTTTAGGAACAACATATATAACAGAAAACAGCTCGTACCATATGTTTCTCGACACAGTTGGACCTGTTCAACGAGTGCAGCAGTGGCACACATATCCCACGTGGCCTTCCACCATTGAAATGCCCCACAAGGACCTCAAGACGATCAATAAAGTGTAGGAACTTGTGGATGTCGATCCAGTCAACTTCAGTGCCATTAGTAACAGCCGAGTTATTACAGAGTAACAAACGAGCAGACTGCTTAACTCTGAAAAAACCTACACGTGCCACCAATTATAAGAAAATATTAGTTAGAAGTAGCATCTTCGTGAGAGATTTGTTGCTACTTCTAAAGTTAAATTGTGATTAGTTAGACAGAATAGGTGGATTAAGAAGTAATCGAGGCAACAAGTAAGAACCAGATAGAAAACTAGCATGGATGAACAATTGGAACAACGTCGGGGTGGAAGATCGTAGTGAAGATGAGACCAGGTTCTGCTATTTCCATCAACATTCGTGCGCCAACTTTCAGTCCGTAACACTTGAGAAAGTTTATCCAAGTTCGGCCATAAAAAAAGCAGCGATCTTCTTGGTTCATGAACCCAACTCAGAACTTATATCCATGGCTTGTCTTCACTGTGACCATTAAACTAGTGTATTCAGTTATGGCAAGGCCGAGCATCTTGAGTACATGTGTTCTGGCAGAGCAAATAATACACTACAGGAAAAATAATATGAGAACACAGCATGTTCAAAAAAACCCCACCCTCCCGGATAGAAAAGAGGATTCTAGGAACATACTGTGCGCGTTTCAAAATGCTGTGTTAGGATGAGAAGGAACAAGTGTGGTGTCTCGCCGAGGGCGCAGAAACCTGTAGGGTACTCGCACTTTGGGCACTGCAAATGAAACACACTAGATTCAGTAGGAAGAAAAATGCATCAACGGCGGCGGCTGCCATCCTAGGATTACCTGCGAGCAAGGGACTTGGATTTATCGGGGATGGATGAATAATTCGTACCTGGTTCTCCATGAGAAAACCCTATGCAATCGCCGAGAGGGGGTTTTCTCTGAACAAGCAGACGAGGGAGAAGGGGATTCAGGCCCAGTGATATATTGCCGCTTCGTCCGTCCAGCATACTGCTAAAGCTGGAAAGGGGGGTTTGTGATTTGACGGCTCATTGGGCATTACTGCGGCGCTACGACCGGGGTGTGTCTACCGTGAAGTTGTGCACTCTAATTTGTGCATATGGCATGTGGACCCCGTAGCCGGTTGCCCCACATATTAGCGAAAGGAAGTAGAAAGACAGGAGTAACTAGTTACACATAAATATATTTTTTGACAGAGAGATACTCCCTCTGCAAAGAAATATACAAATCTTTTATATCACAGGCTCACCTTGCCGAGAAATATACTCCCTCTGCAACGCACGGGCATTATGGGGGTTCAGCTTTTTTATGGGGGTTCAGCTGAGAATATAATACTCAGATAGGCTCACGGTTCTGGACTTTGGGCCGCAGGCCGACCCTGCATGTTTGGGGGGCCATGTGTTCTACCTCAACGCTTTTCATATTGCAAGCGGTCAGTACGTCGATGGTTTTAGATGATGTCGCAAGGCGAATACACAAAATTGAATAAAGCACGGCAGCTGTTGGAATGAAATCGAACGACAGTTCCTAACCAGCAATCAGAGATGCAATTCTATCAACGATATACCATGTGATAAAAAATACTGTCGTACTACTTATACACACAGGACACTTGTTTCACCATGCCAGATTATTACATCAAAATCTCTCGGAGGATAGATCAGTTCGGCAGTTGCGTGCTGCTACTGAAGAATTTCAAAGTTGATTTGGACCAGCTCTCCTTGCCGAGAAAGTTCGATTTTGACATCATCCCCTACCGCAAGATATGATTTAGATTTGAACCTTGACCATTCTATAGCATCAATCATCATGCGACCGTCCTTTGTACTTACGGTATATTGAGCAGGTTCATTCACACCAAGGCTGCGCATGGTAAGAGAAACTTGGCCGCGGTCGCCCGGATTGTTGAACGACTGCCTCGTTGCTCTAGGAATTCTCTGTTTGCAAACAAGAAGA
Organism: Triticum aestivum; assembly: GCF_018294505.1. Classification (NCBI taxonomy): domain Eukaryota; kingdom Viridiplantae; phylum Streptophyta; class Magnoliopsida; order Poales; family Poaceae; genus Triticum; species Triticum aestivum. The sequence goes on along the minus strand of NC_057802.1, from coordinate 473,833,548 downwards.
CATATCCAAACAGTTAGATCAACACAGTGAATCATGTGAAACAACATGGAAAGAAAAAAGAACAAAGCACTTGGGCGGCCAATGCTTACCAAGAAGGTGGACATGTCGGTTTTTGTAAGGACTTTGGTATATGAAGTGCGAACTGCAGCCCAGTCTGTTGCCGGTACAACTGCATGGGCCGGAGCAGATGCAAGTGCAAGTGTTGGTGCAGGTGCCGAAGCCGCTGCTGCTGCTGCCGGAGATGGTGCTCCTTGTAGAGCTGGTGCCAGTGTCGGAGCAGGTGCCAGTGTTGATGCCCGATCCTCCGGTAGATCCGACTGATCTGCTGACGCGGTCGGTGCCGAATCCTTAGCTGGATCAGACTGAGCTGCTGCCACTGTCAGTGCTAGAGCAACTGCCGGTACTCGATCTGTGCGAGACAGCGACGATCGTGTCTGGTCTGCTATGATCAGCTTTCTAACTTGACTAGGATCCGTGACCGTGATCCAGTTTTTTCTTCATTTCTTTTAAACGCGAGAAGGACTAATTGTGGCGTTTTTGTTAAACCAAACTGCAGTTCATCATAGGGATTCAGCTTGTACTCAGACAACAGACTGATCCAATTTTTTCTAGTAATATAAGTGATGGACAGTGCCTTCATTACCGACACGACATAAGAAGTGAAACCTGCAAAAATAGTCATCGTAGAGCAAACCAAACGGTTTATTCTGTGATGAATGTCACATGGCAAAACCTGCATCGTAAAATTGCAGGAAAAGAAAGGAAACATGACATTAAATCAATAAGATTTAGATAGTAAATCAAAAAGTTTTACTTGATGTGACACGAGTGAATCCTTACCAGGAAATCACTATGTGAAGTACTAAACAGAAGATTGATCGTCCAACTATGCATGGCATGCAGGGGCCCCGCCTACTCCCACAAGCAGGACAGTCCAAAGGTCGTGACAAATCGTATGGACTGAACATCCATGGGACTGGAAATCCTGGTGGGTGCGATACACCCTGCAATGCATACAGATATTGGAGTGTAACCATAATTGATAAACCGTCCTCACAAAAAATATGATCTGGATACTTCAAAATATACAGACTGAATTGAGTGGACAGACATTAACATAGACCGTTCACACACCAAAAGCGGCAGTACTAATAAACAATACAGGGTTCACAAACACAAATCAAGTACTGAACAATAGTACTTACTACAGACAAGCAAAGTTGCACTAACTAAACTCTGCAGACTATTTCTTGCCACCGACCTACGGGATGAACCCCGCATAACTGACTAGGCCATGGACTTCGTGTGAGATGTCTACATGCACCATCACCATCTTGTCAACCTTGGAGAACCTAACAGAGTGGTCTTTCCACTCATAAACATGATGATGAAGACAGGCCGCATCAGATTTGTTGGGAAGCTTTACAAGAACCACACCCTTCATAATCGAAGGCACAGCCAGGAAATTGTTGTGGTCAAGTACAGCCTCGAGAACACGCCTGACAACAATGCTACAGGAAAACACTAGTTCAGGACACGTGGCGACAAGGACACAGTAGCTGGATAGTTCAGCAGTAGAACTCATCATCAGGTCTTCCAGTTCACATGGTATGACTTTGAGAACTTCATCTCCACCGCGGACCTGGTTCTAATTCAAACAGAAACCATATTTTATTACTACCTCCGTTCAGAAATATAAGATGATTTTCGATATTATACTCCATATATGACTACATATACGCATAGAAATGAGTGAACAAAGACACTAGAACATGTCTTCAAAGGCATGAGAGCAGAGGGATTACAAGCAATATCCATAACACAAGTTACTGAGGCAAATATACCCTCTTAAAAGGTAGCATTGATGTTCATAAAGTACTCCCTCCGTCCCAAAATTCTTGTCTTAGATTTGTCTAGATACGGATGTATCAAGTCACATTTTAGTATTAGATACATCCGTATCTAGACAAATCTAAGACAAGAAATTTGGGACAGAGGGAGTAGTTGAAAGTAATCTATAAGAAATCAGTGTCAACCTCTCGCATGTTTTGGTCAAAAGAGGAATTTAGAACCGTCATTTGGCACACTAAAATCACATGCAAGATCACCTAGAAAGTTGTACTACCAGTACTAGTACTGCGTGTTAGATGAAAAAACACGATCAAGATCGAGAAAAAGATCGTCAACAAGAGACATTACCTGGACTTGCTTAATGAGGGATCCCGGAGAGGGGGGCTTGGACAGGGCGATGGCTTTGAGCTTGTCTGCGGTAGTCTCGGCGGGGTGCTTGCCTTCTTCGTACCATGAGCCTCGACAGTTTTGGCCAGAGCCATAGACATCACGTCGGCCGGTGCTCCGGCGTCCATCCAAGAGAGGAAGCTGAGAGAGAAGAGTGAAAGGAGGAACGAGATGAGGGAGAAGTGAAGCGAGTGGGGGTTTTCTTCAAGAGAGGAAGCTGAGAGAGAAGAGTGAAATGATGGTTGCTTCGTCCGTCCAACTTACTGCTGGAAAGGAGGGGGTTTTGTGATTTGATGGCTCATTGGGCATTACTGCGGCGGTTCGATCGGGATAGTCTACCGTCACTCTACTACGGAGTAATTTAGTGCATGGCTAGTGGACCCAGGTGCTGGCTGTCCCACACATCGGCGAAAGTGAGTAATTTAGTGCATGGCTGGAGGAGGATCCACATGGTAGAGCGTGTCCACTGTTTTTCTGAAGAAAAAAATGATTACAGCAAGCGTTTCCACTCTTACGACGGAGGAGTGCGAAACACGGCAGCCACTTGAACATACACAGTGCTCCTACTACTAGGCATGTGCAGTGGTTCATACGTCAGTACTACACAATCTTTTTGCTAGTGTAGTAAGATATGAGGATAACAAATGATGTTGTGTGCATGTCAACTACTCCTATATGTAACATAGTACCGCTTTTTCGACTGTCCGGTCAAGAATGAACGGTGAGATCAATGTTAACAGATCTAGGTCCACAGCGCACGGAGAGTACGGTGCTACAGTACTCCACGAAACATGAACCATATGAAGCACGAATAGTGTTAGGCAGGGTGTATGAAGGGTGCACGGGATGGGAGAAAAAGTTCCCTTCTCGACCCACTTTTGGGTGTTTGGCAGAGTGGATGAAGGGTGCATGAGTTCACACTAGTAGGTTGAAAAAATACACGAAGAGGAAACAACTATATTGAGATGAGAATGCAACCGAACACACCCACACGCTTTGTGCTATAGTGACTGATCTGCACCGTCTGAGTTTGATCCAACGGTCATGTTGCGCCGAGACATGGACATGCCCATGCAGAGGGCGCCTAAACACCACCGAAGTCCCTCAGCTTCTCGAGGCGCACGACGTTGGTGATGCAGGGTGCAACCGCCCGCAGAGCCCGCTCCCGGTCGACGGGAGCCAGCTCGTCAAAGACGGCATCCAATGGCACAAATGGATTCCGGTGACGGAGCCCTGAAAGGATTCGCCCGGCAACGGCAACGGCAGCCCGCAACCCCTCCTTGTCCAGCTCAGCCCCCACCATCGCGCGGAGACCGCTCAGCTCCTCGGAGATATAGGTGAAGAAGGAGACCAGGTCAGGAAGCCGCAGCTCGTTGAAGTCGATCGGGTGGTCGAACGGGTTTAGCCCGACGGCCGGCATTGTCGCGCAGGCACGACGGTAGGCATCGCGCAGCCGCAACACGTGCGTGGCAACTTGGTTCACCATGTGGCTGAGGCGATCCTGGACCTCGTCACGATCGGCCCGCTCGCACTCCAGCCGGCTCCCCTGACGGCCTATCGTATCTCCCGCTTTCTGCAGCAACGCCGCCGATGCCTCGAGCATCTTTGTGGTGGACGCCTGCCGCTTTTGAAGCTCCGTGAACTCCCGCACATAACGGAGGAGCATGGCACTCCTCTCCTCCTTGAGGTCACGAAGCTCCACGTCCTTGGCCCTGAGCTCCGCATCCTTGACATGGAGCTCCTGTGTGAGGCGCCTCACCTCGGACTCCGTGATCTGCTGCGCCGCCATGGCACCAGGTAGAAGCAATGGGGAGAGGAAGCAAAGGGGGCGAAACGGCTGGAAGGCAATGCAATCTACGGGAAGGCGGAGGGAGCGGGGAATCTTTTGGCTTTCACCATGGTAAAACACCAGTCGACGACTTCTCACATCAGGGAGCAGTGGGTTTTTACAGGCGGAGTCATCGTGACTAGTTGCTGCCGCGCCTGCTCCCGTCAATCAAAAAAAATTAAAAATCATGTCGCGCCTGCTCCCGTCAATCAAAAAATTAAAAATCCTGCCGCACCCAAACACCAGAGCAACGCTGCGGTGGATATTTAAATTTACCTGCCGGCAAGTAGATAAAAAAGGGGTGAAAAAACAAATGTGGCGGCGGCCTAGCTAATCGGTCCAACTAGCCCAACTAGCTAGCCACCGTGCTTCACTGATGTACTCGGCGGGAAAGGTGGTCTTTCGTGATTTGATGACTCATTTACTTGCTTCGGTGCTATGACCGAGGAGGACCCAGAAAATGCGTGGTAGGGCGTCCCACGTCAGGAAGAATATATTCGTGCACCACCCGGGAGGACCCCAAAACCGCGCGGTAGGGTGTGCCACGTCTCGGCACGGAGGAAAAATGTGCGTGTAAAATATATTGTATCAGACGTAGTACATATGGTTCGACCTCGGGACCCAGCCAGTCGGTCGAAAACACCCCACTAGCCACACAGCTTCATCATGCAAACGTGGCACGGAGGATAGATGTGGTTAGCACCGTCTCGACCAGCCACAACGTCTCTTGTTCTAGGCGATTCTTCTATTTTCCAAGCTTTTTTTAGTTGTAATAACACCACGGCAAGCTAGCGCCGCTCTTCGTGTGTGCCCGTGCAAAGGTTAGACGATGGAGAGAAGAGAGATTGAGATCGCAGACCTGGGACCCACCAGTAAGTGAGACAACGGTCATGCACGTGTTGATGAGGCACTCCCTCTACTGTACTCAACGCAAGTACTGTATAAAATCAAGTTGTGGGACAAAGCCAACAACCATTCGTTTTTTCAGGCTATCGACTTACGCTTTTTAGTCCAGGTTGCCAGTTCGAATATCGTCTTTCAGATTTGTTAGTTTTAGGTCCAAATTTGATTAATGACAAGTGGGACCCCGTGTGTTGTTCCGATATTTCAGTGTAGGATGGTTTTTTTTTACAAACACTTTGCGCGGTTAGACAAGTAACGGCACGAGTTACACGTATTTTGCAAGTTTACGAACAAAAATGACAGCGGCATAGAATATCACATCCACCCCGCAGCTTAGATACTATGGTGATACGAGTTTTTACACCGTTGGAAGTGAGATCCAATGGCTTGGGAGTAGTCTTTGTAATTACGCGCAATTTCCAAACTCTCCAAAGGTTTTTTTTGCAAATAAAACATTCAGGCCTCGTGTGTGCCGCTGCATCTTTGATCCAATGGCTCCCCGGTGCTCATATTAGGTGCTAGCTTAATTACCCGCTACGGTGATATGAGCATCTAGGTCGTATGATCAGTGATCAGATGGCACATGCGTAGTACTTGTACTTTCTGCGCATTTCCCAAACTCTATCAGTCGTATATTGCAAAAACATTCAAAGCTCCTACTATGGGCCATTAGATCTCAGTGAACTCGTATCACCATAGAATCTACGGTGCGGGAGCACCTCATACTCTCACGTGCGAGAAAACATAAGGTGCTGTCGCAGCTTGGATGCTACGGTGATACGAGCTTGGAGGTCGTTTGATCTGAGATCCAATGGCATCTGAGTAGTCTTTGTGCTTGTAACCATTTTGGGGTTTGAAGCAGTGGCCGAACTCTTTTGGGGCTTTTCTGCAAAAAACCATTCGAACCACCGAGGAGGTGTTGGGTCACAAATCCAACGCCTCCGAAGAGCTTGTATCACCAAAGCATCTAAGGTGTGGTAGCACATGATATTCTTACATACAGGAGAATATGATGTCCTCCTTCATCTTAGATGCTACGGTGATACGAGCTTCGAGGTCGTTGGATATGGGATCAAAGGGCATCTAAGTAGTTTTTATACAAATTGTGTGCAATTCTCAAACTCATCAAGGTTTCCTGCAAAAATATTAAGACACATCATGTGAGCTGCTATATCTCAGATCTACAAGCTCCAAGCAACTCGTATCGGCATATAGCATCTAAGGTATGGGGGCACATGATATTCTCCCGGGGAGGAGGGGTGGGGGATGCACAACCAATCGGTGGTTGGGAGGGTGGGGACAAATATAATCTAAACAACCCTAAACAGAGCTCCACAATTTTATCTAAGGCCGAGGGGTTGACCCTCGACAATCATAGATCCGCCTAAACACAACATTTGCATGTACTGTAGTACTAGACTTAATATTCATGTTTCAGTTTCATGTTCATTTTAAATATTGAACTGAGGACCATGGATGTCTTACATTTTACTCCCTTCGTTCCTAAATATTAGTCTTTTTAGAGGCTTCAAATGGACTGGTACATACGGATGTATATAGACATATTTTAGAGTCTAGATTCACTCATTTTGCTCCGTATGTAGTCACTTGAACTCTCTAAAAGACTAATATTTAGGAATAGAAGGAGTATTTTTGAATTCGTGTCATACATGCATGGTTTGGAAAAATAGATGCACTATACTTATTGGATTGTTGTTGTGTTCGTGTGTGTGTGTGTCTCTATGTGTGTGTGTGTGTGGTCATATGCTTGATACATACAAAGTTTTCTCACCTCCATATTGTTCATCTTTTAAATTTGAATTTGCATTGGAAAACTTACTAGGGTTACCATGAAATGTGAAATCCACGTTGAGATCACTATATCACAAACTCACTCTAATTCAACAACTCGTCATAAATCAATTACCACGTTGAGATTAGTATTTGCAAGGAAAATACGGGTATTGTAATACACATAGATTCGTTCGGCAATTTAAAAGGTCCCTTTCGTATTCTCGAATGGTAGGACCCAACGGCGTACCAGCCAGACCTTGCCTCATGTTGATCCTTAAAAAAACCGGGCTTGTGTCCTTCGGTGGCGTGCGTGGTACGCACATTAGGCAACCCCAACCAGTCGAGCATCAGCGTTTCAAGTCGAAATATCTGGCGGCCAGAATTCCAGCCCTAGGAAATTCCCCTCATGTCCCCGTTCCATAATGACTACCGATGAACAACGGAGGGATGCTTTAGTAACTAGACAACGTTACCTACCATGCCGAGCACGGTTCAATTCCCTCGGTCGCCGCTCGTCAAGGTCACCCGTGAACTGCATTGCCTACTACTACTACTACTACTACTACTACTACTACTACTACTACTACTACTACTACTACTACTACTACTACACCAGGATGAGCATAGAATTGAGCCCGTTTGTTCGTGCCTAGTACTTGAGTTAATATATCAGGCAATGCACTGGTACAGAGGGATTATCCTTTTACTCTGCATATATAACTTGTCTGAAGTCTAACTAAGCAAAATGTTTGACCAAATCCTTTCTTAAGAAATACAACAGGACAGATGTACGGCTTGAAAATTTATTGCATGATGCAGGTTATGATATTGTTTCGAATCCTGGATCTTAAATTTCAGAAAATCCAAAAGTGAGCATAAATTCTTGAAACTAAGCATGGTCACGTGATATGGCACAAATATTACTTCGTAAGTTTTTTCTTCAATTTGAGACAAGCTGCTTATGACAAGTTGCACAAATGAACAGCCAAGGTATTTTGGAACAAAGACCTGTCATGTTAAGGCGAATGCTTTCACTATTGAAACCGTGGGCGTTTACGTGCCACCACGAGTCCCCGCTTCTCATCGGCAGGTGCCGTCCGAGCAAGTGTGTGAGTCGACGGGAGGCGTGCGAGCAGACTGCTGCGCCGGCTGTCAGGGAGGCGTGCGAGCAGACTGATGTGCAGGCTCACTAGGAGGCGAGCCCTTTGACCAGGCTCCGCCGCCCACCGTCGTCCCAACCGCTCCCACTTTTAATGTCGCCGGCGCCGCAGTTTAAAATCAACCCTGCACTACCCGGTATCGCTACAATCTCTCTCTTCCTCTCCGATTCTCCTGCCGTCTACCTCCAACTAGCCTGACCTAAATGTACGCCATGCCGCATCACGATGGTCTGCCCTTAGTGTTCCAGTTTCCTGAGGAAGACACTCAGCTGGAGTCTCAAGAACATAAGGCGCTTTGGGACGAGCTTGAACTGGCCTTGCGGGAAGACGCCGCGCCTGTCCCCGCTCCCGTTCCGGCTCCCGTCGCCCCGACTGCGCCAGCGCCCATCCCCGTGGCATTGATGGGCTGGGAGCCGCACATTGTCGCCGAGCTTGATCCCACGGGGTTCCACGAGGTCCCCGCCGACTTTCACGCGCCCGTGCACCTGCTAGCGCATGCGCCTGCGCGTGCACTAACATGCACGCCCGTGCCGGTGCCCGTGCACCTCCCAGCGCATGCGCCTGCGCGTGCACTGACGTGCGCACCTGTGCCAGTGCCCGTGCACACGAATGACTCCGTCGCGCCGTTGACAGCGCCTATCCCCGCGCGAGTGCCAGTGCCCCCCTCAGCGGCATGGATGGCCGCCGTCGACCGCTTCCTTGCACCAACGCCAGTCGCCTCCTCCCATCAGTTGACTCACTCCGAAGTCCAGAACATTTTGGCCTTCCTTGAAGCTAGGCCAACGTCCAGGAGTACGCCAACAACAGCGCAAGATGCCGCCGTCGCCGTCGCTCAGTGGCCCGACGACACACAGAGCATGGCAGAGGAGCCGCTTCCCACCGCGAGACGCCCCCGCTGCCGCCGCGTAATCTAAATTTGCCATGAAAAAGTTCAGATTGCCATGCTTAAAATCCAAACGTTTATCATTTCCGTTTATTTTATATCGATCGTCGTATAATTTAAAGTCGGAGTCAGACTGAACAAAATGTATGGTTTGATCGATTGAATGTTCTGCTAGAGCCGTAACAAATTAAATATAAAACATCATCAAGCCACATGTATTCCTTGTCATCCAACGACCTAGACTGCTTCAATGTCGAGCGCTCAACATGTTTAGCGTGCAGTTAATTTCATGCCAAAAATAGTGCTAATCACATGACAACACGCAAATAATATCCTAGTAGTTAATATCCGCATGCACTTAATATACTTCCAAATTAATGTGCAGTGCATGTACACACTGACTAGTGCTGCTAGTATGTGAAACTGGTGTCGTGACTTGTGAACGCGTCCAGATATGGTCAACGGCAACATCGCCCGCGAGTTCTTCCTGTTTGCCCGTGCGTCTAAACGCAGAAGGGGAGGAGAGAGAGAGAGCACACATGGAACCCACCAATAAGTGAAGGCGAATAGTACTAAAAATAATATTACATGTTATCCATTAATTAGGCTGTGGTAATATAACAACATTATGTGAACAAAGGGGTTACAACAAACATTGCTATTCTACGTATGTTGCCTATTGACGTGTGGCTTGAAGGCCCGGTCGCATGTTCGATCCTCGTCCTTTATTTTTTAATTTGTATATGGGTCCAAATTTGTTTTATGACATGTGGGCCCCTCGGTGTGTAGTTTGTAGCACTTTAATTTGTGGGTCGAAATTTGTTCCATTCCAAGTGGACTATCGGTGTGTAGTTTTGTAGCTTATTTATAATAATTAAAGAGAACAACATAGTTTTTTTCAATAATACCATGGTGCGACGTCGAAGGCGAGAAAGGACGTGCGAGAGAGCGATGATCGAGCCAGAGGGAAATCAACTAGGGGAGTTGCGTGGGTTGCAACGGTGTTTGGAGTAGTTGTGGGCCGAATGCTACGAAAATATAATCTAAACCGACCAGAATAAATGCCTACACAAATTAATCCAAGGTTGGAGTGCCCCTCGCAATGTAAATAGCTCCGGCTTTGCGAGGGATGGAGAGGTAGTAGCTTCAACGCGTGGAAGATACGGTGTGAGAAAGTGAGGTCAATCGAGAGATATATAGATAGAGACAAAGTGAGTGTGGTCCGACATTCATTGAACAAATATATATGCTCTGGAGAGATATTGTCCGATTGAGCTTTTTGGCAAGGGTGAGGGCTGTAAGATAGAGCTTGAGAGATGATCCAGTCACAGACGTGTAGATATATTTTGTGCGTGGGAGGAAGCAAGGTCAACCGATCACATAGGGTCGCCGTGCGATCGAAAGAGTGAGACGGGTTGGAGAGAGTGACCTAGATAGACGATGTGCGTGAGAGAGTATACAATGTGAATAGGTCGAATTGGGCTCAAACATGGTGATATATCATTTTTGTCCAAGAAAGAGCGAGGTCAATCGAGACATACGGAGAGAGAGAGAGAGAGATTGAGTGAGCGCGGCGCACCATGAGGTCGAAAGAGTGGCGGCGGCTTGGATGGACTGACCTAGATAGATAATCTGCGTGAGAGAGTATAGAGTGTGTCGATCGAGGCCCGAACAGGGAGATATATCATTTGTGTGTGAAAGAAAACGAGGTTAAACGAGACTCAGATAAAGAGAGCGAGATTGAGCGAGTGTGGCCCGCCGTGCGGAAGAAAGAGTGAGACAGTCTCGAGGGAGTGACCTAGATATACAACGTGCGTGCGTGCGCACGACAGGTTGGGGGGCTAGATAGGCAATGCATGTATTTAGCGCGAGAGGGTGAGAGGGAGAGGGGGAGAGAGAGAGCTCGGCATGGGGTGCAATGGCGGGTGTGTGAGGTAAATACATTTGGTAATAGAGTGGAAAAAGGGGTTGTGTAGTTGAGAGACTTAGAGATCGAAACATGGAGAGAAAGAATGAACGTGTGTTGGAAACCGATAGCTTCCTAAGGTGGTTA
>NC_057802.1:473821700-473822444 GCF_018294505.1 Triticum aestivum | reverse complement strand
CAACATTTGAATGTACATAGTACGAGACTTAATATCGATGTTTCAATTCGGTGTACATTGTAAGATTTGAACCGAGGACCAGGCATATGGGTAATTATTTCGAATTCGTGCCATACTAAGTTTCGAAAAGTTGACATTGACTCAGGTTGTTGTGCTATTTTATAGGTCATATGTTTGAATCCATCCAAAAGTTTTCTCACTACCATGGTGTTCATCATATACATATGAATTTGTATTAAAACAGTAGCGTGGATACAGTGAAATGCGAAATCCACGTTAGAATTGGAGATCGCTACGTGACACACACTCTAATTCAAATAACTAACTACGTGAGACACACTCTAATTCAAATAACTAATTATGTGACACACACTCTAATCCACGTTAGTGTGGGTACCGTTTCGATTTTTTTCAAATAACTCCTCATTAATTAATTTATAGTACTCCCTCTGTTCACTTTTATAAGACCTTGAAGACATTTCAGACAATGTGCAAAACAGTTCATTTTAAGTTGTCTGAAATGACTTACAAAAGTGAACGGATGGAGTATCTCATTTCGAATGACTAATTATTGCAAGGAAAACATGGGCATGGTAATACATACAGATTCGTTTGCAAATGAAAGAAGATTCGTTTGCATTCTCAAATGTAGGCGCACCAGGCAGACCAGGGTCGTGTCGGGGTGGACGCTGCTTCGGTGCCTTAAAGGCAACTGACTTTGGGTCACTGACATGTGGGCCAGCC
>NC_057802.1:473792094-473821473 GCF_018294505.1 Triticum aestivum | reverse complement strand
AAAAGGACGACGGCAATATAAGTTCGCGCTTCCATGTTCCGGATTGAAATATCTGGCGGCCCCAATTCCAGCCCTGCAAAATCTCTCTTCTCCACCGTCCCCTTCCGCACCCAGATTGCTCAAATCCCTAATTCGCCGCCAACCCTCGAATCACCCCTCGTCTCGTCTCTTTCCCCACCGTTCCCCACCTCTGTGCCGGACGATGACAACGAAGACGACGGTCGTGCTTCACCACCGCACCGGAGCTACCTCATCTACGCCCTCGTCCACCGCACCGGGTGGTCCACCGACAACGTCGGCCGCCGCAACCGACGTGCCTCACAGACACCGAGTTCCACCGCATCAGGTGCGCTTCACCGACGCCGTCTCCCAGCTCACCGGGGCTACTTCACCGAGCACATCATCGCACCTCTGCCCCCCGAGGCCGTTGGGGCTTCACCAATGGTCTCGTCCACCGCATCGTAGCGCTCCGCTGCCACTCAAGATCTGCATCCGTGCGCGGCCAGCCAGCGCATCACCCTCAACGGCTCTGAAGTGACCCGCACTCTAGCTAGGCGAGCATGCCCAAACGCCGACCCGAACTAGGTATCCACACATCACTCCCTTGTGCACTGTTCCGACGATGTTTGGATATCCTTTCACTGCTTTCTTAGCTTACACGCCTACGCAACTCTGACTTTAACTCTTATTTCTTCTGGAGATATCATCTGAAACAAGCAAATCCATTTTTTAGCGAAGCATGATGGCGCTATGGGATCTGGTACACATCCTGCACACCCGTATAACCTTGTAAGTATCTGTCCTCCGGTACAACATCAAGGTCGATTCCTCTTATTTGATCAACCATTCGCCGTGTCAAAAATGCAGAGGGGGATACAAGGAGCACAAGGCCTGCACATCCAAGCAAGTGGTAACATGGACTTGTACATGGAACATCCCAAGCGCAAGCAGAGCTGCAGTGAGCCTGTACAACGAGCTAGCGTAAGTCCCTGCATTTCATTTAATTCATACTGACATTTGTGTATGATTTGTGTGAAGTGGCTGATCCACAAATTCAAGTTACCAGGGGCGAACATTTACCTTAAAAATACGAAGGCACTTGCACTCCGGAAATCAACATAACTTGAGAAATGTGAAGCTACATGCACTTTGAAAACCAGCTAATGATCCAAAGTAGTTCAGATTATAAACACTAAATGATGCAAGCACCAAAAAACACAAAATGCAACATGGTGTACAAGGACTACAAACATGGTCTGTACCTGCTTGAATTATTCGTTCTCTGGCTGAAAATATCAAAGTGTAATTGCACGTATAACCAGTGCGCAAACTGCATATCAATATATCTATCCTGCACAAGTATGGCAATAGTTTCAAACAACATATTAGAAAAGTATTTATGCTATGTTGTCATGATACGGGGACTTTTTAGTAGATGGCCTCGACGTTTCCTCAAGCTATGAAAATGCACTATAATTTGCTTGTCATCAATGCCTGCAAATCTCTGTCTCTCTCAACATAGTAGATCATCATTAGACACTAAATCCTTCAATGAGCTTGCAAAATGCTTGCATTAGATCCCTCATTAGACACTATATGTTCATCACCAGGGGCATGCAATTTTTTTGCATCAAATCCTTCATTAGCAGTCTGTTCATTAGACACTTCAGGCTCAAGAACAACATGAGGTTGTATGTTTGCACCGGAAACTTGATTAGATACATCAGATTCAGTCAGTTCAATATTGATTGGGGGAGTTATAAAATAAGTAGAAATTGGTTTCATTTTCTCATAGATTCCCTACATACAAGCAGTTTTACAACACTGTCATGTTTAACTATTGGCCAGAAATTGAAGAGTTGAATTAGATATAATCAGGGATGTGATGTACCTGCTCGTTGCGCATGCTACTCTTGCAAGCTGCGACTGTCCGTTTGCGCAAGCTCGATGCCATGCCCGTGCTGCCGCCGCTGCCTCCCACGCAGGCTACACCCAGGGTTGAATCTTCATCTTCTTGTCCTTCCATTCGCTTGAAGCCCGGCGACCGCCCTCCAACGAGGGCGCGAGGAAGTGCTGTGTCGGTCTGTCCAGCGGCGGCTAGGTTAGGAGCGAACCAGACTGGGGGCTGGAGCGAATGAATTGGGATTTTTCCTGCTGTCGATCGATATGGGAGGCGCTCGTTTGGGCCGCGAGCCTGCTATAGGGCCTGCCTTGCACTTATCTTATTGGCCCATCCAAATTGAAACATTTTTCTTCATTTTTTACATTGCTTGCTCGTGCATTGGGACGAACAAAACTAGCGTGGGCCAACCTGGACGACTCAAACTAGGTGCACACTTTCCAGCCACCTGAGGCGGCCGCCCATACCAGCCCCTATGGTGGCGTCACCCCTTTTTGCGTGTATGATTGGATAGTGAAAAATATTCCAGTGGTGCTTTTGATTTACCCACAGAATGGTTGAATTGCTTGTTTCTATTAACTGAGTTCGCCAATAATGTGAAGGATGCCAGTCTTTTCATCCTATTGTAGATTGATTAGATCTTGATATGCTAAAAGTAATCACATGAAATATACAGTAAAAGCCAGTGTGATGTGTTTGGCTACAACTAGTCTGACTACACGTCCTCATATAACATATCAAGGACGCACCATCTTACCAGATTAACCATTCGACTTACCCATGCAGTGTGGGAACAAAGAAGTATTGGGACTGCGTATCCAAGCAATTGATGCCATGGACTCCTTCGTACAACCTTGTAAGCGAAAAAGAAGTTGCAGTGTGCCTGTACAAAGAACTAGCATAAGTTCAGTTACCTGCTTCTCGGAATTTTAGTTAGCCACTTATTGCAAAATTGTTCAATTATGTTGCTTGGCTTACTTTAGTTTGCTACTGATTACATAATGGCACAACCTGTTAATCATATTGTAGACTGTGCCTATCTATGTGTTTCATACTTAGTGTTAAGAATTACCTGTTTGCCTGAACTTAAATATCTACTTGTTTGTTTAACTGCTTTGCTGCTGCAACAGCGGGTTACAATGATGTTAATAACTACTTTTCAGCATCCAATTGAAACTCTTTAATTCCTTGTTTGTTTAACTGGTTTGCTATTATAACTCCCAGTTGAGATGTTTTGCTAACTTCAACTTTTCTGAATCCAATCGGAACTTTAATGGCAAAACAGGTTAGCCCAAGATCAAAGAGCGAGGTCCCCATGGACGTTGCATCATCCCACAACAGTGGCACCAGCCCAATCGTGCATTATGAATTGCCAACTGTTGATGCTCTAGAGGCTAAACTAGTGGTAGAAATAGATTCTGCTTCTGCACTTAGAGATGAAGTTGACATGTTGAGGAAGCAAACAGCACAATCACAAGCAGTACTCAAGACAACCATTAAATATTTGGTGGATTTCAAAACGAAGCAAGCTGAGACTGACCAGATTGTTAAGGTCCTGAAGGAAAAAAGGAAATTAAATTCCTACTTGGTAAATCATAGGCGAAATGTTCTTTCCATAGTTGAATAACCTTTGTGTTGTCTGTTCATGTAATCAATCAAACCATTTGTTTTAGAGATCATGTAATAATTGTTTTTTTTGTTTTTTGGTTTGTAATTTTATTTGAGCACAAGTCTTTATCAATTGATAAGACTCGGAGACATTTCATTTGGATTGCTGTGCTGGACCTACAAATATGCCAATCGGGCTGAATGTGCATTCAGCAATAGTAGTAGTATAGATGGACCATAAGTGGCACGCATTGGAAAGGGCCAAGATGCTGGCTAAAAAAAGGATGTTGTTGTAGCCAAAAAAAGTACAGCGGCCTGGCTTATGTATGTTAGTTAATATTATTGATCCATAGACTCTATAAGTGTTTATATGTGTGTTAGGTCTGTACATTCTTGGTTGATTGACTCGGTATTTGAATCTTGATACATCGCTTGTGTACATATCTAAATGGGAGTACACATTATGCTGCGTGTGACATTTGAGTTCGACATGAAGTGTTCCAAATATTCGAATTCACCTTAAACTGGATTCTAGTTTCTGAATTTGAGTATCGGCATTTGTAAACCATATTCATATATGACAGTGGAATACATCTTTGTCGTCCTTTTGAAGATATATAAAAACTCATAGAATGATTTATAAAGATTCATATAGGAATTCAAAATGGATTCGAATTTAGTTGCCAGGGTAAATGTGGATGCTTACTGTCCCAAAATTCGAAAGAAGCAGCAAAATGTCCACTCCCACGTCGGCTGCCCGAAGCCAAGTGTTTGGGAGATGGAAATTACTGTCTACCCATCACACGGACAATCCATCAGCCCGATTTCCACTGCTCTACATAGGGGTAGGTTAGTAACTTCAATTAGACATGACACGACCGCCTCTGAGCCCATTCCGACACGGTGGGCGTCAAACATGGGCGGCAAAACTCATTTGATTCAAGCTCGTCCGAAAGACCTCTGTTTCTCCCTCCATTCCCCATTCATACACGGTGGGCGGCAAAACAAACTCGACTCGGCCGAAATCGATGTAGGCAAATATTTTCAATAGGGGCAGGTTTGTAACTTCACTCAGACGTGACACAACCACCCTACCTGTCAGCCCCGTTCATACACCGTGGGTGCCAACCATGGGCGCCAACCACCCTCTCCTCGCCCGAAATTGCTCTGGGCAAATATTGGCGAGATGCGAGATTACCGTCCTATCCCCAACCGACGAGATGTCCAAATTTTAAACGGGGGCTAAGTTCGTAACTTTCCCATATTTCAGACAGGTGCGTCCCAAAAACATGGTTCCCCGTACCTCTCCCTCCATTTTCCCATTCATACACCGTCCGCGCTAGAACACCCCATCCCCACACCAGCCTCTGTCCGCCACCCCATCCATCGCCGCCGTCCTCCACCACATCCATCACCACCTTCCCCCACCATGCCGGAGTGCCTACCAAGACCGCGTCGTCCACTGCTAGAGATGGACATTTCTCATCCACGGCGACGGACCAATAGCCTTGCATCGGTCCTCTCGCTTCATCGGCGCCGTCGTCCTCTTTGTCGGGGCCGCTCACACGACCTTCTCTTCCACCGCAACGGGACTTATCCCCCGATGCACCCGTCTACCGTCGCAGATCTGCTTCAACGCCACCGACAGCCATCGCACCCCCGATGCCTATACGGCGCCGCAAGAGAGGTGGTACTTCATATCTCCTCAACTTTTTGATCTCAACCAGAAAATAGATCTTAACTTGGTTACTCTACTTTTTTTTTCAGCTCTTAGAATTTAGTTCTTAGTTCGAAGCAAACAATGGATGCTAAATATCATTTCTCCGGTTTGCAGCTTCAAATCTGCCATGGCACAGCCATAATACGGTTTAATTGATCATGCTTAGGGTTTAATTGATCATGCTTAGGGTTTAATTGATCATGTTGGTTCCGTGGTGGTTTCTTTAATAGAAATCGGAGGGGAAACCCTCTTTTGCTAAAAAAATATCCTTAGAGTTTCCCCCTTTTATGATCACTATACGATCCGAATACGTGCTTCATGTCATAATAACACTGCTCCACCCATCAAGCTAAACAAGCTTAGTTGTTCAAATACGAATCTGATATTATTAAAACAGAGTTGTTTAATTGGTCAGCTAAATGTTCCTAAATTAGTTTCGAAAATGCATGTTCGCCGCTCGGGTGTGTATCTCTACAGGGTGCCCACGGTCGGCCGGCCCACCCTGGGATTTTGGGTCGTCCCAGGCCCCGATTCCCCTCTGTTCTATTGCATGCTTCCGATCTCTACTCGCCCCTAGCCGCCTGCCTCGCCGGCGACTTCCCGTCCCCGGATGACATGACTCTAGGAGGAGACGCCGGACTAACAGGAGGCCAGGAGCCGCTCGCCCAACAGCATCACCGCTGCCCAGGCGCGCCGCCATGCCTACCTTCCCAGTCCGTTCAGGGCTCAGGCGTGCAGCACCCACCAAGACAACCCGATTTATCCTGAGATACGTCCTCAACACTCAGCAGCCACTCCTCATCACCCATTTTCTAGTTGATTCATTACTCATTAGGCAGGACTGTCATTAGGGTTTGTTGTGTGCTCAGTGCTACCTACACTTAATGGTTCAGATGTATTTCGGTAATATTTAGTACCTCTAAAGTTCACAAGGTTTTCAATATTCCGGCCCTCGGAACAGAAACTAGTCATTTGGATTGTTGGTCGTAGTGACATTGACCCAGATTACTACTGCAAGCCAGGTTTGTTGACAATTTTACTTGTCTTTCTTACTCATTCGATATAATATCCAATTATTCACGTCGATTAGTTGCAAACAATAAGTGCTAGACAAACTTCTTCATTCAGAATTTGGACGGTCTCTTTCTGCAGTTACAATTCTGCATACTTGTCCTAGTAAGCTCACAAGTAAAGGATTGATTCACTACATCTATGCTTGCCTTGTCATATTTGTTGTCAATATTCTTTTAGGGTGGACCACCCTGTTTCTAAATACTGGAACCGTAGACATGAGTGAATAGTATTTTTCTATGTGATCTCTTCCATCATGTGTGGGTAACAAACACTGCATTGTATAGAAAGAAAGTGTCATTTCCAGCTTTTACATAGGCTTCGATCTTTTACATGGAATACAATCTGCCTACTTGCTTTGTGTCGCACTACCAACACTCCACCCTTGAAGCTAAACATTACGCCACTCATAATTGCTTAGTTTATTTGTTCAAATACGAATTTCATACGATTCTAATGTTCCTACTTCAGTTTTGAAATGTGTGCCTGCCTGTTATAGAGACATAAGGGGTTTGTATTTCTGTGTGTGGTCTGGTCAGCACGGTTGGGGAGGTGAACTTTGCATATGCATGGGTTCATAGGGAGACACTCTCCGAGTTGAATCCGCAATGCATTCCATAGATAATCTGACTACTTTTTATGTTTTCATGAATCTCAGTTTCTGAACAGCATCATAATGATTATGAGCTTGCGCGCATGAAAAGAATAAAGCAGAACAATGCCATGGCTGTCAAACTTGGCATTAAGGGACTGAAATCAAGTCTGTATGCAATGTAATGCAAACGCTCTCCACCTACAGATTCATGCTCAGAATATGATCCTAACAGTGATTCTGAGCTAGAGGGAGACCTAAGTCAATGTAGCTCCCTAGTGGAGGAGTCAGAGGAAGATGCCCTATCTTATTCACCCATCAAGGTACGTGCTCTAACTTTCCAAGGTTACATTGCTCGCACATATCTTGCAACTGATGCTTTGCACTGCTTCTACTTTTTTGAACTGCCATTAGCTTAGTTTACACATCGTGTATGTGAATACGCCCTGCCTATCCATTTTCAGTACATATTACATCTGTCATCATACCATATTTATCCATTCAAATGTTGTTCTTGTGTATCAGACGTTCAAAAGGAAGAGGGCGATCGCTGATCGTGGAGGAGCACAAGCAAACTATTTGGAAAAGGTAGTGGCACCTGATAAATCAAATAGCCCATTAGGTGTAGTTGCAATATCACCTGACCCACAAAATACCCCAACTCTAGCAGACTCTAGCCCTACTACACTGGTCATTTCTGATGCCCCAACTCAGCAGACCCCAACTGCAGCAAACAGTATGATTATGCTAGTTGACATAGCACTAGCTGTACGACGCAAAACCCCCATTCCAGCAAAGAGTACACCAAATCTTGTTGCCAAATCCATTTTCGAACCAGAGAGAGCCCCAATTGCAGCAAATAGGACCCATGTTCCATTTCTCCCCAGTTTAGAAGACGAAGCTTATGTTGTTGTCAGGAACTTTGTGCGCATCTTTCCTTCATGGAAAGATTATACCGCAGACACAGAACAATTTCCAGTCTTCCTCTGCAACTTACGCGTAAGTAATGTACTAATGTTATTCATGGTCATTACTGCATATGTTTCTGCTGACAGAAGCCACAAGATTTCATTCTTTTAAATAGGCGAGGAGCAAACTGGATTGTGATGACGAGCACGGGTTGTTTGCGCTTTTCAAGCACTCGTTGATGAAGTATCGTTCCTACCTGAGGCAAGCGCACTTCGATGGCAAGCCTCTGAACGAAATTTCTGTAAAGTCTCCGGTGCTACATTTATCCGACGGTGACTGGAATAATCTTGTTACACATTGGTCTCGGCTACAGCGTAAGGTACTGTCTATGATATCACATCACAATTTGAACTACATTTCTGCATTTGCCTTAATGTCTCACTTGTACGAAAACTGTTAGCAGAAGAACATTCGTTCTCAAGGGACCACAGAATCTCGCAACTATACTGCACACTGCATTGCTCTTGTGAGTACCTCTTGCCCTGTATGACCATACTTACTTTCATAGCTGTTTGATCATGTAGCATCACTGCACATGTTAGCCTCGTAATCGTCCATTTGGTGGACATTATAAGATCCGTATGGACTCTTACATAAATTTAGAATCAACCCAATGCTTTTGAAGAAGTTTAGCTCTGCAGTCCTCTTGTAAGGACTGAACGTGGTCTATCACTGTACTTACATTAACAGCTACTCCCTCCATCCCATAATATAAGAATGTTTTGTACAATACACCAGTGTTCAAAACACTCTTGTATTATGGGAAGAGGGATTGGTTCATTTTGTAGCATTCTGCATCTTATCTCCCTCGCCCACCATTTACTAAAAAAGATCAGATCTATATTTAATCTTACCAACAAGTAGAATACACACACAATGCCAGTGCAGAAGTGTAGCCCATTGCTCTTGTCAGTACATTTTGTCCTGTAACGCTTGTACTTCCAAGGATTGGTAGTTTATTATGTAGTATCAATCTGCATCTTATCTTCATTATCCTCTATCCCTTCCAGTATTATCATATCTATAATTACTCTCTACAAAATGTAGAGTACAGGCAATGCTTATGAAGAAGATTCTGTGCTGAAATTCTTGAGTTATCCTTCCCTTGACATGGAGAAGGGCATTATAAAGCCGGTGTTAACTGTTAATGTAAGTCAGTCCTTCCAAGGCCTTTATCCTCAACTGCTGTTTAATTTGCTCATACTCCCTATCGTTTACTGCTGTTTAGTTTGCTGTTTCTACCAAAATGCATGTTCGTAAGAACCGTAAGTTCTAAATTTTACTTGTAAAACCAAATTCCTTATTCATACCATGCACATTACTTAATACTCCCTATATGTATGCTTGTTTTTGTGGATCTATAATCCAGTGTGTGGTGAAGCAGCCCACGTTTGCACCTTGTCATCTCCTGTTTTATCTTACTGATGTGGCTGATGATATGAACAACATGACATGCACATTATCCAAAATAGATACAATGATTTTCTTTGCCCTTCATCTATGCTTGTTATGTTTACATGGTAATCCAGTAGTGTGGTGAAGCTCACCGCATTATGAACAATGCCAAATTATGCTATTGATATTTTGAACTTACTCTTTATTTTCTAATTTGAAGTTGGATAGAATTGACAGAAGAGTTATCATCTTTGTTTAGACACATGCAAAACCTGTCATCTCTCTGCTTTGTTTCAGGGTGATATGCCTGATGGCATGCACAAGTCTGCTGAAGGTTGTGAGACAAACCCAACATATATTGCAGCAAAGAAGGCAAAACATCTTGAAGATAGCGAGACAACCCCAAAGTCTTGTCTTGATGCAGTGTTCAAGTTACTTGAGACTAACAGTCAGACAAGCTCACAGAAATCGTTGTCTGAATCAGTTCGACTTCTTCAGCCCCAAGTTCTAGCAGAAAGGCATTCTGCAACTCAACTTCGACTTGAAGTCCTATCTCTAAGAAAGATTGCGGAGAATACCAATGAGAACCTCATCGCTAAACAGCTACACCTGGAAGCTATGACCGACATGCTAGGCCGGTCTCACAGCCTTGCTCAACAGCTTGCGCAGCAGTTCCCCCGCAAGGCTAACTTTTCTTGAATTGTCTTGGAAGTGGTCTCGGTTCAGTATTATTTTGCTACGCTGCAATGGTGCCCAGTTTTTGTAATCTGCTTCTTCGTTGCGCTTTATGATCACTGGTGGCGAACTTTGATGCCCAGTGGATGTAATATGTGTAATAGCCGTGATAGCCTAGCATAAGTTGCTTGCTTATTTATTTCCTTGTTGTCTTGTTTATTTGTTTGCTTGTAGTCAGTGCAGTTCTTTTTCCGCGGTTTGCTAGTGGCTGCAATAACCTATTTTTTAAAACTAGGCCACAATAACCATGGGCTAATATTTACTGTAGTGACACTGGGCCTCCTACGGGCCGTAGAAACAGTGGGCCTTCTACGGGTCGTAGAAACAGTAGGCCTTCTACGGGTCGTAGAAACAATGGGCCTTCTACGGGTCGTAGAAACAATGGGCCTTCTACGGGCCGTATCATCAATGGGCCTTATACGGGCCGTATGATCGATTGGCCAAACATGGGCCAATAACAGGCCGCATTATGGCCATAAACGGGCTAGAGCTGGAATCGTCCGTTCATGGTCCGACCATAACGGGCCATCGTTAATAGGTCGTATTTGATGACGCTATGAAAACGGCCCAACGTATTAACGAACCACAAACGGGCCGACTGTAACCACGGGCTGAATTTGGCCCACAAGCAGAAAATGACAGTAACGGGCCGTAAGTACACGAATGCTGGAAATGAGCCCAAGAATAAATGGGCTCTGAGAAGGCCGAAAGATAACATGGGCTGGAAACGGCCCAACGGAATAACGGGCCATTAATGGGTAGAAAGTGATACACTGTTCATTACGGGCCAGTTTCACCACGGGCCGTTAATGGGTGTAATGCGATACACTATTCATTACGGGCCAGTTTCACCACGGGCCGTTAATAGGCCAAGAGTTACATAGGGCCTCATATGGGCCGAAAGACGTCATGGGCCATACATGGGCCAGAAGTGAAAACGGGCTGGAATCATATTGGATGGCCCAGATGACGCTACTGGGCCTAATTCGGATAGGGCGTAACGGGCCTTGGGTTAGCGGGCTGTAAATGGGCTATATGCGAACAGGTCATTAACAGGCTTTCCATGGGCCGGCCCGCCACCTGTTGACCAAGTCAAACGGGCCGGCTTTTTCACAGGAATGGGCCTCTGTTGGGCCATGCCACGTGTCGACGTATCATAGGCGCCTTCTGTCCAATGAGTGGATGACATCTGTCCCAACGATGAGCCGACACGTGTTTCCTCCAGCCAATGATGATTTTACACGTGGAAAATCCCCATTGGTCGGGGCTGTTAACGGGTTATCGGATCCAAAACCCGACCCGATAGCTTAACGGCGTTCCGTTACGGTGGATGCCATGTGTCGGTCACCCTTGACGAAAGCACTTCTGTGACGCGCGATTTATCGTCATGGAAGTGGAAACTTCCGTGATGATAATTTTGGTAATGTCATGGAACACTTCTACGACAGCACAAGTATGACTATCTTGATTCTGTCATAAATTTGTCATGGATGTACATGCATGACAAAAAACGCGACCTACTGTGACAAACACGTATCATCACGGAAGTGTATTTTTTGTAGTGAAGATATCCCTACAAAATCATATAGTCTTGTCTTGCTCTGTCTTCTTAACACAAAGTACTTATCATGCACAACCCCGATGACAAGCCGAGAAATTGGTTCATACTTTTTAACGCGCTTCAGCTTTTTCAACCCTCACGCAATACATGAGCGCAAGCCATGGATATAGGAGTACGTGTGGAATAGGGTATGATGATAGGGGTAAATATAGAGAGAAGACAAGAAAGTAAGAAAGTCTCACAAACGCGGCTAACCAACGAGCTATGGAGATGCCCATCAATTGATATCAATGTGAGGAGTAGAGATTGCCATGCAACGAATGCACTAAGAGCTATAAGTGTATGAAAGCTCAATATGAAAACTAAGTGGGTGTGCATGTAATCCTATAATGAAAAATTCCCACTAGTATATGAAAGTGACAACATAGGAGACTCTCCATATGAAAAACATGGTGCTACTTTGAAGCACAAGTGTGGAACTAGCGTGCCCCTTCTCTCTTTTTTATTTTTTTTTTTATATATTTTTCTCTCTCATTGTCCTTCATCCTTTCCTCACTGGGGCAATGCTCTAATAATGAAAATTGATGATCATCACACTTCTATTTACTTACAACTCAATATTACAACTCGATACCTATTACAAAATATGACTCTATATGAATGTCTCTGGCAGTGTACCAGGATGTGCAATGATCTAGCGTAACATGTATGAAAAATTATGAACGGTGCTTAGCCACAAATACTATGTCAACTATATGATCATGCAAAGCAATATGACAATGAATGCTCAAGTCATCAAAACGGAAGCGGTGGAAGTTGCATGGCAATATATCTCGGAATGGCTATGGAAAGGCCATAATAGGTAGGTATGGTGGTCGTTTTGAGGATATATAATAAGGCTTATGTGTGATAGAGTGTATCATACCACGGGGTTTGAATGCATCGACGAAGTTTGCACCGACTCTCGAGGTGAGAAAGGGAAATGCACAGTACCGTAGAGGATAGCACATTGCGGAAAGGTAAGAGTGCGTATAATCCATGGACTCACATTAGTCATAAATAACTCATATACTTATTGCACAAGTTTATTAGCCCTCGAAGCAAAGTACTACTACGCATGCCCCTAGGGGGATAGATTGGTAGGAAAAGACCATCGCTCGTCCCCGACTGCAACTCATAAGAAAGACAATCAATAATAAATCATGCTCCAACTTCGTAGCATAACGAGAGACTATACGTGCATGCTTCGGGAATCACAAACCTTAACACCAATATTCTTACTAACCACAACCGTTTACTAGTACCTCCCACATATTCCATCTCTATATCGCAAAACTATTGCAAGGAATTAAACATATCATATTCAGTGATCCATAAGTTTTATGTAGGACCTCATGACTAACCATGCAATTGACCAATTCCCGTTGACTCTCTAAATAGATATAAGTGAAGCAAGAGAGTTTAATTCTTTCTACAAAAGATCATGCTCTAACAAATATAAGTGAAGAAAAAGAGCATTCTTCAAATAACGATTTTCTATGTGAAGAGAAACAGGAAATCCAAACTTCAAATGATATAAGTGGAGCACATGAAGCATGCTATAAAGCTATACTCAAAAGATATAAGTGAAGTGCAATGAGCATTCTATAAATCAACCATGGTCGGCATATCTGCTCTTAGGTTAGTACGAGAACTCAACTCTACTCGTGCTATAGTCGAGGATGTACTTATACTACTCTAAAGAGGGATCAATGAATGGGGTGCATTTTTCTTAGGGCAATTCTAGGCAAGACCTTGAATCACAGGGTTTGTTCCTGGCAACCCAGCATTCTTTATCTTGGCGTAGATTGGTGTGATGGGATGGATGCCGTGAAAAAGCTTTTTTCTTTGACCGGAATCAACAGGCATGATAGCACATTGGGTCACCCTCATCTCCAAAGTTCACCCACTTAAATATCTCATGACAAGACCAATGCTTACAGGAAGATTGGCAAGATGGGGCCATCATCCTTACTGAGTTCGACATTGTGTATGCGCCACAGAAGGACATTAGAGGGCAAGCGATGGCGGATTTCCTAGCAAGCAGGGGGTGTTGTCGTAGCGCGCTGGAGAGCAAGCGTAGGCAACCAAACTAAATAAGGCTACAAAATTAGCTAGCTAGCGTTTTTAAGCTGGCTGCCTTTTCTAGCGCGTGTACTCTTCTATGGAGTCGCATGGAACGAGCCTTGTCTTCCCTCCAACGACTAGCTCCCTTTTCTTGTTCCGGTCAACCATACTAGCATGGTGCATAAAAGAAAAGTGAAAACTAAATGCAAAAGTTGCCCAAAGATTTACACATATCACATGAATGAAATGAAGATGAAAACATACTGATACTTGTTGAAGAAATATGGGATGCCTTTTGGGGCATCCCCAAGCTTAGACGCTTGAGTCTCCTTGGATATTTACTTGGGGTGCCTTGGGCATCCCCAAGCTTGATCTCTCCTTCTCCTCATATCGAGACCTCCTCGATCTTTGATCACTTCATCCACACAAAACTCAACAGAAAGCTCGGTAAGATCCGTTAGTATAATAAAGCAAATCACTACTCTAAGTTCTATTGCAAACCAATTCATATTTCGTTTTTTCATTGTATCTACTGTATTATAACTTTTCCATGGGCTTATACCACCGATAGAATCAATAGTTTCATCAAACAAGCAAAACAATGCATCAGGAACAAAATCTGTCTTAAACAGGACAGTCTGTAGCAATCTGAACATCTACCATACTTCTGGTACTCCAAAAATTCTGAAACATTAGGACAAAATAAACAAATTTTATAGAAATATTGTGTAAAAAGTTTCAGAAACTTTCGACGTTCCAGTAAAAAAATGTAAAATCACGCACTACAGCCAAAGTTTCTGTTTTTGCACCGCGCATACCAACAAGCAATGTAATCATCCTAGAGGAAAATCTTGGCACATTATTTTTATAATACAATGGATTTTTATAAGGGGATAAATATTTTTGTTGAAAAGTTTATATAATTCAAGATTCACAAAGTTTCCATGGGCATGAACAAAGTTCAAGGCTAGCTCCCACTTTGACAATGCTCGTCCCTCTCACTTTCACTTTTCCTTTTATGAAGTTTTAAGTTCCCCTCTATATATTTTTTAAACTTTATAAAAGCACTCAACAAAAATAAATGACTCTCTAAAACTTCCGGGTCGTCTCCCTGGCAGCGCTTTCCTTAAAGCCATTAAGCTTGGCTTAGAGTGCTCAAGTAATGAATCCACCCGGCAAGTAATGAATCCACCCGGATCCCAAGGTATATCAAAGCCAATTTTAATTCACAATGATTTATATTTTGGTAGTGAGCACAAAGCAACATATATCATACAATGATGAAGTCTAACGCTCTTCCTATCCATCGGCATGTCATACAAGAACAATTCATGCACATCAAGTAAACGCCAATACATAGCATAAGTAGTTTCTTGCAATTTTTTCGTGTTGGAAACATAGAGAGGTGGAGATATAGTTCCTCTCTCATAATAATTGCAAGTAGGAGCAGCAAGCATATGCATATTATATTCATCAAAATCATCTTGTTTAGTAGCAAAACACAACCCATCAATATAATCCTTTATAAGAGCAAACTTCTCCAATATAGTGTAGTTTGGAGAATTCAAAAAGATAATAGGACTATCATGCATGGGTGCAATAGAAATAATTTCATTCTTAACATAAGGAACTATAGCAAGTTCATCTCCATAAGCATAATTCATATTGGCATCATGGCCACAAGCATCAAGTTCATCAAAATGGGATATTTCAAATGAATCAACGGGGTCATAACAATTATCATAGCACTCATCCTTCGGTAAGAATGAAGGGACATTAAACAATGTATGAGTTGGAGGGTTACTCTCATTAGAAGGTGCGCACGGGTAGCTAATCCGCTCTTCCTCCTTTTGTTCTTCGCTCTCCTCATCATCTTTTTCATCCAATGAGCTCATAGTTTCATCAATTCGTTCTTTCATGGACTCCTGCAAAATATTAGTCTCTTCTTGGACAGCGGAGACTTTCTCAATAAATACATCAATATCGGAATTGTATTTGTAATTATCATAGAAATATTTAAGTATAGCAAAGTTTTCAGGTCTATAAACTGAATCATCAAAATCTTCAAACTTTTCAAACAAAGATTCAATTTCATAAGCACCCTTGAAAGCAACAAATTCTTCTATTCGTTCCACATCATAATAATCATATCTACCATTGGCATAAGAAGCCAAGGTTTCATTATCATTAAATTTGCATGAAAAGGGAAGGTGTGGAGAGTTCATCCTAGGGCAACAAGTATAATCATATCTCTGGCATAAATTCCAAGCATACCAATGCAACATATCAATTTGATCCCATAAAAGTTTCCCTATGTATGTCAAGTGATAATCCCTAAAGTATTCATGTTGATCCAACGTTACTCCCACTATCAAGTTGAACGGGGTTTTCTCAGGATTACCAAAGTAGTGCATAATATTTTTCACATAACGAGCATCGAGGGTTTTAGGAGGTTCCCTATCTCCATGAGTAGCAAGTACAACTAATTTTTTTGGTGTTTCATGCTCCATATCCATAACTAAAGATAGAGAATAACTTAGAACAGGAAATAAAAATTACTTAGTGATAAAGAAAACAAGCACACACGAGAATATTCACCCCACGCTATTGCTCCCCAGCAACGGCGCCAAAAAAGGTCTTGATAACCCACAAGTATAGGGGACCATTTGTAGCCTTCTTCGATAAATAACTAAATAAGAGTGTCGAACCCAACAAGGAGCTAAAGGTAGAACAAATATTACCTCAAGTTCTATCGACCACCGACACAACTCTACGCACACTTAGTGTTTGATTTACATAGAACAAGTATAAAACTAGAAGTACTTTGCGAGAATAAAACTACGAGTAAATTGCAAGGTAATAAAAGTGGATAGATTTTGTCAATAAGAAAGTCATTTGTCCCTAGGCAATCGATAAAAGTTACCGGTAATCATTCTTGTAATTCTATATGAGGGAGAGGCATGAGCTAACATACTTTCTCTACTTGGATCATATGCACTTATGATTGGACCCCTAGCAAGCATCCGCAACTACTAAAGATCATTAAGGTCATGAAACCCAACCAAAGCATTAAGTACCAAGTCCTCTTTATCCCATACGCAACAACCCACCTACTCGGGTTTAAGCTTCTGTCACTCTCGCGACCCACCATAAGCGAATCATGAACGTATTGCAACACCCCATAGCGAGGATCCCTCCATTTGTGCAAGACGGAGGGCACCATAGGACAACACCATAAATAAAATATACAATCATACCAACCAAGATCACGATTAACCCACAGGACAAAACGGATCTACTCAAACATCATAGGATAGCCAAATATCATTGGGAAATAATATATGGAGTTGAGCACCATGTTCAAGTAATGATTACAGCGGGGAGAAGGGGTATTACACCGCTGCATAGAGGGGGAGAGAGTTGGTGTTGATGGTAGAAAGATTGTTGATGTAGATCTCCATCACAATCCTTGCCCTGGCGGCGTTTCGGCGCCACCGGGAGAGAGGAGGAGAGCCCCCTCCTTCTTCCTTGGCCTCCCCCTAGATGGGAGGAGAGTTCCCCCTCTGGTCCATGGCCTCCATGGCGGTGGAGGGGGGGAGCCCCTCCGAGATCGGATCTCCCTCTCTGTTCTCTTCTGTTTCGCATTCCCCAGATCTGGCCCTTCACCGTTTCTTAAATTCCTGGAGATCCGTAACTCCGATTGCACTGAAATTTTTACACGATTTTTTCCATAAATTATCTTTCTTGCACCAGAAGAAGGGCCCCAACCAACGTTCGAGGAGGGCATAAGACACCTGGGTGTGCCTGGCACCCCCTGGCGCGCCCTGGTGGGTTGTGGTCACTGTGGGCCCCCATTTGTGTTGATTCCAAGTCCCAAAAATCACATATATTCCAAAATAATTCTCCGTAAATTTTTATCGCGTTTGGACTTTGTTTGATATGGATTTTCTACGGAACAAAAACATGCAACAAACAGGAACTAGCACTGGGCACTAGATCAATAGGTTAGTCCAAATAAATCATATAAAATGTTGCCAAAAGTATGTGAAGGTTGTATAAATTGGCATGAAACAATCAAAAATTATAGATACGATGGAGACGTATCAAACAACACCTACACACACAAAAGAAAATACTTGCACCCAACACAAACAAGAGGGTTGTCAATCCCCTTGGTTGTTACTTGCAATGATTAAATCTTGTAGTGGTAGATAATAAAGTAAGTTGCAAAAGAAAAGAAATAATATTGCAGCAATGTATTTTTGTGTTTTATATATGATAAAAGTAGACACGGGGGCCATAGTTTTCAATAAAGGCTTCTCTCTCGAACACATAGCATACAGTGGGTGAACAAATTACTGTTGGGCAATTGATAGAAAAGCACATAGTTATGACGATATTCAAGGCAATGACCATGTATATAGGCATCACGTTCGAGACAAGTAGACCGACTCCTGCCTGCATCTACTATTATTATTCCACCCAATCGACCGATATCCAGCATGCATCTAGGGTATTAAGTTAATAAAAACAGAGTAACACCTTAAGCAAGATGACATGATGTAGACAAAGTAAACTCAAATAATATGAATAAGCCCCATCGTTTTATCCTTAATGGTAATATACAAATACGTGTCTTGTCCCCTACTATGTCACTGCGACAGAGCACCGCAAGATTGAACCCATTACAAAGCACCTCTCCCACTGAAGATAAATCAGTATAGTTGACCAAACCAAATGGATAGATCAGAGAGAAATACAAAGCTATAACAATCACGCATAATAAAGTTCAGAAAAGACTCCATTAATATTCATAAATATTAAGATCATAAACCCACAATTCATTAGATCCCACAAACACACCGCAAAAGAAGATTACATCGGATAGAATTCCAAGAAGATCGAGGAGAACATGGTATTGAAGATCAAAGAGAGGGAGAGAGAAGAAGCCATCTAGATACTAGCTATGGACCCGTAGGTCTGTGGTAAACTGCCCACGCATCATCGGTAGGGAAGAAAGGATGATGTAGAAGCCCTCCATGATCAATTCCCCCTCCGACAGAGTACCAGAAAAGTCCTCTAGATGGGATCGCGGAAGAACAGAAGCTTGCGGTGGCAGAAAAGTGTTCCGGGTGGCTCTCTAGTATGTTGGGAATATTTGGGATTTATAGAGGCGGAATTAGGTCAAGAGGTGCCACGAGTGGCCCACAAGCCTAAGGGGCGCCTTGCTAGGGCGTGCCTAGCAAGCTTGTCGCTCCCTCGTGGCTCTTCTGGTCTTCTCCCGAACTTTAATGGGTCCCTTCTGATCGAAAAAATTAATCCAAAGATATTTCTCTGTTTGGACTCTCTTTGATATTGATTTTCGGAAACATAAAAAACAAGCAAAAGCAACAACTAGCAATAGGCACTAGGTTAATAGGTTAGTCCCAAAAAAAATTGCATGTAAAACATCCAATATTGATACTATAATAGCATGGAAAAATAAGATTTACGGATATGTTGGAGACGTATCTAGCATCCCCAAGCTTAATGCATGCCCGTCCTCGAGTAGGTAAATGATAAAAATAGAATTTTTTATGTGGAATGCTACCTAACATGTTCATCATGTAATCTTTCTTTTATGGTACGGATATTAAGATCTGAATGATTCAAAACAATAGTCTATAGTTTGATATAAAGACATGGATACTCAGACATACTAACAAACAATCTTGTCTTTCAAAATAAAAATGCTAAAGAACGATATCCCTACAAAATCGTATAGTCTTGTTGTGCTCCATCTCCTTAACACAAAGTATTTATCATGCACAACCACGATGACAAGCTTAGCAATTGGTTCATACCTTTTAACGCGCTTTAGCCTTTTCAACCTCCATGCAATACATGAGCACAAGCCATGGACATAGCACTATGGGTGGAATAGAATGCAGTGATAGAGACTAATAAGGGGAAGTCAAAAAAGGAAGATAGTCTCACATCGACACAGCTAATCAATGGGCTATGGAGATGCCCATCAATTGATCTCAATGCAAGGAGTAGGGATTGCCATGCAACGGATGCACTAAGAGCTATAAGTGTATGAAATCTCAAACTGGAAACTAAGTGGGTGTGCATCCAACTTTCTTGCTCATGAAGACCTCGGGCATTTCAGGAAGCCCATCATCGGAATATACAAGCAAAGTTCCATAATTAAAAATTCCCACTAGTATATGAAAGTGACTACATAGGAGACTCTCTATATGAAAAACATGGTGCTACTTTGAAGCACAAGTGTGGAAAAGGATAGTAAAATGGCCCCTTATCTCTTTTTCTCTCTCTTTTCTTTTTTTGGTTGGGCTCCTTTTGCCTTTTTTTTATTTCCTCACAGGGACAATGCTCTAATAATGATGATCATCATACTTATATACCTTGCTCCATCAAAAGAAATTATATCAAAACTGCTTTGTGTGATTTAGGAGCTAGCGTTAGTGTTATGCCTTTCTCTTTATATAAAATACTTGATTTGAATAAACTCACACCTACTGAAATATCTTTGCAAATGGCTCACAAATCAACTGCCATACCTATCGGTATTTGTGAGGATGTGCCCGTTGTTGTTGCAAAACGTTACTATCTTAACTGACTTAGTTATATTTGAGATGCCCGAGGACCACAACATGTCGATTATCCTTGGTATTGCATGGGTTGTAATTGATTGCAATAAAAACAAGGTCATGTTTCATATCAATGGTAATGAGCATATGGTGCACTTGCCGAAGAAACAATTCCAAGTGAATGGTATTAATGTTATTGAAAAATCTCCGACACTCACTATTGGAAGTTTTCATCTACCCCTACCTACTTCCAAAAAGAAATATGAAATGCTTATTGTTGGGGACATGCATAGCCCCGTTGAGGTAACTTAGTGTTCTACGAAAGTTCTTCGGTTTCATGCTAATCGAAAGTGGTTGTTAATACGACTTGATCAACCTTATTAATGGATAATTTTTTAGAGGTATGAAGTTGATGAATTTAGTAAGCACAACCTTCTACTCCAAACTTTTATTTTCGCTTTTTCTTAGTTAAATAAAAAAATGCCATGTTTTGCCAGTTTTCTAAATTTCACGTGCAATAAAATGACCCAAAAATAGAAGTTCTCAGAATGCCCTGAAAAGTTAATACGATTTTTTCTGAATATTTAAGAATTTTAGATGCAAATAACATCAGAGGGGGTGCACCAGGTGGGCATAACCCACCTGGGTGTGCCAGCAGCCCCAGGCGCGCCCTGGTGGGTTGTGGTCCCCATGTGGGCCCCCTCACTTATCTCTTTAGCTCATGTCATCACCTACCTCCATAAAAGAATCACCATTGTGCTCTCTCTCTCTCTCTCTTGTGTTCTTGCTCTCGAACCCACAGATTTCGATCTCTTTGCTCGAAGCTCCGTTTCCGAAACTGTTTTGGGGGAATGCTATTCGGTATGTGACTCCTCCATTGGTCCAATTAGTTTTCGCTTTAGTGGATTATATTTTGAATAATTAGATACTCTTGGTGCTACTATAGATGAGCTTGCATGTTGAATTCTTAGAGTTCTAAGTAGTTTGAATGCTCAATATGGCCTCTATACATCCCTATGAGTAGTTGCTATCAATCTTGTGAAATTTTGATGAAAAAAATTTGTGGACTAGAATTTTCAGAATTTTGTTCATAGGAATAAGATGACCTTCTTTAGGAAGTTTGCTTCCAAGAAGAGCTCCAAGGGAGTCACTGGGGAGTCATCAGACAATGATCTCCTTACTCGGAGAATGACGGAGGTGCGGCCAGGTGAATGGCCGCACAACCCCTTCATGGATGGAGCCGGGATCCGTCAAGAGTTCGCACAATTTGCTGCTAATGCTGGTCTCACCGGCTTCATCGCAGCTGAGTGTGAACAATACCATCTCCTTACAAAATTCCTTTGTGCAAAGCATTCATTTTTTGAGTACGAATAACCCTCCTGAGGTGCAGTTTAATTTACATGCTGAAACCCGTCAGATACCACTTACTGAATTTTGTGATATATGCTTGATCCCTTCTGATGAGGAGATAAGAGAGCCTAGGCCTGCAGAGTTTGAGAACTTTTATTGTACTCTGTTAGTGGGGGATGAGAGAGGGGTATCTAGTGTCACCGCCACTAGCCTGTAGTTTCCTTCTGTGCATTATTTTGCTCTATTCATTACGAAGTGTTTACTTGCTAGAGAGAAGGTTGGTGCACTTAGTGTCCCCAATTTCGCGGTCTTATGCCGTTCACTTTACAGCGATAATAACTATAGCTTTGGGGCTATCATTGCACGTCGCCTGCACCTTAACAGATCCAAGGGTAAAATTCATGGCGGTATTTATGTGACTCATTTAGCGAGTCATTTTAACATTCAGATTTGCCAGCATGATTATCGTTTAACCAAGGTTTATTTAGATTGCTAGGCTATGACAGCTCATCAATTTATTGATGGCGAGAACACTACTATTCATATTCCTTATAACCTGGTTTTTAGTGAGAATACCCGTGATATTATTCCGTTGACTGCCCCTGCTTTGTTTGATTCTATTGCCAGGGGCGGATACAGGATCATGCCGGAGGACATCATCGCCTACCGGAACAACCAGGCAGCGGCTGTGGAGGAGCCTCAAGAGTGGGACGCTTAGGTGCCCGCTCCCCAGCACTTCAACATGGGACCTGAGGGTTACTACGGGTGGTGATTACCAGGCTAGGCCAAAAGCCTAAGCTTGGGGGAGTACGTATTCCCACTGACATTCCTTCATGTTCACACATTGCATTCCGGGTGTCGGTGTTCACACTTTTTCATAGTATTATCCATGCTAGATTTATTTTCTCACTTTCTTCCTGTTTGTTTGAAAAACTTTGAGAAAATCACAAAAAAATGTTGCTTGCTTCTTTTTGGTTTTTCTTGCTAGCGTAGTTAGTTATAGTATTCAAAAGAAAACCCAAATTTTCCTTGTTCTTCTTTTGCTTGTTGGAGCTTTCCCATCTAAATAGTTTTTTTCGTTTTTGTTTTTCTCTTTAATTTGCTTTGTTCAAGAAAAACTAAAAACTCCAAAAATATTTCAGTGTGTTTCTCTGAAATTCTTTTCCTTTTTATTGAGTCATACCAAGGAGAAGACCACGATGAAAATGTTGAGTGGCTCTCATATGCATTATTGATGATCTAACAAAGAGATCAAATTTCCTTGTCTTCTCCTCTTGAATAAAATGTTTGCAGATTCCAGCTTAGTCCATGGCACTCTTGCACTATTATTATTTTCATATCATTTGGTCGTGCAAGTGAAAGGCAATAATGACGATATTTGATGAACTGGCTGTGGCAGAGAAAACGGGTATGAACTCAACATGTTCTGTTTTTGTAAATATGCTTAACCTAGTATCCATGATTCAGCCTATTATGATCAAACATGTTTGAAATGACAATTAGAGATTATAGTTTCTCATGCCATGCTTAAGTAGCTAGGAGTGGATAATGATTTATCTTGGATGTTAACATGCACTCAAATGATTGTGATGTGGTATCACTACTACAGGATGCTGCTAATGCGACACTACGATCAGAGACCCTTCAACAAAACTGTGTGCGATGCAATAATCGCAAACGGTGGTGTAAAAATCGTCAAAAAAGGTGCAAAACGTTTGCGATGGAGGATGCATCAAACACGATTCAGATTTTAGTTGCATGTGCGATGCAGGGCGTACGGTTCAGTTCAATTAACTGTTTGCGATGAGGAGGAACAAAAGAAACGGGCAGCCAGATGAAGGTGTGTGCGATATACAGCATACGGTTCACTCGGATGAACTGTTTGTGATTAGGCAACACAAAAGAAACGGTCAGCCAAATCAAGGTGTGTGCGATATACGGCATGCGGTTCACTCGGATGAACTGTTTGCGTTGAGATAAGAGAACAAAAACGGTTCAACTTAACAAGATGTGTGTGATACGCGGCAAACAGGTTTGTAATCGGAAACGTGTGCGAAGACCGATAACAACACAGACGATTGCTGCTAACAAGCCGTGTGTGTTGTGAGCAAATGGTTGCTGGTATACAATTGTGACTGGTTGATGAAACATCACCGACGGGTTCCATTGTTTAGTCCATGTGTGATGTGATTTTCTTTGTCCGCACAACATCTATGCTATGTCTACAGAGCATCAACATATATACTTAAAAAGGCAGCATTGCATAACCAAATTAAGCATACAATTACACAAGTGACTGCACACATAACATTTCCACACACCAAAGTAAGCAATTACATGCATACTAAACTAGGAGAAACGAGGATATAATCATCTATTTATTTTTGCGACAACGCTTGCCATTGCTCTGCTTCCGGCTGGATCCCTGGCCGTTTAGGGGAAGGAGGCACTTCCTCATGTCAACGATCCGCTTGTACATGTCATAGCTTGTTTACGCCTCCTTGGCCGCATACACGATGGGAGCTTTGTCGAGTTTCTCCATCCAGGCCGAGTGCTAGGCACGCTTGTCCTTGTTGCATGAATCCTTCATGTCTCTGTAGTAGGGGTCGATGATGGCCTCGGCGAGGTGAACCAGTGAGTCCTTCTCATGCTCCTTGCTGCCCAAGATCTTGTAATGGCCCTGGATGTCGACAAGATTCTGGTAGGCGATGCCCGAATTCTCGAGCGCCTTTACATCGTTGGTGATGTCCACTGTAGCGAACAAATAGTGGGGGCTGTTAACAAACCTGGCGAAACGCTCGCAAGGCCTTGTGGCCAGGCAGTAGTGGTAGACAAGGACATGGTGGCGCACCCACATCTGGGCGACGGCGACCTTGGGAAGAGACCTGGCACGAGCGCGGGTGTACTCGAGGTCGAACCTGACCACCTTGTACTTCTCCTCGGCAAGCAACAGCTCCATGATGTGGATGGAGTGCTCCACCCAGACCGGGTCGTTGGTGTACACCACCGAGAGGTCCATGAACATTCTATGGGTGTCCACAACAGCACGCATGGTGAACTGCTGCTCGTCGTCGGCAGCCGCTCGGAGCGCCATTGGAGCCGCGCAGGATACCCTCTAAGAATTTCTCGTGGTGGGCGTGCTTCTTGCAACGGTGGGGCGCGATCGAAAGGTTGAAGAGACACAAGGGTTAAATGGCCGCTGTAATAAATGGGGGCCGGCCGGCCTGTAATCGTCACGTCTTGTCACAACATTCATAGTGGAGGATTGCAGTGCACGCTTGACAACACTGCACGGCACGCGTGGGCTCGAAGAGGTGCCAAATGTATCATCGGTGAGCCTGTTCCCGTGCTACCGCGCTGTTTACCGCGCAAGCTTCCCGCCCGGCTAGTTTGGCCACGCGTCGGCTAGAAGAGGGACAAATCGTGGGTGTTTATTGGCAAAAAGCTTTGTAAAAACAAAGTGTGTGGAATGACTTCAGTCATAAGTTTACCCATGGGTGATGAGGTCAAAGTTACACAGAAGGGTGATGATGGACACTCGAGTGCAATAATTAATTCTACACTCTATAGTGCACACGGTGGAAGAAACCAACTGTGTGCAATAATGTCGAAGATCGTAGTCAAGTTAGCTATACAGATCATGTGCTATGAGATCGACAAGGTAAACAGATTCGAGAATGGTTAATAAAATCTAAGACCATTGCATATTAAGGTCAAAATAGTGCTAGCAATATACGAGTCTCATATGATGCCATTTCAACGATTGTACCACAAAAGCTCGAAATATTACAAGGTTCAAATTCTAGAGTTATATATGGCTCAAATTCGAAGATTACAAGGTTCAAACTGATATTAGAAATGAAATTCAGCTCATCAGCTGCAAACGGTCGCGTTGATCCGCTGAACATGGATATCAGAGAGGTTCAAACTAATATTACCACTTCAAAGTCTAGTTTCGAAACCTCACAATTTTTGCAAAGGGGTCAGCCACCGAGAAGTCATGTATGGGGTTCACACGATGACTTCGGATTACTCTGTCATCTGAAGTTCCAAATGAAATTCAGCATTTTTGGAGCCTATTCCATTCTGCCGCAGGCGCCGGCGCTGATCAACAAACCATTCATTTTTGCGAAATAAATTGTCACGCCCAAGATGCGACCCTATCCTAAAGGAACACGAAGGTCCCACCAAGGATAGAAGCGCATCTTGAAAATGCTTTGCAAGGTGGATATCATTACTTCAACATTACATAATATTTGGGGATACATACAAGGCATACAACTGCCGCAAGAACACAACAATACATCATACATACGATGAACATCCGACTACGGATGAAACATAAACAGAAACTCAAACGACATCCACCCTGCTAGCCCAGGCTGTCGACCTGGAACCTATCCCCTGATCGAAGAAGAAGCAGAAGAAGAACTCCAAAACAGGTAAACATAGCTCTCGCGTCATGATCATCGCAAAACCTGTACCTGCAACTGGTGTTGTAGTAATCTATGAGCCACGAGGACTCAGCAATCCCATTACCATGGGTATCAAGACTAGAAAAGCTTAAAGGGTAGTGAAGGGGTAAATGGTGAGGTTGTAGCAGCGACTAAGCAAGTATGGTGGCTAGCTTACGCAAATAAGAGCGAGAAGAGAGGCAAAGGAACGGTCGTGAAACTAGCAATGATCAAGAAGTGATCCTAAACTCCTACTTACGTCAAACATAACCCATAAACCGTGTTCACTTCCCGGACTCCGCCGAGAAGAGACCATCACGGCTACACACGCGGTTGATGCATTTTAATTAAGGTCAAATGTCAAGTTCTCTACAACCGGATATTAACAAATTCCCATCTGCCACATAACCGCGGGCACGGCTCTCGAAAGTTTATACCCTGCAGGGGTGTCCCAACTTAGCCCATTATAAGCTCTCACGGTCAACAAAGGATATTCCTTCTCCCGGGAAGACCCGATCAGTCTCGGAATCCCGGTTACAAGACATTTCGACAATGTTAAAACAGGACCAGCAAAGCCGCCCGGATGTGCCGACAAATCCCGATAGGAGCTGCACATATCTTGTTCTCAGGGCACACCGGATGAGCCAGACGTCGGGTTGGCATAGACCCTGGTTGCCCAGGGGCACCGGACATCGCTCGGTTTGGACCAGCGCTTGGACAAGCACTGGCCCGGGGGGGGTAAAAAATGAAGATGACCCTCGAGAGCGCGACTCCCAAGGGAAAAAGGCTAGGTGAGGCAAATGTAAAACCAAGGTTGGGCCTTACGGGAAGAGTTTTATTCAAAGCGAACTGTCAAGGGGGTCCCATAAATCACCCAACCGCGTAAGGGACGCAAAATCAAGGAACATAACACCGGTATGACGGAAACTAGGGGGGGCAAGAGTGGAACAAAACACCAGGCATAAGGCCGAGCCTTCCACCCTTTACCAAGTATATAGATGCATTAATAATATAAGAGGTATTGTGATATCCCAACATAAACATAAACCAACATGGAGCAATCTTCATCTTCACCTGCAACTAGCAATGCTATAAGAGGGTTGAGCAAATACGGTAACATAGCCAAACAACGGTTTGCTAGGAAGGGTGACAAAGATTAGAGGTTCATGGCAATTTGGGAGGCTTGAAGAGCAAGTGAATAGGTAGCGCAGGATAGCGATAGAACGAAGCAACTAGCATAGCAATGATAGTAATGAGATCCAAGGTGACGGTCATCTTGCCTGAAATCCCGCTAGGAAGAAGAACGAGTCCATGAAGAAGATGAAACCACGAAGACGAACGAATCCTCACGATCGCAACGACACTGGAACTATCGAGAAGAAGCACACAACATAGTAAACACACCACACATGAACAAGGCATGATGCTCAATCAAGAATGATGCATGACAAGGCTATATGAAGCTACTCATGATAAGAGATGATGCAAACAAGATCAACACATCAAAGCAAGTTTAAATGAGGCCGGAAACAACATATAACAATTCCGGTAAGTCTTCATATGCAAATTTCGAAATTGGTCCAGAACTGAATAACCCTTATGTTCAAGTTGTTAAACAGCAAGTTAAGATGCACCAAGATGATCTACATGAAATTCTAGACAAGTTACATATAAAATTCATTAGATTCGGAGTTACGGCCTAGAAGATATGAGCAAAACAAGTTAAACATGGCATTTATGCAAAATGCATTCAAACATCAAACAAACACACTCAAGGCATGGATGCAACATGATAATATGAAACTACATGCAATACTAAGCAAGTTTCATGTAGAACATGCTCAAAACGGAGCAACGGTGCAACACATACACTCCAAACAAGATATAGCAACAATCTGTCCAAGACAGCAACTAGGCATCTAGCAAGCATCAAAACAATATGCTACACAACTCAACATGAAAACAAAAGGCATGGACATGATGTACAGGTAAAGCATGACAAAACATGAACACTGAGCTATCTCCAGAAAACACTAGAACATGCTCAAAAGAACATGGCAAGATTGCAAATAATAACAGGTTCACAGACTTAGCAGAAATTACTGGACATGGCAGAAATAACATCAGGTTGCAATGTTTAGAGCTATCAAGCAACATGCTACAGGAACAGATCATTTACAACAAAGGCATGGCATGATTCTACTCAAAGCATAAACAAATGTCCTTACTGAACATGAGCCAAAAAGGCACAGAATATATGATGGCACCCATGTAAACATAGTAAGTTCGTTAACAGGTTTTAGACTTAGCAGAAAACAGAGCATGGCAGAAACAGACATTAAGAGGGCATCTTGGTGAGCTTGATGCACTCATCACAAAGCAATTCATGACAAAACAAGCATACCCACAGCAAGATGGCATGTTGATGAAGCTATCCACGGCAAGAGCACATACATAGCATTAAAGGATCAACTAGCATAGGCTTGGCAAAATTGAATAACAAGTAAACAACCTGCCAGGAACATTTTATAGCAAAAGTAGAGAAAGATTGAGTCATGCTATAGCACTCCATAATTGCAAACAAGGGCATGGATGGATAGAGCATAACTATATCTACAAAACATCCTTACTGAACATCACCAAAATAAGCATGGATCTCACTGTAGCCACATGGATACATAGCAACAAAATAACAGCAGTCACGGACTTAGTAATTAAAATTACTAAGTCCCTGAAATCAGAAACATCACGAAGCCTAGTTTGCATGCTTGTGCTAGTCACCACAAAGATCACAAAAATACATAGCATACACCTCTGTAAAGATAGCATGGCATACATCAAAACACATGTAGAGCTCATGCCCATAAGATGCACAGATTAAAAGAAACAAAAATAACAAATCCTCAAGTTCTGATAAGTAACAGCAGTTAACAGCAACTAGCACTCTTGCACCAGAGATTTGGGCATTAAGATGGTCTCAAATGATCATGGCACAATGGAACAAAATGAAGAGCATCTCGAGACGAACATTTCGACATGTTATATGCACAAAACGGAGCAATATGCATGGAGATATGACATGTCAAAGGAGCATCAGAAAGTAGGGAATCAGGGACTTGGAAAAATATACCACTCCGAGAAATGGACAGGGAGATGCGGGACGAGGCGATCCGGGATGGGGCCGTGGGCGTTTGGATCGGGGAGTGGTGGATACCGTCCCACTCCCCAGATCCGGCGACGAGGTGGCGGCTCCAGCGAGGAGGACCGGCGGGGAAGGTCGCGGCGGAGCCGGCGGGCTCCGGCAGAGGCGGGGCGGCATGACTCC
>NC_057802.1:473789028-473791752 GCF_018294505.1 Triticum aestivum | reverse complement strand
GGGCCAGGAGGGCCGGCGGCGGTGGGAGGCGGCTGGTGCCACGTGGCGGCCGCGGATTCGTCGGGCGGAGGTGGCGGACACGTCCGGCGGCGGAGAAATTTGTCCGGGCGCGAGGTGGAAGAGGGCTAGGGTGCATCTGATCCGAAATTTCGAAGGAGGGGATGTATATATAGGTAGAGGGAGCTAGGAGAGTCCAAATGAGGTGTGGTTTCGCCCACGCGATCGTGATCGAACGACCGAGAGCATGGCGGAGACTTAGAGGGGTTTTGGGCTGTTTAGAGAGGGGGGGTTTCAGCAACACACAAACGGACTTTGCGGTTACCCGGTTAACCGTTGGAGCACCAAACGACCTCCAAATGGAACGAAACTTGACAGGTGGTCTACCGGTGGTATACCAAGGCCACTTGGCAAGACTCGGTCCATTCCGAGAACGTTCAACACCCGCTCATGAAAAGAAACAAGAGGGATGCGCCGGAGGAGGTGGGAGTGCCGGATTGCAAAACGGACAACGGGGAAAATGCTTGGATGCAAGTTTTGAAAAACATGATGATGCAATGCAGATGATGGCATGACAAAATGCAACACGCAAACACACGACATGGCAAGTACGGCGAATAACTGGCAGACACTTGGCGCATCGGATCCGGGGCGTTACAACACTCCTCCACCTACAAGAGATCTCGTCCCGAGATCTTAGGGCCGAGACGGAAGGGAAAGAAGGATGAGGTGAAATAAGACCCAAAACAGTGTCGATGAAAAAAGTCAAGAACACTCGAGAAGAAAAGAGGAATGTTGAATGAGACAAGAAGCAAAAGCTCCAGGAATAAGACTGGATTTGAAACCACTCCGGTTGGAAGAAGATAGAAAAAGGAATAAGATCAACAGAATTTATGCGGCACTCCGGCTGAAACATGGAGGAATAGAACACGAGCTTGAGAGGATAGAATGATACTTGATGAAGACACGACACAAAACCTCCGGAAGAATTAAAAAGAGTTGAATGAAACGAACGGAGAAGAAAATGACAACTTGTGCCACGAATGACATTGAAATCATCTTTAGAAGGGAGGTTTAAATGGAGTTGTTGAGAAAATCAACAGCGAAAAGGATAAGCTTGTTGTGGTCTTATAGGTAACATCTCAAGATCATAAGGTGATAACCGGCCAAAAACGTAAAAGATTGGATAGCTGAGAAGAACGAAGAAATGCAAAACTCCACTTCAAAAGAATACGGAGAATTAATTGCACTTCGGAAAGCAAGAAGGAAGGATACTAGAACTCCTTCAACAAGAATCTTGATGAACACTTGAAGAATGGGTTAAATCATGACGAACCAGCGTGAAGAACTCCGGTAACAAAATAATGGCGAGATAAAATTGGAGGATGAAAGGGATAAGATTAAATCCTTGCGATGATTTGGATGGAGGTTCGCGACGAAATCGGCGAGAAGCTTGGAACTCCGGAAAAGAAAAGATGAAAACACTTTGAACCGAGAATTTGATAAGATGAACAATCTCTGAAAAGAAGAGATAGAACTACTCGAAGAAGGAAGAATAAGCATTATGTTATGTTTATCCTCCCCCAATTAAATTGATGGGAAACAATGGATTTGCATACTCCTTATTCTCGTTGGAAAAGATTAAAGGGAGATATAGCGCCAAAACTTGAGAAAATCTTCATGAACCACCGGTAGGATTTGGAAAGAACGAATTAATTGATATGATATTAACAGAAGGAATCTTGAACGCGCCACCATAGGAATTCAAAATAGAATGATGAAGGAGAATGACTCACTGGGAAAATAGGAAAAGCACGAATATACTTGAGGGAATCAAAATGCAATTGAAGGGAGAGATCGCGAGCTGATTGAAGCATACTTGAACGAAGCCCCGGAAGAATATGTAAACGAACGAAGGGGCACGAATCAAGAATAATCGGAGAACGGATTTGAAAACTTAGAACGAAGAAATATTCTGAAATGGAGGCCTCCGGATAATTGAGACGGAAAACAACTCCT
The DNA here is from genome assembly GCF_018294505.1 of Triticum aestivum. Taxonomy (NCBI): domain Eukaryota; kingdom Viridiplantae; phylum Streptophyta; class Magnoliopsida; order Poales; family Poaceae; genus Triticum; species Triticum aestivum. The sequence continues at coordinate 473,789,736 of NC_057802.1, read as the reverse complement.
GAAATACTCCGGATGGGTGAAAATAATTGCACGACTTGTAACAATTTGATAGGATAACATTGATTTAGCACCGCGAATTTCCGGGAGGACGGACAAGATTTAAGAGAAATTCTTCTTCGGTTCTCAAATGTTGAGAATGACGACGAGAAAGAACACCAAAATTGTTGAGATACTCCGGAAGAGTGAAAAGAAGAAAAAGGTTGACCCGATCATGAAAGAATTTGAAAGCGATCTTGGAGAAGCAACTGACTGATGAAATTTATACTTACGTCAAACTTCGAAAAGTATTTGAGAATAGTTCCGGAAAATTAGTAGAGTCAGGTAAGATCCTGGGAAAAGACCTGTGGGTTAGGGCCCACTGAAGAGAAAACACCGTTGAAAAGGATTGTTGAAGAGATAGATGATGCACCGGAACAATTGAAATATTTGAATGAGGTGACAACCTCGAATTAATTCGAACACAGACGAATCTCCTGAGATGTCTTCATCACTCCGGAACGATTAAATGACGAGAGCGGAACGAGCAACGGGAAACACTTGATCCAAGGAAAAGAATATGATCAACACCGGAAAAAAACTTGAATTGAGTCCACCGGAAAAGAAAAGAGATGAAGAATGTCAAACGAGACGAGAATTCACCGATTGAAATAATTTACGAAAGATTGAAGAGGTTCCGCACGAATGAAATTCATGCTCAAAAGAGACTCA
>NC_057802.1:473784591-473788704 GCF_018294505.1 Triticum aestivum | reverse complement strand
TCAAGTTCCAGAAATAAAAGGGGTGGGAGGGCGGGAAAAACAACGGCAACTTGGAAGGGGAAATAGACGAATAGCTTTGAAGAGAAAAGCACCGGTTGAAATAATTGAGGAGAGAATGCAAAGATTTCGCACGAGTAGAATGGATACTCGATTACGGACTCCGGTTCCGAGAAGAAAAGGGAGGGCGGGTGGGAAAAACAAGGACAACTTCGGACAGGGAAACGACATCGGTTGAAAAGAGATGAGGATTAATCTAGCAAAAGATGATGAGGATCGAAAACACTCGAAGAGAGATGCGCCGGATTGAAAAGAGGATGGACAACGAACGAAAACTAACCACGTGATCATGAAGAAAAATTTGAAGGGGAAGAGAAGTAAGTCGAAACACCTACGTCAAGATTTCTCACCAAAGCGACGAAGGGGCTGAGGAGTAAAAAGAATTCCTACTCTCCGATATAGCTAGACTCAGAAAAAAAAATTAGACTCAACAACGGCCAAACTACACGATCAAACAAGGGGGGCTCCTAGGGTCGGTCGAGGCTCTGATACCAACTTGTCACGCCCAAGATGCGACCCTATCCTAAAGGAACACGAAGGTCCCACCAAGGATAGAACTGCATCTTGAAAATGCTTTGCAAGGTGGATATCATTACTTCAACATTACATAATATTTGGGGATACATACAAGGCATACAACTGCCGCAAGAACACAACAATACATCATACATACGATCAACATCCGACTACGGATGAAACATAAACAGAAACTCAAACGACATCCACCCTGCTAGCCCAGGCTGCCAACCTGGAACCTATCCCCTGATCGAAGAAGAAGCAAAAGAAGAACTCCAAAACAGGTAAACATAGCTCTCGCATCATGATCATTGCAAAACCTGTACCTGCAACTGGTGTTGTAGTAATCTGTGAGCCACGAGGACTCAGCAATCCCATTACCATGGGTATCAAGACTAGCAAAGCTTAAAGGGTAGTAAAGGGGTAAATGGTGAGGTTGTAGCAGCGACTAAGCAAGTATGGTGGCTAGCTTACGCAAATAAGAGCGAGAAGACAAGCAAAGGAACGGTCGTGAAACTAGCAATGATCAAGAAGTGATCCTAAACTCCTACTTACGTCAAACATAACCCATAAACCGTGTTCACTTCCCGGACTCCGCCGAGAAGAGACCATCACGGCTACACACGCGGTTGATGCATTTTAATTAAGGTCAAGTGTCAAGTTCTCTACAACTGGATATTAACAAATTCCCATCTGCCACATAACCGCGGGCACGACTCTCGAAAGTTTATACCCTGCAGGGGTGTCCCAACTTAGCCCATTATAAGCTCTCACGGTCAACGAAGGATATTCCTTCTCCCGGGAAGACCCGATCAGTCTCGGAATCCCAGTTACAAGACATTTCGACAATGTTAAAACAGGACCAGCAAAGCCGCCCGGATGTGCCGACAAATCCCGATAGGAGCTGCACATATCTCGTTCTCAGGGCACACTGGATGAGCCAGACGTCGGGTTGGCATAGACCCTGGTTGCCCAGGGGGCGCCGGACATCGCTCGGTTTGGACCAGCACTTCGACAAGCACTGGCCCGGGGGGGTAAAAAATGAAGATGACCCTCGAGAGCGCGACTCCCAAGGGAAAAAGGCTAGGTGAGGCAAATGTAAAACCAAGGTTGGGCCTTACGGGAAGAGTTTTATTCAAAGCGAACTGTCAAGGGGGTCCCATAAATCACCCAACCGCGTAAGGGACGCAAAATCAAGGAACATAACACCGGTAGACGGAAACTAGGGGGGCAAGAGTGGAACAAAACACCAGGCATAAGGCCGAGCCTTCCACCTTTACCAAGTATGTAGATGCATTAATAATATAAGAGGTATTGTGATATCCCAACATAAACATAAACCAACATGGAGCAATCTTCATCTTCACCTGCAACTAGCAACGCTATAAGAGGGCTGAGCAAAGCGGTAACATAGCCAAACAACGGTTTGCTAGGAAGGGTGACAAAGATTAGAGGTTCATGGCAATTTGGGAGGCTTGAAGAGCAAGTGAATAGGTAGCGTAGCATAGCGATAGAATGAAGCAACTAGCATAGCAATGATAGTAATGAGATCCAAGGTGACGGTCATCTTGCCTGAAATCCCGCTAGGAAGAAGAACGAGTCCATGAAGAAGATGAAACCACGAAGACGAACGAACCCTCACGATTGCAACGACACTGGAACTATCGAGAAGAAGCACACAACATAGTAAACACACCACACATGAACAAGGCATGATGCTCAATCAAGAATGATGCATGACAAGGCTATATCAAAACTACTCATGACAAGAGATGATGCAAACAAGATCAACACATCAAAGCAAGTTTAAATGAGGCCGGAAACAACATATAACAATTTCTATAAGTCTTCATATGCAAATTTCGAAATTGGTCCAGAACTGAATAACCCTTATGTTCAAGTTGTTAAACAACAAGTTAAGATGCACCAAGATGATCTACACGAAATTCTAGTCAAGTTACATATAAAATTCATTAGGTTCGGAGCTACGGCCTAGAAGATATGAGCAAAACAAGTTAAACATGGCATTTATGCAAAATGCATTCAAACATCAAACAAACACACTTAAGGCATGGATGCAACATGATAATATGAAACTACATGCAATACTAAGCAAGTTTCATCTAGAACATGCTCAAAACGGAGCAACGGTGCAACACATACACTCCAAACAAGATATAGCAACAATCTGTCCAAGACAGCAACTAGGCATCTAGCAAGCATCAAAACAATATGCTACAGCAACTCAACATGAAAACAAAAGGCATGGATATGATGTACAGGTAAAGCATGACAAAACATGAACACTGAGCTATCTCCAAAAAACACTAGAACATGCTCAAAAGAACATGGCAAGATTGCAAATAATAACAGGTTCACAGACTTGGCAGAAATTACTGGACATGGCAGAAATAACATCAGGTTGCAATGTTTAGAGCTACTCAAAGCATATAACAAATGTCCCTTACTGAACATGAGCCAAAAAGGCACAGAATATATGATGGCACCCATGTAAACATAGTAAGTTCGTTAACAGGTTTTAGACTTAGCAGAAAACAGAGCATGGCAGAAACAGACATTATGAGGGCATCTTAGTGAGCTTGATGCACTCATCACAAAGCAATTCATGACAAACAAGCATACCTACAGCAAGATGGCATGTTTATGAAGCTATCCACGGCAAGAGCAAATACATAGCGTGAAAGGATCAACTACAACAAGCTTGGCAAAATTGAATAACACGTAAACAACCTGCCAGGAACATTTTATAGCAAAAGTAGAGCAAGATTGAGTCATGCTATGGCACTCCATAATTGCAAAAAAGGGCATGAATGGATAGAGCATAACTATATCTACAAAACATCCTTAGTGAACATCACCAAAATAAGCATGGATCTCACTGTAGCCACATGGATACATAGCAACAAAATAACAGCAGTCACAGACTTCATAACATTACTAAGTCCCTGAAATCAGAAACATCACGAAGCCTAGTTTTCATGCTTGTGCTAGTCACCACAAAGATCACAAAAATACATAGCATACACCTCTGTAAAGATAGCATGGCATACATCAAAACACATGTAGAGATCATGCCAATAAGATGCACAGATTAAAAGAAACAAAAATAACAAATCCTCAGGTTCTGATAAGTAACAGTAGTTAACAGCAACTAGCACTCTTGCACCAGAGATTTGGGCATTAAGATGGTCTCAAATGATCATGGCACAATGGAACAAAATGAAGAGCATCTCGAGACGAACATTTCGACATATTATATGCACCAAACGGAGCAATATGCATGGAGATATGACATGTCAAAGGGGCATCAGAAAGTAGGGAATCAGGGACTTAGAAAAATATACCACTCCGAGAAATGGACGGGGAGATGCGGGAAGAGGCGATCCGGGACGGGGCCGTGGGCGTTTGGATCGGGGAGTGGTGGATCTCGTCCCACTCCCCAGATCCGGTGACGAGGTGGCGGCTCCGGCGAGGAGGACCGGCAGGGAAGGTCACGGCGGAGCCGGCGGGCTCCGGCAG
>NC_057802.1:473778373-473784188 GCF_018294505.1 Triticum aestivum | reverse complement strand
CGGCGCGAGGGAGCTCGGCCCGATCCGGCCCGGGGCGGGCTCCCCGTGGGCCAGGCGGGCCGGCGGTGGTGGGAGGCGGCGGGTGCCATGTGGCGGCCGCGGATTCGTCGGGCGGAGGCGGCGGACACGTCCGGCGGCGGAGAAATTTGTCCGGGCGCGAGGTGGAAGAGGGCTAGGGTGGATCTGATCCGAAATTTCGAGGGAGGGGATGTATATATAGGTAGAGGGAGCTAGGAGAGTCCAAATGAGGTGTGGTTTTCTCCCACGCGATCGTGATCGAACGACCGAGAGCATGGCGGAGACTTAGAGGGGTTTGGGCTGTTTAGAGAGGGGGGTTTTCAGCAACACACAAACGGACTTTGCGGTTACCCGGTTAACCGTTGGAGCACCAAACGACCTCCAAATGGAACGAAACTTGACAGGTGGTCTACCGGTGGTATACCAAGGCCACTTGGCAAGACTCGGTCCATTCCGAGAACGTTCAACACCCGCTCACGAAAAGAAACAAGAGGGATGCGCCGGAGGAGATGGGAGTGCCGGATTGCAAAGCGGACAACGGGGAAAATGCTTGGATGCAAGTTTTGAAAAACATGATGATGCAATGCAGATGATGGCATGACAAAATGCAACACGCAAACACACGACATGGCAAGTACGGCGAATAACTGGCAGACACCTGGCGCATCGGATCCGGGGCGTTACATAAATGTAGGGCAAACCTTATCTCCTTTAGCTCCCTTGCTCTGGGAACAAAGAACCTGGCGAATATAATCTCCGGTAAGGTCCCTCTGTAGGAGTTCAAAGTAATTTATGAGAGATGCAGATCTAGGCATTCAACGTGATTGTTATATTGTATAACATTATCCACCGCTGGGCCTAATCTTATCTGCAAAATAAGAAAACGTGTTAGTGCCTACATGGAGTTTTGAACATTACTACAGGCCTATTTGGTTTGCAGGATTTGTAAAATGCACTAACATGCCATCTTCGATCTGACATGATTAACATGGGCATTTGATTACATTCTAGAAAAATGTAGCCTTCTTCACAAGAGGTTGGAGTGGATGAAAAGTTCCCTAAGAAAACTAGTACATATGAATCCAAAGGAGAAATGCTTATTGATTGTAACCATAGGGATCAAGCAACCAATATGGGGGGAACATGTATGTACTGAAATCCTCTAAAAGAATCCATCAGAAATCGTAGTACATTGTTATTGTAAACACTACAGGAATCAGCTACTTTGCCGTCTGCCATGGCGGACGACAAAAGGCTCTGGCAAAGTAGGGATCGGTAAAGAGCTTCTTTGTCGTCTGCTTTTTGAATACCTGACACTACTAATAATCTCGATCACTATCATCAATAAATGCATAATCATCATCATCACTATAATCAATGACGGGCTCATAGGGTTCAGTGGCATCAACATGTGGAAGGCCACCTTGACGTAATCGGTCAAGCATTGACAGGTCATCCGCAGCAGTAACCTCTTATTGTTCCGGCTCTTCTTGTTCCTCCTCTGGGTTGATGTCGGATTCACTGTCGCTGTCTACTTCAATGTTTTGGGGTGAAGTATAGCGGTTCTTGAAACGCTTTTTGGAAAGACGTGTCTCTTGGAAGAATTCTCCTTCATATGTGTCTGGGTTAATGTGAGGTTCATAATCCTCTTCCTTTGGGCGAGATAGTCTAGCACGTGGCGGCACTTCATAAACGACATCCCAACCTTTCAGATTTGGATTAGTTTGGCAGGCCCACGGTAGATAGAATACTTGGGTCGCCTGTTGAGCCATAATATAGACATCAGGAACATGTAAATGGGTGCTTTGTTTGATTTCAACTAGCCCTATATGTTCATGAGTCCTTCTAGTCTCCTTCGGCTGAAACCAATAACATTTGAAGACTACGACATTTGGTGGGTTTTCACCATAGAATAGAAGTTCATAAATTGCTTCAACTCTCCCATAATACTCAGTACCTCCTTCGCCGATAGCAGATACACAACAATTTGTAGACTTTCGGTCGGCCATAGATAGCTCTTTGCCATAGGTACGAAAGCGATACCCATTGATGTCGTATTTGTCAAATGAACGGACCTTATAGTCAAAACCATTAGCGACTTGTCTCAATTCGGCGTCCATAGACTCTGAATTAGCCTACAAGTTTAATACGAAAGGATTGTTGCATTACACACAAATTAGCGAATGAAATGAAATTGTCTAATAGAAATTACCATTTGTTTGAACCAAGAGATGAAACCGGGATAGCCGCCTCCTTGCTTTGCGAGAAGCTCATACTCTTCGACGGAATCCTTTTGGATCACCGCTCCATACGAGAATATGGTGACGTATTGACTGTATGAAATATCCAGGAATAAGAGCAGCTCAAAGGAAATAGAAGTTGCGAAAAAATGTACCGAGAACTTACTCGATGTATGGCCGCACTTCTATCAGGTTGTTGAAGATATACAACGAAATGGTCCGCCATTCTTTGTTATCCAAAGATACTGGTTTTGAAACACTAGCTGGTGCGAGATTCCCTTTGAATAGGCTGAGGTTGGATCCACCCTTTTTAGGGTCGTCAGCATTGTTTTTTGGCTTCGTACTGTGCTGTCACGAAGTTTGCCGCCTCCTCAGTGATGAATGCCTCAGCCATCAATGCTTCAATTCTACGTTTATTTTTACATTTTTCTCGAAGCGTCTTCTGCATCCTCTCAGTTGGGTAGCACCAACGATTTTGCACGGGCCCCCCCAATCTTGCCTCGGTCGGGAGATGCAAAATCAAATGCTGCATTGGATTAAAGAAGCCCGGTGGAAAGATCTTATCTAACTTGCAGATCAACTCCGGCGCCAACTATTCCATTTCTTCTAGCACGCCAGACGATAGTTCTTTCGCATAAAGAACATGGAAGAAATAGCTGAGTTCTGCCAGTACTAACCATTCATCCTCAGGGATGAAGCCACGCAACATCACCGGAATTACCCGCTCAATCCATATGTGCCAATCATGTCTCTTGAGACCAAATATCTTCAATTTATCAAGACTCGCTCCCCTCTTTAGATTCGTTGCATACCCATCGGGGAACATCAACTGCATTTTCACCCACAAGATAATTTCCCTCATAGCTGGCCTTCCAAGATTGAACCATGCCTTTGGCTTCGTCCAGTTCTGCTTTCCTTTCGGTTCTTTCATGTTTTTAACGGCCTATCACATAGCGCCTCCAGATCGACTCTAGCCTTAGTATTATCCTTTTACTTCCCATCTATGCCGAACAATGTACCAAAAAGTGCCTCGGCGATATTCTTCTCAGTGTGCATCACGTCGATGTTGTGTGGGCAAAGGAGGTCTTTGAAGTAAGGCAGATCCCATAAGCATGTCTTGTGAGTCCAGGCGTGCTTAGAATTATACCCCTTGAAGTACCCTGGACGCTCTGGATCTGGCTGGAGAGCGTTTAACTGATCCAGGGTCTGTTGGCCTGTCAATGCAGGTGGTGCAGAGTTTTTGACAACTCTACCTCTGATGAAGTTCTTCTTGTCTTTCCTGAACTTATGGCGAGGATCCAGGAACTGTCTATGCATGTCGAAGCAAGAAAACTTGCGACCGGCCTGAAGCCAATGAAACTCAAGAGCTCCCTTGCATGTGGGGCACGGGAACCTTCCATGCACACACCAGCCAACGAATAGCGCATACGCCGGCAAATCATGCGTCGAGTACATGTACCAGACACGCATTATGAAGTTCCGTTTGCTATAGGCGTCGTATGTCTTGAACCCATTATCCCAGGCTTCTTGCAATTCGTCCTTAAGCGGCTGCATGTACACATTCATATTTTCCCCCGGATAGTTGGGCCCTGGAATTATCAACGTCAGGAAAATGTTCTTTCTTTGCATAATCTATCGGGGGGAGATTGAGTGGAAATACAAATACGGGCCTTCAACTGTATTGGGCTGCCGTCAGACCAAACACACTGAACCCATCCGTGTTGATGCCGACTCGAGGATGCCTCGGATCTGCCGCTTTGTCAGCATGTAATTCATCAAACTTTTTCCACACAACACCATCCGATATGTGTACGATCATCAGATTCCCATCTGCATCTAGTTTGGTTCTTTTGCCCGTTTTGTGCCATGTCATCTGTCTGGCCGTCTCTTCGACCATGAAAAGATGTTGAAGTCTTGGTACGATTGGCATATACTGAAGAACACTAACGGGGATTTTGGTCTGTGTCTTCTCACCCATACCATTGTCTACCACAACATACCTGGAAGACTTGCAAATGGGACAATAGTTCAAGTCCGCATAGTCAAGCCTAAATAAGACACATCCTTTCTCACAGGCATGTATCTTCTCATAGGGCATCTTCAGTGCACGGAGGATTTTGTCCGACTGGTACAGGTTTGCAGGCATTACATGGCCTTTGGGTAGAAAGCGTCCAAATACTGTCATCATTGCGTCGTAGCATTCTCTGCCCAAGTTGAACTGAGCCTTCAGAGCCATTACTTGTGAGATGGCATCCAACTGACCAAGCTCAGTGTGCTCATGGAGCGGACGTTTTCAAGACTCCAACATCTCATTGAAGGCCTTTGCAGATTCCTCCATCTCCTCGTTCGAATCCCGAGCATCATCGAAGTCTTGCACCATGTTTTCCATCCTGGTACCATGCTCGTCGGTGCGACGATGATCCACCTCAGCTCGGTCACGTTGGGCAGACTCACCATGATATGTCCACACCGTATAATCGGGCGTAAAAACACTCTTCTGCAGGTGTTTGCCCATTTCAGCCTCTGTCCTCTTTTCCCAATTGCCGCACCGTAAACAGGGGCACCAGGTTTTCCTCTGGCCATTTGCAAATGCGGCTTGCACAAACCCCTTGGTTTTTGTGAACCATTCAGTGCTCCATTTGTTCTGACCAGTGTGACCGGTGTACATCCACGCACGATCACTCATCTTGACTTTCAGAGCTACTGGACACACAACAAATATATATATATATATATAATTCACCTTGTATATATTCATCAGCTGATCTACTTTGTCAATTTTATTACGTCCATGCAACCTACACTCTAATAGGTAATGATAGGTCCTAATCCCACCCGAGTATGTGTAGATTGGGTTCGTTTTCCCATGCTATGCTCTGGATCCGACGCAAAATTTCGGCAGCACCTCCCCGCTGTTCTCCTGATACACGTCTCTGCAATAAACAGAGAGGATGTGTACCCGGAGAACAACAGGGAAGGCACTGACGAAATTTATGCGTCGGATCCGGAGCAAAGCATATGGGAAAACGAACCCAATCTACACATACTCGGGCTGTCCATGGATAGCGTTGGACAATTCGAAAGAATCATGGTTATAAATATGGAAATGCATGCATATTTATAACTATAACGCTTTCGAACGGGAGACACATATTGGTTACGCATACTGATGATTCAAGACAGATATATAGCTAGCTATCAAGTTTCATCGGCACCAACACCGGAACAGAGCAAATAATTAACGGGGGAGGAGGACATGTCATTTGTGCTCACCCACGAACTAAGGGGAAGAGCTCGTCAAACGCACGGGGAGGTCGTCGAACACCAAACCTCGCAGCGATGAAACAACTGCACATTTAAATCTACCCGATCAACACAATTATATATGATGTTTTTGATAACAAAATCGAAAAATATATGACCTAACTCATAATTCACAAATATATGACCCCGTCGGCCTCTGGAAGGCCAAAGAGCACCTTTTCGGGAGGTGTCGGGGGTCGGGGTGTCGTGTCGGTGTCAGGGTGCCGTGTCGGGGTCGGGGTGCTGTTTCGGGG
>NC_057802.1:473760971-473777536 GCF_018294505.1 Triticum aestivum | reverse complement strand
GCGCGTGGTGGGGGCGGCGGCGGGTGGGGGGCGGCGCCGGGCAACGGGGGGCGGCAGGGGGTCGATCTGGTCGTCGGAAGGAGAGAGGGAGAGAAACAGAGAGGAAGGGGGTGGGGGGCTCGGCCGTTAGTTAGGTTAGTGGAGTTAGGTCTTTGCCGTCCGCCGTGCTTTGCCGTCCGCTATTTTTCCCTCTTTGCCGTCCGCTAGCGGACGGCAAAGAGGGGAGCCGTTAAGTTTTACCTAATCAGCTCGTAAGTGGGGCCACCTCTCTCTTTGCCGTCAGCCAGCTGACGGCAAAGAACTGGCTGATGGCAAAATCCTTCTTTGCCATCAACCAGTTCTTTGCCGTCCGTTTTTTGTAAGCGGACGGCAAAGACCTTCTTTGCCGTCAGCTAGCAGACGGCAAAGAACTAGTAGACGGCAAATAAGCTAATTCCAGTAGTGAAACTTGGAAAAATGTGTCACAAATTGAGCTCCCTTATGGTTAACATTTAACAGGAAAGGAACATCACCTCGATATATAGCTTCTCCAGGCACGGAAAGCATCTCAGGAAACTAACAACTTGCTCCAGGTTGGGGCCGATAGATTCTAGTGCCAAGACCTTCACTGTGCGCAGTTTCGGGGTCAAGCTTGTCGGAATCATTTTCTGAATGATAGACGAACAAACATCTTCAAAATTAGAAATAATGTTAATTTGTAGAAGGAGAGGTAGAAGGCGGCTGTTGTACCTGAACGGGTGTGGATCCACTAACAAGTTCGGAGTATTTGTCAGACGAGTAGCCCACCACTGTCAATTTCGGCGCAGAAATGACATTGATTCTTGTTGGACCTTCTTGATCAACTACAGGTAATATCTCAAGTGCAGGTGTGTCCTCAGTGACCATACCATGGTACACATCTTGTGTTGTCTTCCTGCCGCACCAGCAACACGCATAAATAGTCCGGAGAGTCATGGAGGTGATGTGGAAGGTACTCAACCCATTGACCGCCTGAAGACGAAGGTACTCGAGTGCAGTACAGCCACGGAGCAGGCGCTCCATATCACCGTTTTAGAGGCAGACGGCGACGAGCTCGAGGTGCTTCAGTCATGGTAGAATAAGAGCGGCGCGCCATTAAGGGCGGGGGGATGGCAATTCCTAAACTTGGCGACACGCGGCATGGGCGCGTGGCGGAGTGCGGACGTTTGCAGCGACCGCATATGCCCATCATCAAGAGTGAGCTCCTCGAGCTGATCTAGGGCGGGGGATCGGAACCAGTCGTTAAGCTTGGCTCAGTCCTTGCCGTTGGAATGAACTTGCCCATTCTAAGGCCTCTGGTTGGGCCAAGTGACTGCCGAGGATCTTGGAGAACACATCCAAGCTTTTGCGGTAGCCATAGTAGAGCTCGTGGGTGTCGATGAGGTCGAGAGGGCGGGAGTTCCATAGGGGGCGCCACCGCCGGGAAAGGACGGTTGTCCACGCCCCATATTTGATTGGGAGGAGGGAGATGATGACTGTCAACATATCATCAGGGAGGCTGCTGATGAAGTCTAGGCCTGTTGGAGTCGCTTGCGGTTCTAGCTCGCCCCTCCTCCGCTTGTTGGCAGCCCCGTTGTCCACCTCCGGAGTCTCCTTGTCAGCGGCAGTTTCTGATAGAAATGGGAGTACAAGGAATATTTAGTTAAAATAGGGAAATAGAAAAGTGTATTGGTAACTACAAGTTATTAGGTAGGAATATAGTAAGAAAAGGGAATAACAGTTGGTTGCTTAAATACTACACAATTCATTTGATATTGCTGGGTAAGTCAACATGCAGATAGTTGAAAAGAAAACTTACTTCAAACAAAGTCTGGACGGATGATATCGTCGGGGAAGTTACCATATATCTCATGACCAGGCCCTTTTATGTGCAGTGCAATTATAGTGCCAGGTTTCAGTTCATAAAACTTAGAAATTTCTCTCCAAAAGTCAGTGCCAAAATAGGAGTCACCACGTTCATCAAGTCTTACATTAGCAATGATTGTAAATCCATGGTTTGTGTGCAGTATGACATCCCTGCAGTCTTGATTAATGTAAAGGGAAAGATTGTACACTAGAGATTCTGTTGCATAGCAAGGGATGCGCTGTAGAAAATGGTAGGATTGTTAAAGAAAATATGGTAACATGCAAATATGGGCCATAATTAAAAGAACTATATAGCAGTCGAAATCGAAGGACAAAAATCTATAATTAAACAGATAGGGTAAACATGATGTCATGGAAATATGACAGTAATCAAAAGAACAATACATCATTAATTTGCCTAATATAGAAAGAAGAGGGGAAAATCCCCTTTGACGTATATGGTGCATGTGGCACCTTTTATCCAAATGTAGTAATATTTAGAATATGTTCAGGAAAGTAGGCCTTGCCGGCCGATTTAGGGTGAGATTGAACATACCGCGCGCATCCTCAAGTCATCTAGTACGGTGAGATGGAATGTCTGGTGGAGGCCGCAAGGTCTTGATGTGTCCGCGCACTATACACTCTATGAACAGAAGAAACCCTCAAATCAGCTCGAATAAAAATGAATTCACGACGATTTAGGCCGGGTGATTAAAGAAGGCAGATGAACTGGGATAAGAGATGAGATAATATCCCATTAAATTAGTTACCTTGTTGTCCATGAGAAAGAACCCTCAGTACGGCAGATTCCCCAACCGAGCAGAGCTTGGTCGACGCGAGCAGCGTCGAGAAAGTCGATGGCGATAGGCGGCGGCAAGCGGAAGTGGCGAAATGCGGTGGGCTTTGCCGGCAGCCTGGCGGCGGCGGCACGAGGCGAGCTAAGTGTTTACCGCCGCGATAGGCGGTGCCATGCATAGACGCAGAGGAGCTTGTGCAGGTGTGAATGGGGACCGGAGGGGGTGGTGGGCGGGGTGAGGGTTTATGTGACGTGGGGATGGTGAGGTTTTCTTTTTTTGTTTTTTGAATTGGGTGGTGAGGGTTTTCTGTCTCACAAAGAATTTTGGAGGCGACGGTTTGCTAGAGCCAACCGTGTGTGATTGACGCAACAGGAAAAATGAAAGTCATTGCACACGGTTCCAATTTTGGGAACCGTGTGTGACTGACGTACTACCTCTGTCCTGGTTTATTGGTCCCCTTTGTATGTTTATGCATGTGACCAAAAATTATATCATTGAACACTATGCTCAAATACCCATCCAACGATATAATTTTTGCTGACCTGCACTAACATTTTGTCAGTTAAACCTTTGGTCAGAATTTAACACAAATTACAAAGGGGACCAATAAACCAAGACGGAGGTAGATTACATCAACCGAACTGATTGCATCCATATCCCACGGTTAGACATAAGTAAACATAGATTAAACATACTCAGACATAGATAATAAGCGTACACGTACACAAGCATAGTTCAACCATAAGTACATAGTTCAACCATCATTAAGCATACTCAAGCATACATAGTTCGATCCCACATCTCATCTCACATGCCGGCATGATCCTCAAGCTTCTCCAGGTACTCGGCGTACACGCCATGCGCCACCCTGCGAGAATACTTACGCTTGAAGGAGCCAACGGCCCGTCCTCTTGCATGCACCAGAACACTTAGATACGCGTCATGAAGCTTGTGGTTGCAAAATGGGAATCCATAGCCGCCGTTCTAGGTCCTAATACGCCTGTTATGCTTTCTCGCATAAAGCTCCCTCAGGATTTGCCACTTCAGGATTCACTAAGATAGAAATAAAGCATTGGTCGAACTCTTCTTTGGTGTTAAGGTGGTAGCTGTGAATAGCCATCGACTACCTGGAAAAGGTAGAAGAATAGGACCTATTCTGTGTACCTCCTCTGGCCATCTTCATCCTCGTTGTCCACATTGTCAGACAGCACCTATACAAATAGTAAAACAAATTTCGCATCAAATCAATGATTACATGTCGTCAAGTAGGATTAGGAATTTATGGCTATTTATTTATAGATATCCAGAGATTATGGTTCGATTTTTAAGCACAATCGTCTATGTACAGACCAATCTTGAAGAAAATACTGGCACAAATATATGTAGGTCATTCAAAATCAATTGTCAAGTCCTGGCTGGGAATTATTAACATGAACACTAACCATAGTTGGATTACTAGCAGAAATCATTTGCACAGATGAAACAACTAATCACTTATCACTTGTACCTTTCAAACAATCAATACACTACACGGATCTAACGAAACTTACTCAGATTTCATGGATTTGGAGAACATAACCATAGGATTTCTATTCCAAAAAGGGGGAGGCAGGAGTAACCAGAGAAACCCTATGATCTATTTGACACATAAATGGGTATAGATGACTAACCAGCTGTCTATCATCGTCGGAGTCGTCGCTGGAGTGGTCATCGGAGTCATCGTCGGGGTCGTCGACGGAGTCGGTGTGGAACTCCGCCTCCGGCTGTGGAAGCTCGACGCCGCCGACAACGTCAGAGTGCAACGATAACTCGCCAGCGGTGACGGCAACCTCTATCTCCATCTCCACGCCGTGCTCCGGTGCTTTAGCAGCCCGGTGTCGCCATTCCCTCCGATGGGGCGCTTCGGCGACATCCTCATACACTGACGGCTTTGAGGACTGAGAGCGGAGAGAGAGGATTGTGTGTGTGTGGCGAGGATGGAGGGTGCGGCCGCTCGGACACACCATTAATATGGAGTAGTGGGAGTTGTGGGAGAGAGGCGGGCGGCGGTCAATCCGATGGCTCGCCTCCATGTGAGCATGCGCACTGGACTGCTGACATGCCTACCAAAGTTTCACACAGCTAGTCGCACGCCTCCCGTTGCCACTGCGCAGCGAGCACGCCTCCGTCAATTCACACACCTGCACGCACGCCTCCCGGTCTGCCTACACAGCGGACTGCTCACATGCGTCCTGTCAACTCACACCTGCTCGCACGGCACACGGGGCGCGCGGCGGCACGTATATTGTTTTTCTATTTGGATGATTAATGTTGTCGCTTTATTGCTTAACCGAAGCATGGCACGTATCCATTGTTGGTCTAACGCTCATGGTTCGAATAAATAATCCGTTTTGGATATTGGTTCCCAATTATTAATAATCACCCGCTTGTAATTTGATAAAGATTACATCAAAACTGGTCTCAAATTTGACCCAAAAAAGTACAATGCCACTTTGTATTGTTGTCCACATGACAACACGATAAGTTTCATGAACTTCAAATAAGTTTTGAGTGTACTAGAATTTAAAAATCAAGATTCTCAATGTTTGAAATTTGTTGCACGGGGAGAAAACATGCACCCAGTGAGACACATGTGTTTTTGCAATCCATTTAGGTGCACTGTCACGTGTGCATGTAGCTCAAATTTGATTTTTGCACATTATACCCATAGAAAATCAATCAATTAATGTACTAAAACGTCTTAATGATCTCCGTGATTTTTTTGAAATTAAAACGTCCCTCCTTTGGTAACATATGTTCGCCGCGGGATAACTAATTTAACATGCATCGTAGTTGCGGTGGATTCACGGTGTGTGTGTGTGTGTGGGTGTGTGCGTCTGGGGGTGGCGGGTGGCTCGCAGTACACTACGAGTTCTGAGCCACCGTGTGGGTTGGCCACTTTGTTAGGCAGGGCGGTGCCACATCAGAGTCGTGAATTCGTTATTTAAAACATTACACAACCCTTTCATGCATACATGTTTTGGCCACATGCAGTCGATGGTTGTCCTACACGACACTCGATACTCGCGTGTGACGCTTTTTGTGGGCCGAGAGGTCATCATCCATCAATTTGACGAACAGCCAGCAGTGAGGTTAATTTGACCAACAAGGTAGAATCTTTTTTGTTTGTGTTATGGTGGTATATAGTACGCGTCGAAGAGGTGGGAGGGGACTAGCATATATACTATATGTACGCGTTCGTGAACAAGTACACCTCACTCAGTGTCGGGACTTTTCGGTTTCCGAGGCACGTGCCACATCAAAATTGTGAAATTGGCCATTCAAACATCACACAACACCTCTTTGGGCCACATGCATGCACGTGGTGGTTATCCTAGCTAGGACACTCATGTGTGACGCTTCAATCTATGGGCCCACGAGGCCATCATCGATGCATGCATGCATCACTTTGACCTGCATCGGGAGAGGTTAATTAATTTCACCATCGATGAGGATTCTTTTGGGGTCTACATATTACGGCAAGAGCATATAGTATGCGGTGAAGAGGGAGAAGGGTACCATCATATTATTACGCTTCATGACCTCGCTCTGTGTGGGTGCATGGTTTACGGTTTTTGAGGCATGTGGCACATCAAAGTTGTGCATTTTGGGTATTCAACATATATATGTTTGGCCCACATGCAAAGCGGTGGTGGTTGTTGAAAGCACAAGTGCTCCCTGGGTAATTTTGGTAATTAATGTAAACATATCTCTTGTTGGACTAATACTTTCATCTAGTATATTTCAGATATGTGCAACAGTGGAGTGGCATGGACAAGAGGATGTGGAACCCCTTCAAGATGATAAGGACAAAGGATTGGCTCAAGCTCAAAGTTCAGGACTCTACATTTTCTATTTTAGTGATCCAAGATCACATTGGGTCCATAGGAAAAGCCAATACTATTAAGAGGGGATGAGGTGTTGCTTAATGGCTTGCTTGCTCAAAGTGCTTAGTGATATGCTCCAAAGCCCTCAGCCACTTTCTCATATCCACATATGTCCCAAAACAAAAGTCAAACTCGGCCCCGCCGAAACTTTTCATCCGGAGCCACCGAGTTCACTTGACATAGCCACTGCCAGAAATCCTAATCTTTTCGGTCTCACCGATGGGATCTCGGTCTCACCGAGATGGGCTTGCAAACTCTCTGTTGCCTATTGCATTAATTTTGGTCTCACCGACATATGAAATCGGTACCACCGAGTTTGCTTGGCCAACTCTCTGTTGTGCTTATTACCAAAATCGGTCCCACCAAGTTTGTGTAATCGGTCCAACCGAGATAACGCTTTACCCTAACCCTAGCACATCGGTCCCACCGAGTTGATCTTGTCGGTCCCACCGAAAATCCTAACGTTCACATTTTGAACTAAATCGGTCTGACCGAATTTTCTGATTCGGTCCCGCCGAGTTTGGTGATTTGTGTGTAACGGTTAGATTTTGTGTGGAGGCTATATATACCCCTCCACCCACTCTTCATTCGTGGAGAGAGGCATCAGAACATGCCTAAACTTCCAATATACATTTTCTGAGAGAGAACCACCTACACTAGTGTTGAGACCAAGATATTCCATTCCAACCACATAAATCTTGATCTCTAGCATTCCCCAAGTTGCTTTCCACTCAAATTATCTTTCTACCAAATCCAATCCTATGAGAGAGAGTTGAGTGTTGGTGAGACTATCATTTGAAGCACAAGAGCAAGGAGTTCATCATCAACACACCATCTATTACCTCTTGGAGAGTGGTGTCTCCTAGATTGGTTACGTGTCACTTGGGAGCCTCCATCAAGATTGTGGAGTTGAACCAAGGAGTTTGTATGGGCAAGGAGATCGCCTACTTCGTGAAGATCTACCCTAGTGAGGCAAGTCCTTCGTGGGCGATGGCCATGGTGGGATAGACAAGGTTGCTTCTTCGTGGACCCTTTGTGGGTGGAGCCCTCCATGGACTCGCGCAACCGTTACCCTTCGTGGGTTCAAGTCTCCATCAACGTGGATGTACGATAGCACCACCTATCAGAACCACGACAAAAACATCCGTGTCTCCAATTGCGTTTGCACACTTCAATCCCATCCCTTTACATTCTTGCAACTTTCATGATTTACTTTCCAATGCTCATATACTATTGTCATGCTTGATTGATATGTATTGTGAATGTTTGAACTTGTGCTAAAACTCCACTTCAACTTAAAGAATTTAAAAACTGCAACTTTTCTTGCTAAGAGTCTATTCACCCCCTCTAGACACCTCTTCTCGATCCTTTCAATTGGTATCAGAGCATTGGTCTCCATTGCTTTGGTTTAATCACCATTGGAGGAAGATGGATGAGTCTACGTTGGGTAGTCTTAGACGTAGAGTGCCTATTCTTGATGGAGAGTTCTTTCATGAGTGGAAAAATGAGATGCTTGAGATTTTCAATGAATATCATTTGAACAAGTACATTACTAGCCCTTGTGCACCCCATGTTGATCCTTTGCATCCTACCCTTGATGAGTCTATTGACATGATTCGCAATCTTAGAACTATCAATCTTATCATTAGAGGATTGCCCAAAATTTGATTGCTAGCTTACCTACTCTTGATTGTGTCTACACTATATGGAGATTTCTTGAGGAACGATTCCCAAATTACTCCTTGAAAAATCTAGACTAAATTCTTCATAAGTCTATTTCCTTGAGTAAGATGAGTACTAGTGATCCTAAGTTTGATGATTATCTATTTGAGCTTCGTGATCTCATGCGTGCCAAAGGAGATGTTGGAATCATTAGCAATATCATCTCCGAAGCAATTAGAATTCATAAAGATGACCATTGTGATCATCATTTATCTAATGAATTACCCTCTCTAGGAATTGATCAATCACAAGACGGTGTTGAACATGGATACTATGATGAGGATGATGATAGTGACTATGATCTTGATGATGCGATGAGACACTTTGGTCTTATGGCCAATCTTCGTGGCTACATGGCTGGAGGAAAGGAATGGGTCCTTGATAGTGGATGTACTGATCATATGACCAGAGACAAGGATATGTTTCGTGAGCTTGCTGAAAACGACGGCCCTCGAAAGTATGTCACTTTTGGTGATAACTCAAAGGGTAAGGTGGTTGGCCTCGGTAAGGTGTCCATCTCACATGATAGCTCCATACAAAATGCCATGCTCGTTGAATCTCTTGGGTATAATTTACTTTCAGTATCTAGACTTGTTGATTTCGGTTTCAACGTTCTTTTTACTGAAGTAGATTGCCAAGTGTTTCGTAGAGATAATCATAAAATGGTCTTTACCGATATACGTAGAGGTGATCTTTACATTGTCGATTTCACTAAAAAGGCTCAACCTAGAACTTGCTTAATTGCTAAATCCTCAAAAGGCTGGTTGTGGCATAGAAGGTTAGGTCATGTGGGCATGCGAAATCTTGATAAGCTTATTAAAGTTGGTCATATCCTTGGAGTGAAAGATGTTATATTTGACAAGGATAGACTTTGTAGTGCTTGTCAAGCAGGAAAACAAGTTGGAGGAAGTCACCCCGTGAAGTACATTATGCCCACGAGAAGACCGCTCGAGCTATTTCATATGGATGTCTTTGGTCCCAATGCCTACAAGAGTCTTGGTGGTAACTCATTTGGTCTAGTCATAGTCAATGATTTTTCAAGATTTATGTGGATGTTCTTTCTTGATGATAAATCGCAGGTCCAAAAGATCTTCAAAAATTTCGCTAGGAAGGCCCAAAACCAATTTGAAGTGAAGATCAAAAAGGTTCGGAGCGACAACGGAACGGAGTTCAAGAACGCAAATGTGGATACCTTTCTTGACGAAGAAGGGATTTCACACGAGTTCTCAGCTATGTACACGCCTCAACAAAATGAAGTTGTTGAGAGGAAGAACCGGACTCTTATTGAGATGGCAAGAACGATGCTTGATGAGTACAAGACTTCAAAACACTTTTGGGCGGAAGCGGTTGAGATGGCTTGTCATGCAACAAATCGCTTGTATCTTCACAAGCTACTCGGCAAGACGGCATACGAGCTTCTCACCGGTAAGAAACCCCAAGTTGGATACTTTCGGGTACTTGGCTCAAAGTGCTACATTCTTGATAAGCATCGTCGTTCTAAATTTGCTCCTAAATCTCATGAGGGTTTCCTACTTGGTTATGGCTCAAACTCTCACACTTACCGTGTCTACAACAGTTTCACCCGAAAGGTTGAAGAGACGGTAGATGTAAAGTTTGATGAATCTAACGGCTCGCAAGTAGAGCAATTGCCAATTGATGTAGGAGACAAAGACCCTTCGGAAGCAATCCAAGACTTGTCTATTGGCAAGATTCGTCCAACGGAGGTGAAGGAGAGTACCTCATCCGTCCAAGTGGAAGTTTCTACCTCACGACAAGGTGAACCAAGAGTTGATACGGAAGCATCCACAAGTGGGACACACCAAGATGAAGAGAACAAGGAAATACGCCAAGATGAACCTCATCAACCTCCTTCTCCACCACGAAAAGAGAATGACAATGTCAACAATGAAGAAGGCCAAGAAGAAGGACAAGATGAAGAACATGTTCCACCCCGACCCAAGCAAAAGCTCTCACGAATTAGAGCAAGAGTCGCCAGAGACCATCCCGTCGAGCAAATCTACAATCACATTCAAACCGGGAGAATCACTCGCTCTAAATCTCGCCTGGCTAATTCTTGTGAACACTATTCATTCATCTCTAGCATTGAACCTATGAAGGTTGAAGAAGCATTGGAAGATCCGGATTGGATAAATGCTATGCATGGAGAGCTACACAACTTTGAGAGAAACCAAGTGTGGACATTGGTCGAGAAGCCCGACAACAACCACAACATCATCGGTACCAAATGGGTGTTTCGCAACAAGCAAGATGAAGATGGTCAAGTCGTCCGCAACAAAGCTCGTCTAGTCGCCCAAGGCTACACTCAAATCGAAGGTATGGACTACGGTGAGACATATGTCCCCATTGCTAGACTTGAGTCCATCCGCATCTTACTTGCCTATGCTAATCACCATGATATCACTTTATACCAAATGGACATTAAAAGTGCTTTTCTAAATGGTGAAATTGAGGAGGAAGTTTATGTTAAACAACCTCCCGGCTTTGTCAATCCTAAGAAACCCGATCATGTCTACAAACTTCACAAAGCTCTTTATGGTCTTAAACAAGCTCCTAGAGCATGGTATAAATGCTTGACCAAGTTCCTTATTGAAAAAGGCTTTGAAATTGGTAAAATAGATTCTACTCTTTTTACTAAAAGGGTTAATGGAGAATTATTTGTGTGCCAAATTTATGTTGATGATATTATATTTGGTTCTACTAACCCTCATTTTAGTGAAAAGTTTGGAAAGCTAATGTCGGAGAAGTTTGAGATGTCTGATGAGTGAACTCAAATTCTTTCTTGGTTTGCAAATCAAGCAAACTAAGGAGGGTACCTTTGTCTCTCAAACAAAGTACACCAAGGACTTATTCAAGAAGTTCAATATGCAAGAGTGCAAAGGTATGAGTACACCCATGCCTACTAGTGGACATCTTGATTTGACTAAAGATGGTGAACCGGTTGATCAAAAAGTTTATCGCTCTATGATTGGTTAATTGTTATATCTATGTGCCTCTCGTCCCGATATTATGCTAAGTGTGTGCATGTGTGCATAATATCAAGCGGCCCCTAAAGAATGTCATCTTAAGGCTGTGAAAAGGATAGTGAGATACTTAATTCATACACCAAATTTTGGCATTTGGTATCCTAAGAGGTCCTCTTTTGATCTTGTTGGCTATTCCGACTCGGACTATGCCGGAGACAAGGTTGATAGAAAGTCCACTTCGGGTACTTGTCAATTTCTTGGTAGATCTCTTGTGTCTTGGTCCTCCAATAAACAAAACTCGATACCCTTATCCACCACCGAAGCAGAATACATTGCCGCTGGTTCATGTTGTGCTCAATTACTTTGGATGACCCAAACTCTTAAAGATTATGGGATATATGTGAAACATGTTCCTTTGCTTTGTGACAATGAAAGTGCCATTAAGATTGCTCATAATCCCGTGCAACATTCTCGAACTAAGCATATTGAAGTTCGTCATCATTTCATTCGAGATCATGTTGCTAAAGGGGATATTGATCTTAAGCATGTTCGTACTGATAAGCAATTGGCGGATATATTCACCAAGCCACTTGATGAGAAAGTATTTTGCCGGTTGAGAGGTGAATTGAACATCATTGATGCTTCAAACTTGGAGTAGGAACTCCATTTGGATACATGCAAGGCATGAATATATGACTAATCCTTGATATTTCTCTTATGATGATATTCATATGTCTTGGATATACTTGCACCCTTGCATGCTATCTAACCCTTGTAGGTACTTGGATGAATCTAAATCTATGAGATTGCAACTCACTCACATCTTGAGCAATCTCTACATCACCAAGTCGCTACAATACGGTGGTTGATGACAAGGAAGCACGAAACCCTTCAACATATCGTTTGACAAATTCTATATATCAAATTTCTTTTGGTATCAAATTTCATGATTGTCATTTTGGATACACAAGTGCTTTTCCTTGCAAAACTAACCCATGTAGGTAGATGAACTCACTTCCAAGTGGTGCTCCCAACTCTTGATGAGCTACATCAACCTCGAGCAACCCACACAAGTTCCACTACATGACTAAGATCAACACCACCACCCAAGGTATGTCATTCCATCTTAGAGAAGCTTTACCTCAAGTCATAGGTCAAAGCAACTCAACAAGATGTGAATACATCAAAATGCTTAAACGAAAAATGGTAACCCCATTTTGAGCTTAAACGATGAGTATGACCCATGATCAAGTGCCTCACTTGACTCCTAAGTCAATATACTCTAACATAGGTGACTTTGTCACCGCCCATTTCTAGATGAAGTTCCCTTGTGTTTCTCCATGTTCTTGTATTTGACTCATGCATGTTTGTTTTTCCCTTTCAAAAAGAACATCATCTAGATTTTCTTTTCTCTGTTATGTTATGCATTCCCTGCATCCAATTCCTTGCAAATTCTTCAGTTAATTCATTGCAAATCCTTCTGAGATCTTTCTTACCTAGTGAGCTGAGGTGACAAGTGCTTTGTCTGTGATGAACTCGGTCACACCGATCTGTTGCTTTCGGTCCAACCGAATCCTTTCGGTGCAACCAAAGCACACAACTCGGTGCCACTAATTTCACTGCAGAAAAGACAACTTGCCACTTGATCATGCATTCCTTTTTGCTCCAGCTCCACTCAATGATTCTTGTCCTCTACCAGCATCACATTTTATATGCTGCTTTGCTCTGTGACTCAAGGACCAAACCTATTTTGACTCACACTCCAGAGGATCCCTTCTTGGAAATTGATGTCAAAGGGGGAGAGAGTTCACATCAAAGCTTAAGCTAAATCCTTCAAAAAGGGGAGAGAATTCTTCAAACAGGGGGAGAGAAGAATTACATACCCCAGATGCTTGGTGTTCAAGAGGAGAGAAGTCACATGTCTTTAGAGGGGAAAGACATGTTCACGTTGTTTGTGTATTTTCTTTGCTCTGATTTTCTGTTCCCTATCTTCTCCCAGTATCCCATATAAGATTCAGGAGGAGCAAGACATCTAAGGGAAGAAAATCTTTGAATTCATTGCATATCTTTACCTTTGGGGATATGTCTATATCTAATAGAGTATTCAGTGCTCACACTCTACATGTCATCCCAATCTTGGTACTCTTGTGGTTCCTTTTGTTTGCTCTGGCTAGTAGATGTATCTGTGTTATCTAACCTTGTTTACTCAGGTTCATCCCTTTCTAAGCCAAGTCAAGACCACAAGGTAAGTATATGCATCACACTCATGTGCATGAGGATATCTTGCTGATGTACATACTGTTTGCAAGAAGGACTCATGAGCATGAAGGTACATTTCCTATATTCACACCATTTGCTCTGATGCATATAGCCAAGATACATGTAACTCATTGATTGCTCTGTCATGATTATGCACTCATATGCTCTTATGTTCCATATTCACATGATTGCATACATGTAGGGGGAGCCTATGCATGTTACATGTCTTTCCAAAGCTTTACTTGTTATTCTCTATATCTTTATCTAAAGCTTTGATGTATGTTGTCATCAATTACCAAAAAGGGGGAGATTGAAAGCACAAGTGCTCCCTCGATGATTTTGGTAATTAATGTCAATATATCTCATGTTGGACTAATACTTTCATCTAGTATATTTCAGATAAGTCCAACAGTGGAGTGGCATGGACAAGAGGATGTGGAACCCCTTCAAGATGATAAGGACAAAGGATTGGCTCAAGCTCAAAGTTCAGGACTCTACATTTTCTATTTTAGTGATCCAAGATCACATTGAGTCCATAGGAAAAGCCAATAGTATTAAGAGGGGATCAGGTGTTGCTTAATGGCTTGCTTGCTCAAAGTGCTTAGTGATATGCTCCAAAGCCCTCAGCCACTTTCTCATATCCACATATGTCCCAAACCAAAAGTCAAACTCGGCCCCACCGAAACTTTTCATCCGGAGCCATCGAGTTCACTTGACATAGCCACCGCCAGAAACCCTAATCTTTTCGGTCTCACCGATGGGATCTCGGTCTCACCGAGATGGGCTTGCAAACTCTCTGTTGCCTATTGCATTAATTTCGGTCTCACCGAAATATGAAATCGGTACCACCGAGTTTCGTTGGCCAACTCTCTGTTGTGCTTATTACCTAAATCGGTCCCACCGAGTTTGTGTAATCGGTCCAACCGAGATAAGGCTTTACCCTAACCCTAGCACATCGGTCCCACCGAGTTGATCTTGTCGGTCCCACCAATCACATTTTGAACTAAATCGGTCTGACCGAGTTTTCTGATTCGGTCCCGCCGAGTTTGGTGATTTGTGTGTAACGGTTAGATTTTTTGTGGAGGCTATATATACCCCTCCACCCACTCTTCATTCGTGGAGAGAGCCATCAGAACATGCCTAAACTTCCAATATACATTTTCTGAGAGAGAACCACCTACACTTGTGTTGAGACCAAGATATTCCATTCCAACCACATAAATCTTGATCTCTAGCCTTCCCCAAGTTGCTTTCCACTCAAATCATCTTTCTACCCAATCCAATCCTATGAGAGAGAGTTGAGTGTTGGTGAGACTATCATTTGAAGCACAAGAGCAAGGAGTTCATCATCAACACACCATCTATTACCTCTTGGAGAGTGGTGTGTCCTAGATTGGTTAGGTGTCACTTGGGAGCTTCCGTCAAGATTGTGGAGTTGAACCAAGGAGTTTGTACGGGCAAGGAGATCGCCTACTTCGTGAAGATCTACCCTAGTGAGGCAAGTCCTTCGTGGGCGATGGCCATGGTGGGATAGACAAGGTTGCTTCTTCGTGGACCCTTCATGGGTGGAGCCCTCCGTGGACTCGTGCAACCATTACCCTTCGTGGGTTGAAGTCTCCATCAACGTGGATGTACGATAGCGCCACCTATCGGAACCACGACAAAAACATCCGTGTCTCCAATTGCGTCTGCACACTTCAATCCCATTTACATTCTTGCAACTTGCATGATTTACTTTCCGCTGCTCATATACTCTTGTCATGCTTGCTTTGATATGTATTGTGAATGTTTGAACTTGTGCTAAAACTCCACTTCAACTTAAAGAATTTAAAAACTGCAACTTTTCTTGCTAAGAGTCTATTCACCCCCCTCTAGACACCTCTTTTCGATCCTTTAAGTTGTCCTCTCGCACCCACTTTAGCGGTTATCAACGATACCATTGCTTTCCATCTGTGGGCCCACTTGGTCCATCACTACTTTTTGCCTGACAACAAGAGAGGTTAATTTGACTTAGGAGGGGATTTTTTTTCTTGTAATACGGTATATATATATAGGTCATGCTCTGGGATGACATGCATGATACAGTTTGAGCAACACACATGCATGTGTACACGTGAATCCCTCCCATCGAGTCGAAGTGGCTAGTACAACGACACATCTTGAACCGATCTCGCTCTGTGTGGGGAGCTAGTGTACGATTTTTGACGCACGCGCCACGTCAATGTTGTGAAATGGTATTCAAACATGCATGCACACATCACCTCCATACATATGCATGTAGTGGTTTCCTTCAGATGGTACACTCCCTCGCATGGTTATCGGAGCCTATATATTTGTGGGCCCGCATGGACATCCATTATCACCTTGACCGACAACAAGATAGGTAACCATGGCGGAGTCTTCATTTGGTTCGTGTTATCGTAGTATAGGTCATGGTGAGATTCAGACCTAATTAAGTTTGAGCGCATATACTATGCACGCATGCATGCATGAATCCCCGTCGTTGGCTTGAAGTGTGTATAACATACATATGCATCGTCAACCTAACCCTCACTCAGCGTGGGGATTTCTAGTTCGAAATCACGGTGCCACATCAAAGTTGTTCCATTGTTACTCAAAAACACACCTCTCCATACATATGTTTGGGCCACACGCATGCAGTGGTTATCTTTGGGGACTAGCTACTTGCGTGATTATTGGTGAGCTAGCCCATCTCCGGGATCGCATGAACGGCCATCACTTTGACCAACAACAAGAGAGAGGTTGTACGACCAAGGTGGATTATTCTTGGTCCATTTTACTATCCATCTTGGTGAGATATGCCTCTCTGGCCCGCCGACTGAAAGTGCGTGTGTGGGGGGCTGCTATGTACTTCGCACTTTGCTAGGTGAACCTCGGTTGGGGGGGCATGCATTCATAGCTTAGGATTCCCTTCGTGGCGACACGAGGGGGGCTGCTAGCTACTTCGCACTTTGCTAGGTGAACCTCGGTTGGGGGGCATGCATTCATAGCTT
>NC_057802.1:473755727-473760664 GCF_018294505.1 Triticum aestivum | reverse complement strand
CGGTTGGGGGGGGGATGCATTCATAGCTTAGGATTCCCTTCGTGCCGACACGAGGGAGGGGGGCTGCTAGCTACTTCGCACTTTGCTAGGTGAACCTCGGTTGGAGGGGGGCATGCATTCATAGCTTAGGATTCCCTTCATGCTGACATGAGGGAGCGGGCTGCTAGCTACTTCGCACTTTGCTAGGTGAACCTCGGTTGGGGGGGAGGGGGCATTGAGGGAGTCCTGGATTAGGGGGTCCTCGGACAGCCGGACTATATCCTTTGGTCGGACTGTTGGACTATGAAGATACAAGATTGAAGACTTCGTCCCGTGTCCAGATGGGACTCTCCTTGGCGTGGAAGGCAAGCTTGGCAATACGGATATGTAGATCTCCTCCCTTGTAACCGACTCTGTGTAACCCTAGCCCCCTCTGATGTCTATATAAACCGGAGGGTTTAGTCCGTAGGACAACAACAATCATACCATAGGCTAGCTTCTAGGGTTTAGCCTCTACAATCTCGTGGTAGACCAACTCTTGTAATACTCATATCATCAAGATCAATCAAGCAGGAAGTAGGGTATTACCTCCATCGAGAGGGCCCGAACCAGGGTAAACATCGTGTCCCCCGCCTCCTATTACCATCCGCCTTAGACGCACAGTTCGGGACCCCCTACCCGAGATCTGCCGGTTTTGACGCCGACATTGGTGCTTTCATTGAGAGTTCCACTGTGCCGTCACCACAAGGCTTGATGGCTCCTTCGATCATCAGCAACGATGCGATCCAGGGTGAGGTTTTCCTCCCTGGACAGATCTTCGTATTCGGCGGCTTCGTACTACGGGCCAACTCGCTTGGCCATCTGGAGCAGATCGAGAGCTACACCCCTGGCCGTCAGGTCAGGTTTGGAAATTGAAACTACACTGCTGACATCCGCGGAGACTTGATCTTTGACGGATTCGAGCCTATGTCAGGTGCACCGCACAGTCACGATGAGCACGACTTAGCTCTGCCGTCGGACGGTGTTCGGGAGATCACACCTGTGGCTACTCCGGCCCTGGATCCGGAGTCGATGGCGCCGTCCAAGGGCGAGTGGATGGACCCTGCCTCGGAGGCCACACACTCAGTGGCGATAGTGCCGAATACTGACTTCACCCCCTATGAGACCTGTGTCGCCGGATCCTCGGATTCGTCCCCGGCCACAGGCCCCGAACCGCCTGCGTCCATGCCTATCGAATGTGATTGGGCGCCGATCATGGAGTTTACCTCCGCGGATATCTTTCAGCACTCGCCCTTTGGTGATGTGCTAAATTCATTAAGGTCTCTCTCCTTGTCAGGAGGCCCTTGGCCGAACTATGTCCGGCTCGAGTGGGAGGCGGACGACGAAGAAATTCGTTCCCCACCCACCACCCACTTAATAGCCATTGTTGATGACTTAACCGACATGCTCGATTTCGACTCCGAAGACATCGACGGTAGGGACGACGATGCAGGAGAAGAACATGAACCACCGCCCGCAGGGCGCTGGACAGCCACTTCATCACACGATATATATGGTGGATACACCCAAAGAAAACAATGACGAGGAACGGAAGGATGCAGCGAGGGATAGTTCCCTCGAGACGCAACCAAAGCGACGGTGTAGGCGCCGCTCCAAATCCTGCCTCGGCAAAAACAGCGATAACAGCGCAAGAAAAAGTAATACCCCGGTTGACTCCAGAGGAAACAACGACCACACGGACCCAGTGACAGAGCAGGATGAACCAGCGGACGGCGAACATAGTACGGAGCCGCTGTCCGATCACGGTGACGCCGAGGATAAAGCTCATCAACCTCTCTCCGGAGAGGAAAACAGTCCGGACGACGATGCACACATCATCCCGGAAAGGCACTTGGAACAAGAGAACCTCCATAGAAGGCTTATTGCCACCGCGAGGAGTCTGAAGAAGCAGAAGCAAAGGCTCAAGGCCACGCAGAATACGCTCAACAGTAGATGGAACAAAGTGCTCGACACTGAAGAAAAGTATGGTGGCAGTCGCCACACAAAGAGCTACCCAAAGTGCAAGCTGTTGCCTAAATTCGATGATGAGGCCTTAGAGCCTACACAGCTGAAAAATAAAACGGCCGACCGGTCGGATCGACCACCTCGTGGCCGCGATAGGGCGGCTAACAAGGCCGCACATAAGTCAGCACACGATTCACGTGAGGACTTGCATCAAAAAGCCGGCATGACCAGATCCATCTATGGATCTAGGAAGCGCGCTCCAGCGCAGAATCAAAACCGAACACTACAACCGTCAGAATGCCATGACACATCCAAATAGAGGGGTGCCGCGCACCCCCTATGCTTCACAGATGAGGTGCTGGATCACGAATTTCCAGAGGGATTCAAGCCCGTGAACATAGAGGCGTACGACGAAACGACAGACCCTGGGGTCTGGATTGAGGACTTCGTCCTCTTTATCCATATGGCTCGCGGAGACGATCTCCACGCCATCAAACACTTGCCCCTCCAGTTGAAAGGACCAGCTCGGCACTGGCTGAAGAGCCTCCCCGAAAATTCAATTGGAAGTTGGGAGGAACTTGAGGATGCTTTTAGGGCTAACTTTCAAGGGACCTATGTCCGACCTCCGGATGCAGACGATTTAAGTCATATAATTCAACAGCCCGGAGAGTCAGCCCGAAAGATTTGGAACAGATTTCTCACTAAGAAGAATCAAATTGTTGACTGCCCGGACGCCGAAGCCTTAGCAGCTTTCAAACACAGCGTCCGAGACGAATGGCTCGCCAGACACCTCGGCCAAGATAAACCGAGGACAATGGCAGCCCTAACAAGCCTCATGGCCCGCTTTTGCGCGGGCGATGATACCTGGCTGGCCCGTAGTAGCACTAGCCACCCAGGCACATCTGAAGTCAGGGATGGCAATGGAAAACCACGACGCATTAAAAGCAAGCGTCGAAATAACAAAGACAGCCCAGACAACACGGCGGTAAATGCCGGATTTAGGGGCTCTCGACCCGGTCAACAGAAAAATCCTTTCAAAGGCAACAGAGATGGACCGTCCAGCCTAAACAAGATTCTAGACAAATTATGTCAGATTCATGGCACCTCCGATAAACCTGCAAATCACACCCATAGAGAATGCTGGGTTTTCAAGCAGGCCGACAAGCTAAACGCCGAACACAAGGGAAGGGAGACACCAAGTGAAGACGAGGATGAGCCTCGCCAGCAAAACACTGGGGGACAGAAAAAATTCCCACCAGAGGTCAAAACAGTGAACATGATTCACGTAACAAAAAGGAGGAGCAAACACGCACTCCGAGACATATGCGCCGTAGAGCCCGTCACCCCCAAGTTCAACCCTTGGTCAGCCTGCCCGATCACTTTTGATCGCAGGGATCACCCGACTAGTATCCGGCACGGAAGATTGGCTGCCTTGGTGCTAGACCCAATAATCGACGGATACCATCTCACCCAAGTCCTCATGGACGGTGGCAGTAGTCTTAATCTGATATATCAGGACACAGTCCACAAAATGGGGATAGACCCGACAAGAATCGGCCAAAGCAATACTACCTTTAAAGGAGTAATACCAGGCCCAGAGGCCCGCTGTACGGGCTCTCTAGTACTAGAGGTTGTATTCGGTTCTGCCGACAACTTCCGAAGTGAAAAGTTAACCTTCGACATCGCTCCATTCCGAAGCGGCTATCAAGCACTACTCCGAAGAGCAGCCTTCGCTCGTTTTAATGCAGTACGGCATTATGCTTCTCTTAAGCTTAAGATGCCTGGTCCACGTGGCATCATCATAGTTAGTGGACACACTGAGCGTTCCTTACGCGCGGAAGAATGTGTGGCGGCTTTAGCAGCCGAACACTAAACGGCCTCTCCAACCAGAACAAATGATCGGTCGTCAAGACCGCGGACACGGCTAGACGAGTCCGGCGCACCACTAGCTGTAACAGCTTAGATAAACCTGAGATTGGTTTGATGGATATACCCCCATAGGCGGTACCAGGGGCTTCCCGCATGTAAAAAGGACTACAGTTCAGCTTGACCTCATTTAGATTGAATTTTAATGAGAATAATTAGTTTTTCGCACGAAGACTTTCATCTAAGTTTTTCTCTTTTACAGATAACAATCGTGCTACACCCTTCCAGGATACGGCACAACGGAGACACAGGCGCAGACGTGCAGCAGGGGCCCGTTCAAAGGTTTCTTTTTAGATTAAGACCCTATGTAAACCTTTCTTACTGTCTCTTGTTGCTTGACCCCCCCCCCCCAGGATACCTAACACAACCGCGAGGGATGCTAGCGTTGTTGGCATTTTGCCACGTCAGACTAATGCACGTACCTGGAAATTTAGGGTCCATTATCAAGGGCGTTACTCAGCCCGGTACATGTTGTAAAGAACGAACACCTTAGGGAGTGTTCGGCGTCGCGAGTTTGGCCTTATATGCACCAGCTCCGAATCATGTCTTTGGTCAAATGTTGGGTTTGCCCGGCTCCCGCGTTTTGCTACCTTACGTTCTGCTCTATCGGCTAATGTGGCACCGGGAGAACTACTGTCATTGTGCCCTGGTTCATCCGGATGAGCACCTCAGTACAGAAAGCCGAAAACTGACTGTCATGATAAAGCGCGAGACTAGTCAACCACTCGATGACTTAGCGGAATCTTCGGGATTCCTCCGCATTAACGAAGGTCCGGTTTCAGCGATCATGTACGTACGCGCCCCGTACTCGGATGAGCGCGGAAGTACCAGGGGCTATATAGTAGCCCCACTATCAAACTCCTATGGTTAAGTGAAAGTGTTAAAGCAATATAGTCCGATTGCCTCGTTCGCCGTGCCACCACCTCCTTAATGGACCAAGACGTTGGATCAAGTGTGAACACGCGCTTTTGCAAACACCCCCGCATTATATGCGTGGGGGCTGAATCCGACGACTGCAAACTTTCAGG
>NC_057802.1:473736815-473755280 GCF_018294505.1 Triticum aestivum | reverse complement strand
ACATAAACGGCTGCACAGGAGGCATCATAATACTTTCAGGCAAAAGTATAAACACAGCCTTTATAAATCAAATAGCACTGTTTTTACAATCGGGATACATGTCACTCGAACATGACACCCTTCGAGCACTGAGCCTCTATTAAACGAGCACCTTCTAGGACTTCTTCAAAATAGTGCTCGGCCGAAACCTGGCCTACGGCCGGATTCTGGGTTGCAATAGCGATGGCCTCCATCTCTGCCCAGTATGTCTTGACACGGGCAAGAGCCATCCGCGCACCCTCTATGCACGCCGACCTCTTTAAAGCGTCGATATGCGGCACAGCACCAAGGAATCGTTACACTAGACCAAAATAACTATTCGGCCTTGGTCCTTCCGGCCATAGATGATCCACGACAGACCTCATGGCAAGTCCAGACAACCTATGGAGCTCGGCCCACTCGGCCATTTGCTCATTTAACAGCAGCGGACGCGCTAGAGCATTGAACTGCGACCAGAACAACTTTTCCACTTCGTGATCTTTTTTTATCTTTGAAAAACATGGTCGCATCAGCAGCACTCGCTGCCAAATCCAAGTACGCGTCCGCAGAACTCCATAATTGATCCAGAAGGGCATACTTAGGATCTCCGAACTTCGTCCGCAACAAAAAGGGCTTCCCAGCCGTGATATCTCCGGCTTGACGTAGCTCCTCCTTCGCCGCTCTGATTTTAGAGCGGGTTTCCTTGGCTGCTACCATGGCTTTCTCTAGGTCCGCCGTCTTCGTTTGACTTTCCCTTTCAAGAAGCTCATAACGGTCGGCGGCATCTTTTAACTCAACAGCCATCTTGGCTATTTTCTCTTTGCTCTGGCAATGTGCAGCCTGTTCGGCTCTTAACTCTTCGACCGCCTTTAGGGCGGCCGCGTCACTCCTCCTGGCTTGTTCCTTGGCTCGGGCAAGTTCCGCCTAAAGGGTCTCCACGGCGGCAGCTCCATCTGCAGTCACAGCATATTATAGATACTAGCATCATGCTCCTCTTAATATATGTTGATCACCGGAGAATACATACCCTGTGCCTCGTCAAGCCGCCTGTTTACAAGCACGATGTTGGCATCCGCTGCATCAAGCTGCCGCTTCAGTTCTGCAAACTCACCAGTCCGGCTAGCCACCGGACCCTCAGCCGCCTGCCCATGAAAGCGGCATGATCATCACCTGGGACTATGATCCTCTGTTTGCCGCCTTTTTCGACAACAACCAGAGTCTCAGGGGCTACTATCTGCATAGGGCACACCTAGCGTGTGCGGTACCGTCAAAAATATACATATTACTTTGCGTACCTCAAAGCCTCTCAGCAGGCTCATAAAAGCTTCATGCAACCCGCTTTCGGCGGATAAAATCCTCTCAACCACCGTACCCATTAACGTACGATGTGCTTCTGAGATAGCCGCTTGCTCCAGAAGATTCATCAGTGTGTCTGGTCGCACACCGGACAGTTCCGGACTCTTTCTGTTGCTCCCCTTAGGAGCCGAATACTTCGGACTTCGGGAGGCCGAAGGGTCACCTTCTGGCCTTGGTGGATCAGGAGAAATCCTTCGTGACGACACCTCTGGGTCATCCGCCTCATGGGGCGGGGAGGCATGGGGAGGTGTTTCGCTCTCCATCATCTCCGGAAGAAGATCCCCCAAAGACGAACTCTGTCGAGAAGGGCTATGATCCGAACTACAAGACATACGTCTCGGTTATTGTCCTCGGAAATAAAGTAGGATATATTTACTATAAAGTACTTTTGTTTACTTACAGCTCGGTGGAGGGCTGGTCCCCTTGCGGGCACTGTGCGGTAAGGATGCCCTCCGGGGTAGGGCCCCTTGACAAAGGTTTCTTCCCTCGTTTGGAGACCATTGTTTCCAAGTCTTCAGAGGCGGTCCTCTTCCTTCCCTGGGGAGAGGGAATTTTAGATTCTTCTCCCCGGTTATCCTCCTTCGCGGAGGAACTAATTCCCCCGGTTTGGATGAATAATGAGTGAGGCCCGCTTTCAGCTTCTTTATTCCTCCCTTTATCTTCCCCTGATGGCGCTTGATAAGGCGCAAGCTCAAGCATCCTGGATAGTACAGGATCCGGTGAGCCTTCGGGAAGGGGGGGCCGAACACCTGATCATCTTCGCCTTTTTTATCCAGGCCTGGTCAAAGACCGACCTTTTAGAATGATGTTGTGATAAATAAAGAGACAGCATGTTCGGCCGAAGAGTTACTTACTTGGTTGTCTAGACGATTGCAGTTTAGGCCCGCATCCTCGGTGGTGTCCGGACACTTTATTCGTGATCCGAAGAACAATCTGTACATCCCTTTGAGCGTCACACCGAAGAATTGCTGAATGGTTCGCGGTCCTTCCGGGTTGAACTCCCACATGCGGATAGATCAACGTTGGCATGGCAGGACCCGACGAACTAGCATGACTTGCATTACCCTGACAAGGCTGACATCTCTCTTGAGGAGATCCCGGATGCGACTCTGCAATGTCAGCACGTCATTAGCCAGCCCCCAGTCCAGCCCCTTGTTGACCCATGACGCCAGTTGTGGCGGGGGCCCCGAACAGAGGGCAGGGGCAGCTACCCACTTAGTACTTCGGGGAGCCATGATGTAAAACCACTCCTGCTGCCATAAGTCGGACATCTCGGGGAAGGATCCCTTTGGCCATGGAGCATCAACGCCTTTGCTTATTATGGCGCCTCCGCACTCTGCGTGTCGCCCATCGATCATCTTCGGCTTCACATTAAAGGTCTTGAGCCATAAGCCGAAGTGTGGGGCGATGCGGAGGAAGGCCTCGCACACGACGATAAACGATGAGATGCGAAGGATGGAATCCGGAGCCAGATCATGGAAATCGAGCCCGTAATAGAACATAAGCCCTCTAACAAAGGGATCAAGACTAAAGCCTAGCCCTCGGAGGAAGTGGGAAACAAATACGACGCTCTCGTTAGGTTCAGGAGTGGGGATGACCTGCCCTTGAGCAGGCAGCCTGTGCGAGATTTCGGCGGTCAGATACCTGGCTTCTCTTAGCTTCTTGATGTCCTCCTCTGTGACAGAGGAGGCCACCCACCGGCCTTGAAGGTTGGATCCGGACATGATTGACGGTCCGAAGTGCTTGGCCTCCGCCTTGGGTGCTGGAATTCAAGGTGGGAGAAGGGAAAGATCGAGCACAAGAAGAAAAGGACAGGCCTTGACCCCTTTATAAAGAGGGTGAATATCAAGCGCCCTCCGCACGACCGTCTGGAACTTGCCTAAAATCGAGGAGTCGTACCAGCAGGCACGATTGGGTTATCTACACCCGTATTGATGAGAATCCCGTGAAAAGAGGACACGATCTCTGCTTCGACAAGACCTGCCAATAAAATCGCCTCGCAACACGTGCAGTGTCAGGCTCGGAAAAATGGTTTGTCATGACCAGACCACGGCAGAACGTCACGTTAAGAAAAGCTATCAGCAGATTAGATTTGTGGAAATATTATTCTCTCTACGGTGGTATGTGGAATTTGTTTTGCAGAGCCGGACACTATCCTTGTGTTCGGAATCTTCTATGGAGTATTCGGAGGAGGAACCCGCCTTGCAATGCCGAAGACAATCTGCGCGCCGGACTCATGGTCATTGAAGCCTGGTTCCGGGGCTCCTGAGGGAGTCCTGGATTAGGGGGTCCTCGGACAGCCGGACTATATCTGTAACACCCCAAAATTTTGACCTTGTTTTATTAATTAAAATTTTGCCAGGAAATTAATTTTTTTATTTTCTGGATTTATCTTTTGATTTCAGAACCCCTCTTCTCTTTAATATTGTGGGTTTTTACCTCAAGTGGAAACTTTCCAAAAATATTATTGGACTTGTATACTCTCTCAATAAAACAATTCTTTATCAGTGGATTTTTTTGCATAATAGTTTTTCCTGAGCTTTATTCTTTTAAAATGATTTTCCATAAATTTGGAGCCTCTTGTGCACTGCAACCATTTGATAAATGCATTTAAAATTTTCACCAAAATTTGGGGATGTCATATGATGTTTCCACATCACTTTTATGCAAAAATATCTTTTGGTCATTGGAGATTTTGAGCTCTACACCAAATTTTCA
Source organism: Triticum aestivum (assembly GCF_018294505.1). NCBI lineage: Eukaryota > Viridiplantae > Streptophyta > Magnoliopsida > Poales > Poaceae > Triticum > Triticum aestivum. The sequence continues at coordinate 473,751,188 of NC_057802.1, read as the reverse complement.
AATCTGGTCCAGTAGGTATTTTTGCACTGCAACCTATTTAAATATTTCTTTAAAAATTCTTCCAAGTGTTTGGAGATGTCAGTAGATGCATATAATTCAACTTCATGAAAAAACCCATGAGTGTTCTTTGAAAAATTTGAGCAAATCATCCTCTTTTGCTCTCTGGTCCAGTTTGGCTTTTTCTACTGCAACCCTAATTTATTTTGCACTAGTGCCCATGAGCTTTTTCCTGCTTGTAGTCCTCCCTACAAAACCCTTAAGTCTAGGAGAGTGGACCCATTGGAGTATTTTTGGTTCATGCAATTACAGCCTTTAGTTTCTGTCCAGAATTGGTTTTCTCAAATACTTGCACTAACTAGTTTCTAGTTTTGCCAAACTAACCTTGCCATCATCACTTGCACCAAAAGAGACTCTGGTCTGGAGTTTTTCGCCACTCCAAGAGTTGCCTAGATGCACTTAATATTCTGTCGAACACCTTGAGTGCATGGACAGTTTTGGCATGATTTTTAGTTTACACTATGATCTTGCCCCTCTGGACAAAACCAGCATGTCCACTAAGCCCCTAGACCACTCTAACCCAGACCTGTTAATTGCCAACCTCGCTCGAGCACTCTAGCCCACCCTGGCATTCTGTCGAGCATGTCGCGCGCGTGCTCTGGGCGCGCCCAGAGCGCACGTTTTGCACGCGCGCGCATCGAGCCGCCGTGTCTCACTGCCGCCCTCCCCGCGCTAGTGCTGACCCTTGGCCACTTACCGCCAACACGCCCGACTCCTCCCTCGCCGCAGAGCCGCTCCTGGAGCTCCACAGCGCCACCGCCCCTCCGACAGCCACTGCTATGGACGGCGCCGCCCGAGCCACTCCAGCGCGCCAGCTGCCCCTTAGAACAGTCCATCCTCATCCGCTCGCCCTGCCCAACCCGCTAGCCTCCGCCACATCGCCCTGCAGCTACAGAACGACGGTCGCCGGCGTTCTTATCCACGGCCGCCGCGGGAACCGACCTCGTCCACCTATAAATAGGAGTTCCCGAGCTCGTCCAAACCCTCAGACGACCTCAGGCCATCCCCCTAGTGCTCCCCTAGCCGCGGATTGACCGGAAGAGGCCGTCTTCCCCATCTCCGGCCAGTTCGGCCGCCGCCACGCTCCGGTGCCTTGCGTCGCGAGCAGAACCTCCCCGGTCCATCCAGCGCCACCATTCGACCCTCCTAGACCTTGCGGACCCACCCCACCTCTCAAACCTGATCAGGAACCACCGTAGCCCAAAGCCCCTATTGCTCCCGAACCACCGTCCGCCGCGGAGCTCGCCGCCGGTGACCCCCTCCACCCCCGCCAGCCTATCAACCACTGGGAGGACCGCCCTGGACCAGCGGGTCCATCCCCACCCTCAGAACCCCGTGGGGAACCGCCGTTCGTCGACGGCGATCGCCGGAGTCCCGCCTCCGCTCGGGCAGAGGAGGAGGAGGGAAAGGCGACTGGTTAAACCTGACTAGTGGGCCCAAGGGACCCACTGTCAGTGACACAGCGACGGCCCACGCTGTTTTAAGTGCGTAAACCCAGAAGTACGTCTCATCCGTCTCGAAAACGTGTTTCTATTCGAACCGTTTTCTTTTCTGTTTTATTTAAAAACAGAACTTTGACTAAACTTTGACTGGCTATAACTTTTTAAATATAAGTCCAAATGACTTGATTCTTTTTCTGTTGTTTCTCAAATTCTGTCTAGTTTATTTTAGTATTTATTTGAAAATTTTCCAAACAACTTTTTTGTTCTGTTTTGAAACTATGTGTTGATTTGAATATTTTCAACAATAGGATTTTTGGAGAGAGGAGAAAACTTTCAAAAGTTCTGGAATGCACCCTGCCTCTCCACAACTTGAAGGCAAGCATTCTGAACCCTGGCATGATATTTTTGGGTGTTGTTTGATACGGTTACAACACCACCTTGACATGGAGCATTTGTTATTTTATGTGACGATACGATCATACGCGTGAGTGCATAATGAGATTCTTTGCTGTTAGAAATGGATATGCTGGTGATAGTAATCATCCTCGTAAGCTTTTCATGCATACCGGAAGGAAGCCGGGAAAGTCTCTATCTTGGGTAGACACGATCTTGTCCCTAGTTCCTCGTCGAGACGAGTATGTCCAGTATGGTAGGGTGAGGTATGATGAGTGGTGACTTTATCTGTTAATGGAAATATATTTGTTATGCTAATCATACAGGGAATACTTGGACCTCCTGAGTCGGCCGTAGATCGAGTCTTGTTCCAGTAACCCCCATACTTGTTTCGTACTACCACTTGTCCCTGCCGCAGGTATGGAACGGTTCAGTAAGTTGTCAACCCCTTCCTAGCACACACCGTACAGAGAGGCCATGGTGGAAGATACCGGATGCATCCGGTAGGCATGCCACCTGGTCCGGGGGCATGGGTGTTTCCGGTTGGGACCGAGAGGGGGGCACCCCTTAGAGCGCGTGATATAAATTTGATCCCATGCTACGCGAGGTTGTAGCCTCCCCACTTAGAGTTTTGCTTAACAGGTGTCGTGGGTGATTCCAGACACCGGTAAGTTAGGCTGGTGTGTGCGGTCAGGTGTGTTTTCAATTAAAACACCGTAGACGGAATTAGTCCCGATGGACTAAAGAAATCCGTTACTCGTGGGTAAAGAGTACACCCTCTGCAGAGGTTAAATCTATTCGGATAGCCATGTCCATGGGTAAGGACTACAGTCTGAGATGGGTTTAGTGTCGGTCATAGTGTCGGTCTTCGGAGGAAAGACTGCTAAACCAGAACATTGATTATGTCCTGTGACATATCAGGATTTTGATTATTATTATTGTAGACTAACCATTTACATTATTTGAATTATTGAGTATCCCTGGGACGGTTCTACCTCCTGGATACTCACTGCGATTATTCTCTTATAAGCCCTTTATGTGGTGTCGCTCAGACGCCCGACTGTGGCATATTGGTTATTTAAATTCTTTATAAGCCCTTTATGTGGTGTCGCTCAGACGCCCGACTGTGGCATACTGGTTATTTAAATTCTTTATAAGCCCTTTATGTGGTGTCGCTCAGACGCCCGACTGTGGCATACTGGTTATTTAAATTATTTATAAGCCCTTTATGTGGTGTCGCATAGACACCCGACTGTGGCATGCTTGTTATTTCTTTTATTTATAAGCCCTTTATGTGGTGTCGCTCCGACGCCCGACCGAGGCATGATTTATTTTATTATCCTTTCGAGGCGTCGCTTCAGACACTCGATCGGTGCATTCTATTTCTACTCCCGTATTGCACATTCATATTTTATATGAACAACCTGCATGCGTGCATCATGGATTTTTATTTCGTGACTGACGTTGCGATCATAGAATATTTCAGAGCATGATTATCCCTTGTTATATTATACCCGTGTTCATAATGTTTGCGAGTACATTCAAAAGTACTCACTGGCTTGTCCCTGGCTATTGTCTTGGCCAGATTTCTTGCGTGGAAAGGAGCGTTGCGATGACAGCCCCTGAACCTACGCAATGGAGATAGCAGCCTCGCGAAGATAGGAGTTATCCTGGTCAGCTGTTCCTGTGGAAAATGGAGTCCCATAGACGCAGATGAACCACGAACCGCTTCCGCCATCAACCACTAGAAACCAATTGTTGTACTCATAGGCCACAATGGTTTTGTACTACATATTTTGTACCTTGCTTGGAATTCCTGTATCAAGTTGGTGCCTCATCAGCTAACAGTAATCCTGGGGCTGGTGAGCACAAGGGCCATTTTCCGGAAAATTAATATCCCAAAAATCCAGTCCTGACAAACTTGGTATCAGAGCCAGGCTGACCATTGGCCAATCCTATCTTAGCCAGGTCAATAAACCTAGGTTAACCTATCCACCAGACCATAACCTAACCCCGACCAAGCTTCCCGTGTAAGATAGCCACACAGTGACCCCGACACTTTTGGGCAGTCGGTGCCCAACCTATCAACCTAGCCTGTCGATCACGCGCCAGTGACCGACACCTAACATGTCTCATTCGCAAGCGTGCGAAGGAAGACTCAGTCCCCTTTTCTATAAAAAGGGCACGCTAGCCTCAACACAGCACAGCACAGCCTCTTCCCCCAACTCGAGGCATAATGCCTGGCCCTATTTTGCACAATGAGACCACAGCCACCAACCTTGGAGGTTTTGTGACCGTGCTCGCGAACCTCACCCGCCGTGCCTATGCATTAGAAGAGCCCCCAGAATATGTTGTGTACCAAGGACCCATGAGCTGGGCCACTGTGCACATCTATGGTAGGGGTCTATCACCAGAACGCCCCTACAGGTTCACTGGAAGGACAACTTCCTTTGAGCCACAAGCCATCCAGCTAGCTGCTCGAGAAGCTATAGTTCAACTCCGGCACTTGTCGCCCAGACTTAACTGTCGCTCGTTCTACTACTACCCCAGTCGTGACAGGTATGGTAGGCCGCCCCAGGTTGCCAACAGAGATCACGAGACGGATCCTGCACTATTGAATCTGGTGCGCTATGTAAGTGCACTAGAGGAACTGTTCGATCAAATCACCCTTGATCTAATCGCAGCTCGGGGAGAACTGGTTCGCCGAGCCCCGGCAAGAGGAGAAGATGAGCCCGACGCCGACAACCCAGTCGTGCTGTTCGGACACCCGATCGAGTCCTTGAGGTCTACCCCGGCCATCGACCAAAATGCTTTGGTGTCCCCAGAAGCACTTCCTCGCCTTTTTGGAACACGCTCCAACGGGATTGTGGCCAACAACCCCCGCGATGGTCATCATCGCTACCCCGACCCTGCAGCCCCTCAACCACATCCAGCTAATCCCGACGGTGAAACCCGTGGAGAAGCCTCGACGTCCACTAGACAAGCCCGCTTAGATATTAACGAAGTAGACTGAGTCGCTCAAGTAGAACCGAGCCTTAGTATTTCTACGCCTTGTAATTGTGTGATCCTGTGTCACCATTATTAAATGCGGCCTGCTTGTGCGCCCCTATTTTTTGAATCGTAGCCATGCATAAGTACGTTAGCGTACAGTTGCATTTTTAAATTCCGGGCGCAGCTACCAAAAACCACCCCCGGCGACACCCACAGCAATGTGTCACATTTATGAGATATGTGTATCTGTGGCATTGACCCCGACCCCCATAGAGCAGAACCGACAACTAGTTACCCTTCACCACGGTATATAACCCAGCCCCAATGCTATATAAAAGGCCACCTCCTAACCTTGCCAAGTAACCCTCGCCTTGTGCACAACACTCACAGCCATTTCTTTGCCATGCCGACCCCCAGTATTTATCTGAGAACTCCAGATGCCACCCCAGGTAGTTTTGTCAAAATATTGTGGGACTTTACCTGCAGTACCATGAGTGCTATCCATCCACCCCAATACGAGTTGCTCAAATCGAGGATCACCCCATCCACCTCGAAATATTGGGCAGTGGTGCACATCCCTCCCGCAAACCCAAACCAAGACCCAACGGAAGTCTCCTTCGTGGGGAAATCCATGCCGACTCCGCAAATGGCCATAGAAGCTGCTGCGTACAAAGCGCTTGCTCGTCTTCGATTCGCGGTACCATATTCCAGCGAACGAGGATACTATTACTTTCCGAGTCGTGCAGCACCCGGAGAAGTAGCATCTTTTCCCGGTGGACGAATCGAAAGAGACCCAGTACTGGCCAACCTTGCCCAGTATGTTATCGCTCAAGAACGTTTGACTCAGCGGGTAATGGGTTATCTCCAGAGCCTCGCTGATCTAAATCCTCAGATCGCTATTGGCAGACCACTGAGGCCCGACCAGGAGAGACACATCCATCGACTAGTCAATCCACTTCCCCCGATAGAAGAGGAGTGTGCCCCAGTACCAGAGACGTTTTCTCAGGACCCTGTCCATTTACCGTTTTTATTGTAGACGTCACCGCTATTATCCCAGTATTTATTTATGTGTTGTAACTTGTGCATGGTATCCAAAATTTGTGCGACGGATCAAATATTTGGTTTTAGTTATGTGAGTAGTTTTACTGCTGTTAATTTTGATTTAACTAATTTTCACTCACGATAAATTTTGAAGTGAGATTTCTTTCCCTGAGTTGCTGCAGCATATACCTCTTCACGTCATGGATTTTTATTCACGCAGCACCATAACAGCAGCCTCACAACCACAACCACTCGACCTCGTGCGCTAATTACAAATCCTCGTACACATATTGCACCTAACTGTTCACACCCGAGCACACCACAGTCTCAGTAGGAGAGATTTGTGAGTAATCATTCGGGCGCAAGTTGCTCCAGCACACCGACAACAGTTAGCACTCGATGCCGCACCTAATCCTCGTGATCACCGCCACCGCGAAGAGCTAACACTCGAGCGGCAGCATCACGAAGATCATCAAGGATCATCGCGCACAGGAGCACGGACAACCCCAGCAACGTCGCCAAACTTCCGCACATCAGGACCACGTACCAGTCCGGCATCACCTCCGCCATTAGAGCCTCGTCTTGAGCTCCTGCAAACAGAAATGGAGGAGAATGAAGGAGAGGGAGAAGCAAGGCCAGGTGTGAGGAAGAAGAAGGAGCACCGCGATCATTTTATAGGTCGAGATCGGTGTACGGTGGGCGAAGTCCACCAGCACCGCACGTCGCTCGATTGCCGGTGTTCGGAGGCGGATCCGCGAGCAGTGCCGACAGTGCACTGGCCCGCGAGGTGAGTGCACGCTGCACCGGCAGCTAGCACGCCGCGCACTACCGCAGTACGGCCTAGATGCCCTACGCGCTAGACGTCGCCGGTGGAGAAAGCGCGGGAAAGCACGCGAGAGAGAGAAAGAAGAGGAAGCCAGAGATAGAAGAAGAGACTGACAGTGGACCCCGGGTCCACCTGTCAGCCAGAGGGAGCACTGTGCTCTCGGGTACGACCAGCGTATTTTAGTAATTTAGAATTTCTATTCTAAATTTACTGTATCCAACGTAGAAATATCTCGTTTTCCCCAACCATGGATTTTTCCACGCAACGCCAGTATACCACACTGTAGTTTTACACCACTTATTGCCCTCTCACTGTAGATACATTTTATTGCATAAGTAGGATGATTTTTTTGGTAAGAGCGATGTTTGTTCAAAACAACTTTTAGCAAATCTCGAGGACGAGATTTTTCTTAAGGGGGGTAGTGTTGTAACACCCCAAAATTTTGACCTTGTTTTATTAATTAAAATTTTGCCAGGAAATTAAATTTTTTATTTTCTGGATTTATCTTTTGATTTCAGAACCCCTCTTCTCTTTAATATTGTGGGTTTTTACCTCAAGTGGAAACTTTCCAAAAATATTATTGGACTTGTATACTCTCTCAATAAAACAATTCTTTATCAGTGGATTTTTTTGCATAATAGTTTTTCCTGAGCTTTATTCTTTTAAAATGATTTTCCATAAATTTGGAGCCTCTTGTGCACTGCAACCATTTGATAAATGCATTTAAAATTTTCACCAAAATTTGGGGATGTCCTATGATGTTTCCACATCACTTTTATGCAAAAATATCTTTTGGTCATTGGAGATTTTGAGCTCTACACCAAATTTTCAAATCTGGTCCAGTAGGTATTTTTGCACTGCAACCTATTTAAATATTTCTTTAAAAATTCTTCCAAGTGTTTGGAGATGTCAGTAGATGCATATAATTCAACTTCATGCAAAAACCCATGAGTGTTCTTTGAAAAATTTGAGCAAATCATCCTCTTTTGCTCTCTGGTCCAGTTTGGCTTTTTCTACTGCAACCCTAATTTATTTTGCTCTAGTGCCCATGAGCTTTTTCCTGCTTGTAGTCCTCCCTACAAAACCCTTAAGTCCAGGAGAGTGGACCCATTGGAGTATTTTTGGTTCATGCAATTACAGCCTTTAGTTTCTGTCCAGAATTGGTTTTCTCAAATACTTGCACTAACTAGTTTCTAGTTTTGCCAAACTAACCTTGCCATCATCACTTGCACCTAAAGAGACACTGGTCTGGAGTTTTTGGCCACTCCAAGAGTTGCCTAGATGCACTTAGCATTCTGTCGAACACCTTGAGTGCATGGACAGTTTTGGCATGATTTTTAGTTTACACTATGATCCTGCCCCTCTGGACAAAACCAGCATGTCCACTAAGCCCCTAGACCACTCTAACCCAGACCTGTTAATTGCCAACCTCACTCGAGCACTCTAGCCCACCCTGGCATTCTGTCGAGCAGGTCGCGCGCGTGCTCTGGGTGCGCCCAGAGCGCACGTTTGGCACGCGTGCGCACCGAGCCGCCACGTCTCACTGCCGCCCTCCCCGCGCTAGTGCTGACCCTTGGCCACTTACCGCCAACACGCCTGACTCCTCCCTCGCCGCAGAGCCACTCCTGGAGCTCCACAGCGCCACCGACGCAAGCCGCCACCGCCGCTCCGAAAGCCACTGCCGTGGACGGCGCCGCCCGAGCTACTCCAGCGCGCCAGCTGCCCCTTAGAACAGTCCATCCTCATCCGCTCGCCCTGCCCAACCCGCTAGCCTCCGCCACGTCGCCCTGCAGCTACAGAACGGCGGTCGCCGGCGTTCTTATCCACGGCCGCCGCGGGAACCGACCTCGTCCACCTATAAATAGGAGTTCCCGAGCTTGTCCAGACCCTCAGACGACCTCAGGCCATCCTCCTAGTGCTCCCCTAGCCGCGGATTTACCGGAAGAGGCCGTCTTCCCCATCTCCAGCCAGTTCGGCCGCCGCCATGCTCCGGTGCCTTGCGTGTCGCGAGCAGAACCTCCCCGGTCCATCCAGCGCCGCCATTCGACCCTCCTAGACCTTGCGGAGCCACCCCACCTCTCAATCCTGATCAGGAACCACCGTAGCCCAAAGCCCCTATTGCTCCCAAACCACCGTCCGCCGCGGAGCTCTCCGCCGGTGACCCCATCCACCCCCGCCAGCCTATCAACCACTGGGAGGACCGCCCTAGACCAGCGGGTCCATCCCCACCCTCAGAACCCCGTGGGAAACCGCCGTTCGTCGACGGCGATCGCCGGAGTTCCGCCTCCGCTCGGGCAGAGGAGGAGGAGGGAAAGGCGACTGGTCAAACCTGACTAGTGGGCCCAAGGGACCCACTGTCAGTGACACAGCGACGGCCCGCGCTGTTTTAAGTGAAAGCGTAAACCCAGAAGTACGTCTCCTCCATCTCGAAAACGTATTTCTATTCGAACTGTTTTCTTTTATGTTTTATTTAAAAACAGAACTTTGACTAAACTTTGACTGGCTATAACTTTTTAAATATAAGTCGAAATGACTTGATTCTTTTTCTGTTGTTTCTCAAATTCTGTCTAGTTTATTTTAGTATTTATTTGAAAATTTTCCAAACAACTTTTTTGTTCTGTTTTGAAACTATGTGTTGATTTGAATATTTTCAACAATAGGATTTTTGGAGAGAGGAGAAAACTTTCAAAAGTTCTGGAATGCACCCTGCCTCTCCACAACTTGAAGGCAAGCATTCTGAACCTTGGCATGATATTTTTGGGTGTTGTTTGATACGGTTACAACACAACCTTGACATGGAGCATTCGTTATTTTATGTGACGATACGATCATACGCGTGAGTGCATAATGAGATTCTTTGCTGTTAGAAATGGATATGCTGGTGATAGTAATCATCCTCGTAAGCTTTTCATGCATACCGGAAGGAAGCCGGGAAAGTCTCTGTCTTGGGTAGACACGAGCTTGTCCCTAGTTCCTCGTCGAGACGAGTATGTCCAGTATGGTAGGGTGAGGTATGATGAGTGGTGACTTTATTTGTTAATGGAAATATATTTGTTATGCTAATCATACAGGGAATACTTGGACCTCCTGAGTCGGCCGTAGATCGAGTCTTGTTCCAGTAACCCCCATACTTGTTTCGTACTACCACTTGTCCTTGCCGCAGGTAGGGAACGGTTCAGTAAGTTGTCAACCCCTTCCTAGCACACATCGTACAAAGAGGCCATGGTGGAAGATACCGGATGCATCCGGTAGGCATACCACCTGGTCCGGGGGCATGGGTGTTTCCGGTTAGGACCGAGAGGGGGGCACCCCTTAGAGCACGCGATATAAATTTGATCCCATGCTACGCGAGGTTGTAGCCTCCCCACTTAGAGTTTTGCTTAACAGGTGTCGTGGGTGATTCCAGACACCGGTAAGTTAGGCTGGTGTGTGCGGTCAGGTGTGTTTTCAATTAAAAGACCGTAGACGGAATTAGTCCCGATGGACTAAAAAAATCTGTTACTCGTGGGTAAAGAGTACACCCTCTGCAGAGGTTAAATCTATTCGGATAGCCATGTCCATGGGTAAGGACTACAGTCTGAGATGGGTTTAGTGTCGGTCATAGTGTCGGTCTTCGGAGGAAAAACTGCTAAACCAGAACATTGATTATGTCCTGTGACATATCAGGATTTTGATTATTATTATTGTAGACTAACCATTTACATTATTTGAATTATTGAGTATCCCTGGGACGGTTCTACCTCCTGGATACTCACTGCGATTATTCTCTTATAAGCCCTTTATGTGGTGTCGCTCAGACGCCCGACTGTGGCATATTGGTTATTTAAATTCTTTATAAGCCCTTTATGTGGTGTCGCTCAGACGCCCGACTGTGGCATACTGGTTATTTAAATTCTTTATAAGCCCTTTATGTGGTGTCGCTCAGACGCCCGACTGTGGCATACTGGTTATTTAAATTATTTATAAGCCCTTTATGTGGTGTCGCATAGACACCCGACTGTGGCATGCTTGTTATTTCTTTTATTTATAAGCCCTTTATGTGGTGTCGCTCCGACGCCCGACCGAGGCATGATTTATTTTATTATCCTTTCGAGGCGTCGCTTCAGACACTCGATCGGTGCATTCTATTTCTACTCCCGTATTGCACATTCATATTTTATATGAACAACCTGCATGCGTGCATTATGGATTTTTATTTCGTGACTGACGTTGCGATCATAGAATATTTCGGAGCATGATTATCCCTTGTTATATTATACCCGTGTTCATAATGTTTGCGAGTACATTCAAAAGTACTCACTGGCTTGTCCCTGGCTATTGTCTTGGCCAGATTTCTTGCGTGGAAAGGAGCGTTGCGATGACAGCCCCTGAACCTACGCAATGGAGATAGCATCCTCGCGAAGATAGGAGTTATCCTGGTCAGCTGTTCCTGTGGAAAATGGAGTCCCATAGACGCAGATGAACCACGAACCGCTTCTGCCATCAACCACTAGAAACCAATTGTTGTACTCATAGGCCACAATGGTCTTCTACTACATATTTTGTACCTTGCTTGGAATTCCTGTATCAAGTTGGTGCCTCATCAGCTAACAGTAATCCTGGGGCTGGTGAGCACAAGGGCCATTTTCTGGAAAATTAATATCCCAAAAATCCGGTCCTGACAATATCCTTTTGCCGGACTGTTGGACTACGAAGATTGAAGATTGAAGACTTCGTCCCGTGTCCGGATGGGACTCTCCTTGGCGTGGAAGGCAAGCTTGGCAATACGGATATGTAGATCTCCTCCCTTGTAACCGACTCTGTGTAACCCTAGCCCCCTCCGGTGTCTATATAAACCGGAGGGTTTAGTCCGTAGGACAACAACAATCATACCATAGGCTAGCTTCTAGGGTTTAGCCTCTATGATCTCGTGGTAGATCAACTCCTGTAGTACTCATATCATCAAGATCAATCAAGCAGGAAGTAGGGTATTACCTCCATTGAGAGGGCCCGAACCTGGGTAAACATCGTGTCCCCGCCTCCTGTTACCATCCGCCTTAGACGCACAGTTCGGGACCCCCTACCCGAGTACCGCCGGTTTTGACACCGACAGGCATGCATTCATAGCTTAGGATTCCCTTCGTGCTGACACGAGGGGAGGTGGGGGCAAGCAATACCGTGCTCTTTGCGAGATAGGTGCCACATCGAAGTTGCATTTGGTATTTGAAAATCGACCCACCCTTTTCATACATTAATTTGGTCCACATGCAAGTGTGTTCGTGTTCTGACCCTCTCCCGAGTCATTTTTCGCCAAATTTATGAACATTAGACAAGTCGGATGACGCAATAGACACGGTTCACTCAAACTAACCGTGTGCATTGGGCTCCATGAGGCTTCCCCTCTCAAAATTATCTACCCGCCTGCAGCTTTTTTCTGTTTGATAACACACGGTTATTGTGTTTCGACCGTGTGTGTTGTTTCTTGTCGCCAATCCTGCCTGCATCCCTCAAAAATATCTGCCCGGCTCGAGGGTTTTTTCTGTTTCATAACACGCAATTGTTATCTCCGGACCCTGTGAGATGCACCATCATCAAAATTTTCAATAGCCCCGGCATTTCACTCCCGCGTTTGACTCCCACCGTCCCGCGTGGTAAAATTTTCAGTACCCGCGTCATTTCCTCAAACACCCCGCGCCCCCCCCCCCTCCACACACACACACACACACACCAAAACCTCCTCGGGCATGCGCACACACACACACACCCTCCCTTGCTCGAAACCCTAGCAAGGTCCCCGCCGCCGCCGCAAGGCCTCCATTGTCAACATCTGCTGGTTTGCCCATGCAGCTTACCCACCGATCTCCATACCCAGGCTGCCCTAAGTTTCTTAGATGACGCCTGCCAAACGCCCCCTTTCCCAAAGATCCCCATCCCCCACTCCAGAGTGTCGCAGCCTAAGCCCAGCTACGCTTACCGTGGAGCTCGAGGAGCGACTGGCCGAAAAGAGGTGTATCGCGGTCTCTTCGCCCGACGTCGCCGAGGAAGCTGACGACCATTACTGGTGGCAGGCACTCAAGCAGCAGGCTAGAGTATGCGTGCATTTCTCGGCCGCCGGCTACGACATCGAGGTCATCGACAACGACGGCCTAAGGCAGGCTATGTCACAGGTTAAGTGGCCCACCCCAACCCCTCGGATTCAACCACCGTCGATCTCATCCATGGCCCCGCCGCTGATCTCCTCTGGCTTGTTGTCAACAATTTGCCATCCTACATCGCCATCGAGCCCCTTTTATCATTTCTGAAGGACACGTTCTGCGATGCTAGCTTGGGATCCACAGCTTCCAAGTCAGACCTCATCGACGGCGACCACGAGGAGGGCACCCTCTCCGGCTCTTCCAAGGGGAAAGATCCCATCTGCTCTTCCAAGGGGAAAGCGCCCATCTGCGACATCAGGGAGGGAACCCTACAGCCGTGCTCTTCCAAGGGGAAGGAGCCCATCTGCGACAACATGGAGCGCATCCAGGGTCTGTGCTCTTCCCACGGGAATGAGCCCATCTGTGACAAGTGAGGAAACCCATGATTCGTTTTGTCGTGCCTCTTCACAGGGGGAAACCCATGATTGGTTTTGTCGAGTCCCTTTTGTAGTGTAGTGAGAATATGTCCAGTTTTAATTGCTATATCTGGTTGTTTGCAGTATGCCTTGTTTATTTCAGTTGTTCACAATGTGATGCTCTATATGTGAAATTATTTACTGTGCAATACATTTTATCAATCCAGTTTTAAACATGCCGATAGGAATGCATATATTTGCTTGCTGCTAAGCCTGTTATAGCTAGCATATGCCTCTTTTAAAGTTTTTTGATTGTTCGGTTGTTTGTAGTTAGCATATGTCCAGTTTCAAATGCTATCTTGGGTTGTTCGTAGTATGCCTTGTTTATTCCAGTTATTCACAACGTGATGTTCGATATGTGCAAGTATGAACTGTGCAGTTCAATTTCATCAGTACCCGTTTCAACAATACCACTATGAATGACTACATTTGGTTGCTACATCTTGTAGTTAACACGCCTTTCCATTTTTTTAACAATAACCAGTGTACATAGACCGGCACAATACCATTTTGAATGACTATGTTTGCTTGTTGTTAAATGTTAGGCCTGTTGCAGTTAACACACCTTTCCACTTGTTTTGCTTTACTAGCGTGCTTAAACCTGCACACTGAAGCTATCTTTTGGAGATTATTTTGTCTACCATGGATAATTTTGGTTGATGTTTAGCCTGTTGTGCTTAACATGCTTCTCGATATACCTACACAGGACAATTTTGGGAACGACTACTGTTTTCCATCGAGGTTAGTTTCATCCCATGGCTTATATATGCTCATTGTTCAGGAATCGGTAGCTGGTACCATATAGGCCGGGGCTTGATAAGGACTAATCGGTGAATCAGACTTTTAACTGAATATATCTGCAACCCATTTATCGTTAGGTTAACTAGGGACATATGTAATATATTTGAGGCTACATAGCAACATGCACTGTACTTAATGTCTAAATATGCAATCCTGGGCTACATAGCAACAAGGAAGAGTGTTACATTAATGTTCTGATGATGTCTAGATATACGTAGAAGAGCAGCAGCAAC
>NC_057802.1:473679775-473736388 GCF_018294505.1 Triticum aestivum | reverse complement strand
CAACAACAACAACAACAACAACAACAACAACAACAACAACAACAACAACACAGCCCTGTTTGGATACTCAACTTAGCTAGAGGTTAGAGTTAGTTTCTAGCTCATGACTAACCCTGAACTAACTCCATCCAAAGAGTTGTTTGGATGGCAGGGTTAGATTTACAATAAATGCACTAGGAGAACTAGCTCCAATTAGCACCTCTTGGGTTGGATAGTTTTTTTGGGTGGGTTATAGATGCAACTAGCTCAAACTAGCCCTCATGTTTAGATATACTTTAGGGCTATTTGAGCCCGAACTAGCTCAAACTAATTGTAACCCATGGATACAGTAGCAATTAATCAGCTGATAATTTGTAAGAATGCACTAAACTCCTTCTAGCCCATAATATAAGATGTTAATTCATCTAATATGTGAGTATATTAGATGTTATACGATATTATAAAAGAGTGTTGTACTACTTCATTGTGCAATTGTTGTTTAGCTTCTAATATTAACTTGGTGCTTTTAGGTACATATGGCATTGGTAAAGATCTGTGCTTCGGCCCTTTCTGCGTATGGGGCAATGAGATATCGATGAACCAACATCAAGTGAGGAAGCTGATAAAGTTGTTAGTAAAATGGGTCCAAAGATGGCAATTAAACTATTTGTTTACACTTTATCCAAGACAACAGCGAACTGCGGGATGGTAAGTAAGAACTCTGCAGCCTTCTTTTTACTGCCCATAATGAGTTGTGTTAGATGACAATGTCTGAATCTTTTTCCTTTGCAGTGGTTGCCAAAGCAGTTTACTCAAGATTACCTCTCAAACTACATGATTGGTGGGCATGCAAAGGTTAAAGTATTTCTACCACAACACGATGATTATCTATATGTTTTCATGAAGACCGTGAAGGATGGGCGGTCGGCCATCACAAGGGGTTGGACTAGAGTCATGCGTGCCTTCTGCATGGAGGAGGGCACAATATGGGCATTCCGCTTCACCTTGTTCAACAACCAGAATGTATTTCGCCTCTTTATTTACCGTCTTTAATAGTATAAGTATACAACTGTGGTTCATCATTCTTTATTTGGTTCTTATGTAATTCTTGAACATATGTACCTATGAATCGAATAATGCATTGGTTGTTTGAACGTGATGGATATGAAAAAAGCTGTAGCATACATTCAAATTCAAATTCAAATCCGGTACAATTTGAATTAGCAGCAATTAAATTACGGTGAAATTACGCTCTCCAGGTCGTTACGGCACACACAGTTGGTAAAACACAAACGTTTGCGACATACACCATAATCCGAGACGGTTCACAGAGAGGAAACGTGTGCAAGCATGCACACAGTTGTTGTTTGCAAAGCGTGTGCGATGTCTGACAATATCACAAACGGTGTGGGCAAACTAAACGTTTGTGTTAGTTGCCTTATCGTACATGATTCGCAACCATGAACTGTTTCTGATGAAGTATGCATCGTAAACGTTGCACCACAGAATAGCGTGTGCGATAGTTGTCGTGTATGACAATGTTACGATAGTCCGACGTTTCGTAATCCTGTCCGACACTCGTACGACGATTAGCTAATCTTCTTAATTAGTTATCGCATATGGTTTGGGAAAAGCGAATGTGTGTGATTGTATGCTTATCATACACGTTCTATAATAGTGAACCGTTTGTGATGGGTCGCGCATCGTAAATGTGATAGCCTGGCTTAATAGGGATGATAGACTACTCATATCAATAAGGAATTCCTTCTTTTCCGGAAGCCCATTCGGACAGAACTCCAAAGTTAAGCGTGCTCAGCTTGGAGTAATTTCATGATGGGTGACCGACCGGGAAGTTGCTCCCGGGTGCGCACGAGTGAGGACAAAGTGCACAGAAAAGACTGGTATTGATCTGTGGGGCCAGTCTAGATCCCGCCAGGAGTAACGACCACCGGCGGGTGTGTCCGGGGCATTACAAGTTGGTATCAGAGCCGACCCTTGCGGTTACACGGATGTTTGCAGACAGGTGCGCGGTCATATTGTTCATGTCGTTTGTGACCTGTCGTGGCACACGGCATGGCACATGTACCGGACTGAATGCACAGACGTATGTGCCAAGAGGCAACGTTCTTGTTGCCCGACGAGGACATCGGTTCCTCTGAGTGGGGGTGTATGTGATAGCCTGGCTTAATAGGGATGATAGACTACTCATATCAATAAGGAATTCCTTCTTTTCTGGAAGCCCATCCGGACAGAACTCCAAAGTTAAGCGTGCTCAGCTTGGAGTAATTTCAGGATGGGTGACTGACCGGGAAGTTGCTCCCGGGTGCGCACGAGTGAGGACAAAGTGCGCAGAAAAGACTGGTATTGATCTGTGGGGCCAGTCTAGATCCCGCCAGGAGTAATGACCACCGGCGGCTGTGTCCGGGGCGTTACAGTAAACGTAGCACCATAGAATACCGACTGCGATGGAAATGCGAGCACAAACGAGTAGGAGTACTATAGGGTCCCTATCCCCGACGGTTTCTGGGTCGTGTGGGAAAGGACCCCCCCTATCGCCATCACTTACTAGGCGACGGTTCCAAATGTCATCGCGGAAAGGGGTTGAAAACCATTTGTATAGCACTGACGCGTACCAGTGTATGATGATATGGTATCCTCTTCCGAATGTTTCGAGTGCCTTGACTTGGCACATGTTCATGCATGTAGTTGAATCAAAACCAACATAGCATCTATGATATTTATGTTCATGGTGTTTATATCCTACTCATGCTAGTATCCAATGTTACTTATGCATAATTCATGTCCATGACCGTTTTAGCTCTCTAGTTGTCCGCTTCTCAACCTATTTGCTAGCCTTCGCCTGTACTAAGCGGGAAAACTGCTCGTGCATCAAAATCCTAAAACCCAACTTATTCCAGATGAGTCCACCATATATCTACCTATATGCGGCATTACCCTGCTGTTCCAAGTAAATCTGCATGTGCTGCCTCTAGAAACTTCAAATAAACATCCATTTTTGTGTGCCTGGATTGTTCATAGAGCGACAGAAGGTAGTCAGTATCTTTCATGCTAAGCAGGTTATTCTCATGATGAGTGTTTATTCACTCGTCCTTGCACGAGAGGGGCGGTAATAGGGATTCCCAGTCCCGAATTCAAAAATTGCAAATAAATAAACAAAACTCCCCCAGGATTGTTGTTGGTATGGACGGTACCCATGGATTCGGCTAGCCGTGGAGTGTGTTTGTTGGTGCAGGGGGAGTAAACCTTTACTTTTATCGCTTGGGAACCGCCACTAATGTGTTTAGCATGGAAGATATCGATAACTAATGGTCGCAAAGTAAACAGGAAGGGTGCATTTCTCAAAATTTTATTTATCTCTGTTTTAAAATCTGAGCTCTGGCACTGCTGCAAATCGCTGCTTCCCTCTGCAAAGGGACTATCTATTTAATTTTATGTTGTGTCATCACCTTCTCAAATAAGCGCCAGATCTGCTAGCACTATTGTCATCCTCATGCATTGTGTATAGCTAATGTTGGATGCATCATGATTGGATCTTTTCTACCATGAATTACAATGTTTAGTCGCCGCTTGAACTTTGGAGGTGCTCTGCATTTATGTTTTGCGGTCTCAAAAAGGGCTAGCGAGATACCACTATTGTCATATTATATCATGATTGTTTTGACAAAGTGTTGTCATTCGAGATCTATTATTATTGCTCGCTAGTTTCTTATGCCATTGATATGAGTTAATATGATTTCTAAGAGTTATTGTTGACATGCACTACTGCAGGATGCTGCTAACGCGACACTACGATCAGAGACCCTTCGAGAAACTGTGTGCGATGCAATAATCGCAAACGGTGCTGTATGAAAACCGTCAGAAATGATGCAAAACGTTTGCGATGAATGATAGATCAAACACGGTTCAGATTTTAGTTGCGTGTGCGATGAGTGGCATACGGTTGATCTGTATGAACTGTTTGCGGTGAGACAGAACAACAGAAACGGGCAGCCAGATCAAGGTGTCTGCGATATACGGCATACAATTCACCCCGATGGACCATTTGCGATGAGTGAGGTGAACACAAACAATTCGGCAGAACAAGATGTGTGTGATACCCGGCAAACAGGTCGGTAATCAGAATTGTGTGCGATCATTATAGACAGCCCATACGGTTTTTTTTGTGAATTGTGTGCTTGTCAGGGCACATAGTTCAACAAACCAACCTGTTGGCGATAATGTAGAAGATCTCTGTCGAATACATATTACTAACCATCTGCGATGAGATTGACGGGATAAACAGAGATATATACAGTCTTCTTAATTTAGTCCTTCTTCTTCTTGTTGTTCTTGTTGGATGGCCCCGCGACATCGTCTTAGCGAGGACGCTTCTTGCCGCTGACCGTTGGCTTTTCATCGCCGCCGCCGTCATCATCATCGTTGTTGTCGTCGTCCTCCTCCTCCTCCTCGTTCGACCATTCCTCCTCATCATCAATGTCGTCCTCTTCTTCGTCCTCCAATGGCTCCTCGTCCGTCTGGTTGTCGTTTGACGACTCCGGAGGCCACGTCCCTTCCATGAACCGGATATAATCGAGGTCTGGGCTCGACGCCGGACTCATGGAAGATGAGCGGGATGATTCCGATGTTGACCTATCATCGGGCGCCAGACTGCTGGCCGAACTTTCGTCCTCGCTATCGCTCGACATGGCTGTAGAGTGTGTGCCAGTGTGTAGCGCGGCCTGCCGGGGACGATGAAGATGGTGGACACTTAAGAGGGGTATGCAGAGAAGAGGAACTGTCAATTGAAGCGGGGGTTGACGTATTATCTAACCGCTGATATAATCAACCGTAATTATTTGTACCCAGTCGCTCCAAATTCCCGGGGTTGCGCAGGACTCCTATTGGCTATTTGGCTGGTTTACTTTTTAAGGACACAAACAAGGAAGGAGTTTTGGGATTATGCACCGGTACCGGTACGAACGGAGTAGGACAGTTGGAGGCAATACATTGAGCTCTTCTTATTGATAAAGCCAGTAATAATCAAACTAGAAAGGAAAAGAAAAAAGACAAAGAAAAATATCTGCACGAATCTTCGCGTAACATCAATGGCATATATAGGACCTAGATGTGCATTACTTATAGCCCATCT
Organism: Triticum aestivum; assembly: GCF_018294505.1. Classification (NCBI taxonomy): domain Eukaryota; kingdom Viridiplantae; phylum Streptophyta; class Magnoliopsida; order Poales; family Poaceae; genus Triticum; species Triticum aestivum. The sequence continues at coordinate 473,731,260 of NC_057802.1, read as the reverse complement.
AGATGTGCTTTAGCAATACTGTCAAACAAAACCCCTAATCATCATTGCAAACAGCGCATAGAACATGGCTAATGCGACAACCGCAACTACACATGCTAGTTCCTTCTTGTATCTTGCTTTCATCTGTTGCCTGTGATTGATTCTTTCTTGCTTCATCGTATTGATTGTACATTCTAGATCAGTCAGTTTCTTCTTCAGCTTTACGTTATCTTCTGCGAGCTTGGTGAGAACACTCCGAGCCCTGCCATGCCATTCTTCATCCAGCCAGTTAACAAAGGCACAAGCCTCATATCCCTGCCAATGTTAAATAGTATTCTGGATGAGCGGTGGCATTAACTGAAGTAAAATGATGAACTTAATTAGCACTAACCTCTAAGGGGCAACTGAGAAACCGCCTGCCAATGTTGAATCCCTCCGTGCATACACGTCGAGGGGGAGTGTGCCCATGCACACAACTCAGCTTTTGGTACTTCTCGGTGGCGCAAAACTCGGAGTTGAACTCGTGTTGCGGGAGTCTAGAGTCAAGCTCCGGATCCGGCGGCAGATCGCTTTCCTGGGGGGGGGTCATTCAGGACGGATTCAGCAAGGAGCCATACTTTGGACATGGTAAAAAAGATCGGGATAGATTGGAACCTGACATGACGATTCAGATCAGTACTACACCTGCCTTCTAATGACCTTAGGCAAGTGCTCGAAGGCAACCGCCGTCGTGGCGGCGCTACGAGCAGGAGCAGCCGCATCGAAACCATCAGCACCACTCGTCCGCATTCCCCCAATGTCAGCACCATGCGAGGGAATTTGGAGGCTATGTAGGGATTTGGGGGAAATGGGGAAACTGTGGAGATAAGCTAACGGACGGGAACTACTAATGGCACTATATATATGTTGTATACGGCACACTGTTTGTACATGTTTATGTTAGGTATTACAACGTCACACACGATTTCCGCACCAAACTGTGTGGGAAGACAACATAGGTTAGACACGGTTGCCGTTACATAACCGTATGTGATGTACTACCCTGTCCATATAATTGAGTTACGGTGAGATACCGTGTAAACAGCCGCTCCGCGGATATCCGTAAAAAAAATAGTCGCTCTGCATATAGAGATGGCGGCGGCCTAGGCAGCGGCTACCGGAGAAGAGGTCAATCCTCAGTCGGTGGGCGGTGGCGGCGGCATAGGAGGTCAATCCTCATTCTGTGGCGGGAGATAGGAGGAGCTCAACCATCGAGGTCGGCGGCGGCGTGATTCGACCACCGCCATCGCGGTCGATGGCGGGATGGTGGAGGTCGAACTTCAGGCGGCAGCCACACTAAGCTTGGCTCATCGACCCTGCTGTCTCGGCGTGCCGCCGCATCGCGCTTGTCTGTCTGCTGGGTGGAGGTCGCCACGCGGCTAATTAATTAAGGTATTCTATTCGTGAGTGGCTAAATTTAGGTATTCAATTCCTAAGTGTAGTGTTATACTAGTACTCTGCGTGTAAATTGACTGGTCATTAATTTTTGTCATAGCACGTCTGGATAGCAACATGGAGCGCCCTCAGTAATTATTAAAATAAAACTTTGTGATTTATGCACGCATCTTTGGACAGCAGTTAATCCGTGTATTAATGTTGTTGTTTTGTTTTTAATTACCATTCCGCCATTCGTGTGCTGCAGATGGAACGATCTCGATGGATGAAGAATCGGAAAACCGCAGATTTTATTAGTGGCGTGACAGAGTTCATGAATTTGGCTGAAAGTACAAAGAGGAGAATTGGTGATGCGGATTACATCCTGTGTCCATGTACTGATTGTGCCAATACACAGTCACATGAAGTTGCAGATGTCCAAATGCACTTAGTCTCTAGGGGATTCATGGATGGATATACACGTTGGACCAGACACGGTGAAGAGGAGGTCATGGATGAAGATACCCAGGGCAGCGAGATGCCAAACCCCGACCGGTGTCACATGGATGTTGAATCTAACATCGGGGCAGAGGCATCAAGCTACCAATGGAACACCGGAAAGCCGAAACGCCCACTGGAAAACCAAGACGTCCACGAAGATGACGACGATCTTGATATGCCAGATTTTGCTACTATGATTGCAGATTTCGAGGGCCCAGAAAAGGATATGATTGGGTACAAGGATATGCCAACCATTGATGCGGACTCCAAGAAATAATTGTATCCAGGTTGCAAAAAGAAATATTCCAGGTTGAGTGCCACCCTGGCGCTTCTCAGATTTAAAGCAGAAAATGGTCAATCAAACAAGGGCTTCACAGATCTTAGGTATTTTCAAAGATATTCTTCCGAAAGATAATGTGCTCCCCAGAAGCACGAATGAAGCGAAGAAAATTGTTTGCCCATTGGAACTTGAAGTACAGAAGATACACGCTTGTGTGAATGATTGTATATTCTACCGTGGTGAGTACAAAGATTATCGTGCATGTCCCACATGCAAGCATGCACGATACAAGCGCAGGAGAGCAAAGGACAAGTACAAATTGGACGACGAGATCAAGACAGGATTCCCGTTCAAGGTTGTTTGGTACTTGCCTTTAATTCCAAGGTTGAGGCGTTTGTTTGCAAACCCTAGAGAGGCAAAGAGGTTGCGGTGGCATCATGATGAGCGAATTGTGGATAGGTATATGAGGCACCCGAAAGATGGGGCTCAGTGGGAATTAATCGACAAAAAGTTTGAACATTTTGCCAAGGATCCTAGAAGTATAAGGCTCGGATAGTGTACTGACGGGATGAATCCTTTTGGCGATATGAGCACCAATCACAGCACATGGCCGGTGCTTCTGTGCATACATAACCTAGCTCCTTGGTTGTGTATGAAGAAAAAATACATTATGATGACAATGATTATCCAAGGCCCGAAGCAACCTGGAAATGACATCGACATTTACTTTCAGCTACTGGTAGAAGAACTGCTGACAGTGGGGATAGATGCGCCTGCTGTAAAATGTTATGATGCTTACAGAAAGGAGATTTTCGATCTACATGCCATGCTGGTGCACACCATTCAAGATATGTCGGCATTAGGCAACACATCGAGGCAGAAAACAAGGGGAGAAGCAGGGTGTGTCACATGCATGGATAGGACAGCTAGCAGAAGACTTCCCAACTCGCACAAAATAGTGTATTTGCATCATCGTAGGTTCTTACGGAAAAATCACCCATACCGAAAGATGAAAGCTGAATTTGATGGTACGGCAGAGGCAGCTGCAGCCCCAAGACCCTATGAAGGGGTGGTGGTCCACAACATGGCTAAAAAAATTAATGTTGTGCTTGGAAAGAACCACCCTTTGACGGTGAAACTAACACCCAAGGATCAAGTGTTTTAGAAGAAATCGGTGTTTTGGAAATTACCTTACTCGGAGATTCTACGTGTACGTCACTGCATCGATGTCATGCACGTAGAGAAGAATGTATGTGAAAGAATCCTTGGTACTTTGCTCAAGATTAAAGGTAAAAGAAAGGATGGTGACGGTTCACGGCTCGATATGCTTGCTGATCAATCACAACGCAAGAGTGAAGCAGAAGATGATGACAAATTCATCAAAGCTCGCCAGAGTTACAATTTCAGTACAAAAGAAGCAACACAGTTCTTCACCTATTTGTTGTCAGTTAAGACACCCTCTTCCTACTCCGCAAACATCAGAAGTCTCGTGGATGTGAGCTCAGGTAAAATGAAGTTGGGACACATGAAGTCACATGATTGCCACGTAATGTTGACACAAATCCTCCCGGTGGCCATCAGGAATTTGATGGACAAAGATATAAGAAACACACTCATTGACCTCTGTGATTTCTTCAACCAACTATGGCAGAAAGTTGTAGATCCTGAAGAGTTGGATCATATGCAAGATGATATTGCAAGAATATTGTCCAACCTAGAGATGTTTTTTCCACCGTCATTCTTTGATATCATGGTCCATCTCACTGTGCACCTTGTCGACGAGATAAAGTATTTTGGTCCTGTGTTTCTTCGCAACATGTATCCCTTCGAGCGGTTCATGGGAATCCTGAAGCGCTTTTGTCGGAACCGAAACCATCCAGAGGCAAGCATCCTACAAGGTTATATCGCGGAGGAGGTGGTTGAGTTTTGCACCGAATACATGAAACAAAGACCTATAGTTTTGCCCCTCTCTCTCCACGAGGGAAGGCTGAAAGGTAAGCCGGTCCTTGCTGGCACGCAAATGGCTGCACTCGGAGAATTGGCAGAGAAAGCCCATTTGACGGTACTGCTTAACAGCCCAGTTCTCATCGCTTATGCCGAAGAACACTTGGCGGAGATACGGGAAAGATTCTTACCAATGGTGCCTTCATCAGAGGTGGAGATGAAGGAGCACACTAAGAACTACGCCGAATGGCTAAAGAATCGTTTGGCACAAGGATCCATCGATGACATTGCTACGTGGTTGGCACAAAAGCCATCACCTACGGTGCTGACGTACCAAGCATATGACATAAATGGATACACGTTCTACACTGAGGAACGTGATAATAAGACCTTGTATCAGAACCGCTCTGTTCGAATAGAATGCATGACTGTAAATGAAGTTGATAAAAGGGTATACTATGGAACCATCAAAGTGATTTGGGAGCTTACTATGTGAAAGTTAAGGTGGCATTATTCAGGTGTGCATGGATCCCTCTTGGTCAGGTAAGGATTGATGAGTACAGGAAGACCTGTGTTAACAGGACAACGATGGCATATCACGCGGACCCATTCATTCTTGCCAACGATGCTACCTAGATTTTCTTTGTGGAAGACCCCTTGCATAAGAACGGCCATTTAGTGATGCATGGGAAGAGAAGGGTACTGGGTGTCGACGATGTTGCCGATCAGGACGAGTACGATGAATTTGATGAGTTGCCAGCCAAGGGATCATGCACCAGTGCAACAGAGAAGAAGTTTAAAATCATCAAAAACCCCAAGTTCATTCGGGGTCAACTTAATGATCCCAGTTCCCACATGCACATGGGAATTAAGCTATAAGACTAGTCTTTACGCCTACCCTGCAACTTAATTCGTTCAATTTAGAACTGTCGCGTGTACTGAATTTGTGAGTTATGCCCGGTTTTCTGTTGATGTAAGAACCGTTAATATGTTGACCTTGATATGCTGTCAGCTCAGCAATGAATATGAACTGTTTTTTGTTATAATAATTATTATTATATCATAGAGGTAGCACACTCAATCAATCTCACTACAGTATGTGTGAATAAAAATATGCAATCTGGTTTGCGAATAGCACACGGTTCGTTGATGAAAGCCGTGTGTCGACCAAACCCCGCCACCACCCCGCCCATGATCTGAGTCATGCTTTCTGATTGGCCAGAACCCAAACCCCACGGATCATACGTCTGCACCGTTGGATGCTCCCAGATCGAACGGTGATCCTCATCCCTTTCGACAGCACATGCAGTTCTGGTTGTAATTTTATTTTTATGCACAAAATGCATGTTAATATCAAAAAATGTCTTAAATATAGCTAACGATACCTGAAATGTGCCAGAAAATCAAACCCATGGTATAATGGTGATTGCGTACCGTGGAAATTTTTATGAGGCCAAACGATGAAGTCACCGGCCACAGGAGTTTGAATTGACACGTCTCCTTTTGGAAAACCGTGATCCTTCATGTGAGATGCTCCAATTTGGAAGGAGCGGTCATCAAAACTTGTGCCAAACTTTACCATTTTTTTCCACGGGATCGTGAGAGCATGCCACAGGCACACATCGATTTTGATGATGTCTGAACTCCATCTGAATTTTCTGTAATTAAAATACCAACTAGGCCTACGCCAGTGGCCGCACCTCATGGCCGAAATGTTTGAAACTTCTCCCCGCTTCTCGAACAAACGGATGAAAACTCACAAAGTGACGCACAAATGATCTGTACACCTTTGCTAAGCTGATAGTAAGGGGGTATCATAGCTAGTATATATCATGCATGCCAACTAGGCAATTTTGATGAGTTGTCATAGAATTAATTAAATGAAGAAAGAGAGGGTTAAGTATCATATCATGAAACTGTATCATAATGAATGTTATGCTACTATGTGTCATGCATGACAATATAAATAAAGTACTACATATGATACTAGCTACTCTATGATACTATGCATTATTACAGCAAGTAAGTACACAATAGAGTGACATAAGACTAGCCACAATGGGTAGTAACATAGAATGTTACTAGTCTATGTTACTACCTCTATAGTGGGGAGTAACATATGTGTAGTAACATGCAACACTTCATTTATTAGGCTATAGACTCATCTTGCCTTGAGATGTGTGATGTTACTCAGACTAGCCACAATGGGTAGTAACATAGACTAGTAACATGCCCATGTGTTACACTAGTCTATGTTACTACCTCTAGTGGGGAGTAACATATATGTGTGATAACATGCAACACTTCATTTATTAGGCTATAGACACATCTTGCCTTGATATGTACATGTGATGTTATGTACATGTGATGTTACTCATACTACTAGTAACTAGCTATGTTACTACTTTCCTCTCTTTCTTCATTTATTGCTTGCCACATCATCTACTTTATCTAGATATGTGTGATGTTACTACCTATGTTACTCTCATTGTGGGTAGTCTCATACTATAGTAAGACAATACCCACAGTGGGAGTAACATAGGTAGTAACATCACACATATCCACTTTCCTTCATTTCTTCATTTATTGCTTGCCACATCATCTATTTTATCTAGATATGTGTGATGTTACTACCTATGTTACTCCCAGTGTGGGTAGTCTGGCTATAAGGAATAGAATAATATACATGTGCTTATTAGTACGAGGAAAGAGAAGAGAAGCGGGCTCTTGATTAGTACAGCCAGCTGCAACAGGAGACCCAAGACACTTTGTGAGGATGTAAGGTGGGCCAACTATTGATAAACTAGTACGTATATAAAACTTATTATTGTACATACCCACTAAGAGGTTGGCTGTATATGACATGTCAACTTCTTATAGCCGACCCTTGGCTGTATTATTAACCATGCTCTTAGTGAGGTAGCTAGTATATCATAGACGACTAGCTAGTATCAGACTAGCCACAGTGGGAGTAACTTCAGCAGTAACACCGACTTCAACTCAGCAAACTTGCTTATGTGGCAATAAGTTAATGAGGAGAGAGATAGTTTCAGTAACTTAGATAGTTATTGTAGCATCACATGTCCCAATGCAATATGAGTCTGTAACCTAAGAAATGAAGCTTTGCATGACACAACACTTATGTTACTACCCACTATGAAGGTAGTAACATATACAGTCTAGGGATATGTGTATGTTACCAGTGTACTACTCTCCATTGTGGCTAGCTAGTCTCATACTCCCTCCTTTCCGGTTTAGCTAGGTTGGTTGTAATGGTATTATCATAAGCGGTATCATGCATGCCAACTAGACTTTCTGGATGATGCTATACTACTTTGTGTCATGCATGGCCATAAATACGGTCATCTATGATATATACTCCCTCCATAAACTAATATAAGAGCGTTTAGGTCACTATTTAGTAACCTAAACGCTCTTATATATATTAGTTTACAGAGGGAGCTAGTACTACTCTATGATACTATATATGCACTATGAAGGTACGTACGTAGTATCATACACTAGTATCATATGCATGATACTATATATAGTACTATATGATACTCCCTATATAAGGTTGGCCATAGTGGTGGTATCATAGCCGAGGATGTCATGCACTCGGAAATAGCAAGTATATATGCTGATGTGGCAAAGAATTAAATATATATAAAGAGGGTTAGAGTAACAAATACTAGTAGGTAGATACTGTATCATGTTAAATGCGATGCTAATTTGTGTCATGCATGGCAATAAATATGATATATATATATATATATATATGATATGCTATACTCTATGTATTATACAATGCGCTATAATTAATTAAAGGTAGTATCATATGTACTGTATATTCATGATACTAGTATATGACACTCTCCACTATACTCATGATTTCTTACCATGGAAAACAATTGGAGGCGAAACGGTGAACTCATGTTTTCATTCGAACAAAAATATGATGTTAGGTAATGTAAATGTTTTCAAAGAGCACGCGGTTCACTCACGAAAGCCGTGTGTCCACTAAATCGTGGCCGATGCACCCCCCCCACCCCTCTGCCACGTGCGTGATCTGAGTCGTGCGTTCTGATTGGCCAGAACCCAAACCCCACGGATCGTACGTCTGCACCGTTGGATTCTCCTTGATTGAACGGCGATCCTCATCCCTTTCGGCAACACATGTACATGTTTTCAAATAGCCCCTCCCAAAAAAATGTTTTCAAATAGCACACGGTTCACACACGAAAGCCGTGTGCCTACCAAACCGTGGTCGATGCCCCCCCCCCCTCGCTGCGCGTGCGATCTGAGTCGTGCGTTCTGATTGGCCAGAACCCAAACCCCACGGACCGTACGTCTGCACCGTTGGATGCTCCCAGATTGAACGGCAATCCTCATCCCTTCCGATAGGAAATGCAGTCTGGCTAGGAATTGATTTATATGCAAACAGGCACGGTAAATACCAAAAAATGTCTTACATATAGCACACGAGACCTGAAATGCGCCAGCAAATCAAACCCGTGGTAAAATTGTGGTTGGTTTACGTGCAAAAAATTTAGATGAGAAACGATGAACTCATGTCTTCATTTCAAAATTAGTATGTCTTCATTTCAAACGAAACTATTCTGTTTGTGCACACGAGCGCTTAGAGGCAACCGTTTGCATAGGCCTATCCGCGCGCGCGGCGACCGGGAATATTTTTCACCCTTTTCACCTAGGCTGCCAACACCCCCTCCCCCACCGTCCACCCGCGTTTCCCTCAACTAGTCCACCCAATCTCCTTCGCCAGCTCCTCCCTCCCCCAGATCCACAGCAGAACCCTCTCCGGCGCCGCCGTGCTCACCCCGGCCGTGTGCCCGCTCTTCGGCATCAAGCCTACCTCCACTGTCATTCCCAACACGCGGCGGCCCGTGCCTCGCCGTCTTCGTTTGCTCGCCAGCCACCCTCGAGCATATCGATGCAATAACCCTCGCCTCTCCTGTGGTCCGGTCGGGTTTGCATTAAGAAGCCTGTTAGTTACGGCTCTCCATCGCGGTGAGGCATATTTCCTCGCAATCCCTCTTCCAATTTCGTTTCGTATGTTCCCAAATTGGCTATAAAATAACGGAGAGCGTATATATGTTCATTATCTACCTTCCTTACTACATATAAGTTGTATTTGTTCCAATAAGTTACTGCCTATTTACATATCGCAGGCGCCCGAGTCACACAAACTTAACAAATTAGCCGTACATTTTCTAAATTATTGCATGGCATGTTTAGAAAGCTTGATACCAAGTTGTTAGTTTTATGTTTATCCTCCTTTCTTGAGTTTCGCATGTGTTCTTTGTAGATGCCGAGTAGCAGCGACAACACTCATTCAGGCCATGTATCTTCATCTGATTCGGACAACCCTAGGTCTTCAACAGATTGTGAGGGATCAAGTAGTCTTGAACGGGATAGAGATGTAGCAATTACCCTTCCGGTCAGGACACGGAGGAACGCTCCAAGGAAGCCCACACACCAGCCTAAAGGTGTATATGAAGTAACTGAGATTGATTTAAAGTCCTGGGCTCCAACTAAACCAGATAAAGCACGCATGAGGTTCAGGAGTGTGTGTGGATTTGTTGGCAGGGCAAGGCTCAACATTAATCTGTCGGGGTTTCGGAAGGCTGACACAGAAACACGGCGAAGGATAGTCCGGGAGATCATGGATCACTTCAACGTTCCAGAGCAGTGGAGAATGCAGGTGGAACACGCTGCACTGAAGAAGGCTAGGGATGCTTGGAGAAACTGGAAGCACATGTTGTACAAGAAGTACTTGAGTGAAGGCAAGGACCCAATCCACGCATACCCCCAAATTACAAAGGCAGACTGTGCAGAATTCAAAAGGGTCAGGGCAACTCCAGAGTTTTCTGCGAAGAGTTTCAAGCAATTGGAACTTCAGAAGAAGAACATACACCCCCACCATATGGGTGTGGCAGGATACTACGGCATGAAACTGATACAGGAACAGGAGGACAAAGAAGCAGTAGTGGCAGGTGGGAGTCCGGCCTTTAGTGAAATCAAGGGCGAACGCGCCAGAGACTACTTGCTGGCATGTGCAAAGAGGCGTGATGACGGAACTTATTACTTTGAAAACGCACGTGACGCCAAACTGTATGAACTGATGGTAGAGGCTTCCAAGATCCCTGGAAGGTTCTACAGGAACTCGGGGCCATGTGACATTTTGTCCATTGCTCTAGACACAAAAGAGCCCCCTGGCCGTGCAAGGGGTATAGGCGTTAATGTCCCGCACAAGAGGGCTTTCACACTCAGCAAAGAAGAGAGGCTCAGCATGAAAAAAGCGAGGAGTGAAATGAAGCAGAATGCATTGTTTGAAAACTTGAAGAAGGAGATTTATCCGGCTGTTCGAAAGGATGTTGAGGAGTCAATGATGATGATGCAGAAGACTCTAACACTGACAGATAGCCAGCAGACGGGAGGGGAGGCAGGCATGGATGATGCTGCTTATTGTGCAACAACACTGCACAAGAGTAGTTGTGCATCAGCTGACCCCAGCGACACTGAGACTGCAGCTGCTCGTGATGATGCTATATCTGATCTATCTGGAATGAAAGACAGACTGAAGGGCATGCTTACACATTATGAAGGTACATTAAAATGTGCAACAGCCTGGGTTTGCCCACCCTTCTTGGAAGATGGCCTCTTCTTGGACAATGTGCCATTGAAGCCGGGCTGTGTGAAGTGCTACGTGACTGAAGTAAAGCCTGGATTCAATGAATTTGCCCTGAAGAATGTCCTAGGAGACTTCGATGAGCAAAGGACCTTGGGAGAAACACTGTTACATCACATCCAGTGGCCACGAAAGGAAATAGAGTTCATCGATGAGATTCCTGAAGCCCCGCAAAGAGCAACCAGTGTCTCCCCTCAACCGTTGACGCTCTCCTTGCCAGAGTAGCTCTCGCGGGCTGATGCATCAACCTGTGATCAGCCGGACCGACTTTGTGGCGTACAGGCCATGTCATCCTCCGCCCCAAAGCAGCTAGTGGCAAGGCCTACAACTGCTGATGACGCACCACCGATTCAGTTGCCAGCTGCTCAAGCAGCGGGGGGAGACCCAGCTATAGCACATGCTCAGCAGACCAACCTAGTGGAACAGACTGCTAAGCAGTCTGATGCTTCGGAACCGCCTGCTAGAACCGACTGCTCATCAGTCCGTCGGTCCGCAGGCGCGTGATCAGCATACCAATGCGTCAGCACTTCCTGCTCAGCAAACCAACGCATTGGCACGGCCTCCTCAGCACACCGACAAGTTGGCACCACCTGCGCAGAAACCCGACATAGCTTCAACGCATGGTCAGCAGTCCGATGCATCTGCTCCTACAGCCCAGCAGTCCATCACTGCAGCACCGTCCAAGATTCTTCGTCTGCTCGGCAGTCTACCGTGCAGGCAACCAGACGTTCTGCCAGAAATGTTCAAGTACCAAGAAGGAAGTGGCCAAAAAGGCTACACCCACGACCATGAGGAAGCGCAGTGGGAAAGTGAAGAGGAAAGAGAACGATTGCCTCTTACTTAAAGCACTCATCGCCCAGAACCAAATTAACAGCAGCTTGTTCGGATCGGGGAGTAATATTATTTCTGACGCCATGGATGATGAACAAGTAGAATTGTTGCTTGCTAAAAGAAAAGCAGACGTACTTGAAGCATGCAATTACATCCATGGTCAGCCATTTCTTGTTGGCGAATACTTTGATGAGTGCAACTCCAGTTGCCGCAAGTTACATGAATATTGCATGGATCAAATGTCAGAAGGTCATCACCATTTGCTAGTACACTACAACAGAGATCATTTCCGACACGATGCTGCTTCCATCATTGTGAGTTTCGAGGACTTACATCTCTTCTTCAACTTCAACATGCTCGATGCCACTCTTGTTAGATGCGTGATTTTGTAAGTACTTAACAAACTCTGATCAACTTCTCCATACAAGGTTGTAAATGATAAACAGCTAACTACTTTTTATTCCTCTCAGGGGATTGAACGCGCAGAGAAGACAAAGTGAGAGTGTGTATTTCATAGATCCTGCATTAGCAAATGCCACAACATTACATGTAAAGGACTGATGGGACTGGGCCATTAACACGGTCGTCCGTATCTTCGAAAACACGTCCCATGCAGAATCATTTCTCTGGCCATATCATGAAGGGTAAGTCAAGTAAACAACCACGCATACACTGATTGTCTTTCAGATTTCGACATCATTCGTAAGTTCATGGCTTTCTTAATATGTAGCAATCACTGGATATTGGTATTCATTGTTCCAAACAAGAACACAGTTTACTACATCGATTCTCTCAGAGAGTCAACAAACGCTCAGGATCAGACGCATCTTCAGCAATTCTTGGATAGGTATTGAATTCTATGATGTTGAAATTAATTTGCATTCATATCTGGTTCAATAATTGATGTTGTCAAAATTCATCATCATTTGCAGTGTGCTCGCGTTGTGGGAAACTAAAACAGGGAACCTGTTCAAGAGGAAACTATCTCTGCAGCACAAGATCGTTTCTTTGGTAACACACCAAAATCCATTATTTTCGGAAAATTTATCCAACAGTCTGCAAATATCTTTCCTTACGCTAGTCAAATGTTCAAGCTTCTAAATAAACCTCTTTCTATTTTGTCCAAAGAAAAACTAATAAATCTAACACCGGTTAGGTTGTTCCTAACAGGACAAATACATGACTAATTTTGTACAAAAAATTTCATTGTCCTCAGCAAGAAGCAGGGACCAACCTTTGTGGATACTATGTTTGCAGACACATGATCTCCATCTGCAAATCTGCTGATAGTTGTGACGATCCTCGTGAATTAGTATCAGTAAGTCTATCTTAATTAGTATCTTCTACTCCACTCATATGGCACATTCTGATCTTAAAAATACTGCAGCTCATCTTAAAACCGAGGACCCCTGAACCGCTCCCGACTGGTGAATTGTTGATGTTTCGGAGATTTATCAGCGACTTCTTCCTGGATCACTACATCAATCCCACTGGTGGTGATGAAGATTTCAGCATGGTTTCTCCTGAAACATTGAGTAAGAGTTAGCCGCTAAACATATAACGCATGGATCCATTATTTTCCATCTGATGAGGTCTTCGTATTTCGTACACTATGATTAATTATGTAATGCCTATATGTGTGGACAAATCATTGAAATTTACCTACCATATGTTCAATTGCAATTGTTGCAAAATCTGATGAATGTTCTTCCTGTGGACATTATTTGTTCAATTGAATATTGTGGCGAATTTGCTTTTTGCGTGTCGATTCAAAATGGGATATTTTTGTTTATTTGTTCAATTGAATATTGTGGCGAATTTGCTTTTTGCATGCCGATTCAAAATGGGATATTTTTGTTTTAAACTGGCAATTGCTCCGCACACGGTTCAACTAAATGAGTGTGTGTGATCCACATCGAAAAGCATACGTCAATCGTATTGGAACCGTCGATGATACATAGTAGATCGCAAACGATTCGCAGCGCTACTACGTGTGTGTAGGTTCTTCGGAACCGTTTGTGATATCGCGTTATCGCACACGAGAACTGGGAGTAAACCGTGCCCAATGCAAAATACAATCCCAGTCGTATTTTTTCAGGAAACGTGTGCGATCCCAAACGAAAAGCACACGTCACTCTTGCGGCAACCGTCGGTGATACCTAACAAATCACAAACGGTCTGCAGCACTTGTATGTGTGCGAAAGGGCTCCTGAACCGTTTGTGATAGAACATTATCGCAGACGGTAATTATTGGAAAACGTGTGCGATGGAGTCTAGCATGGCAGACGTGTTACGCAGAAAACTCGTGTGCGATAGGGCACAAATCACACACAGTTCATATGTTGGCCCATGTGCCTTACATACTGTTTCCCAAACAGTTCGTTACGATAGACCGTATGGTTTCACTTCGTCATTAGAAACGCTTAATCACCGATACCACACGTGCGAAAGAATTTAGTGTGTGCTGCATCGCACACGATTACATTTTGGAAGGCCTCTAGATCACTGTTCCATATCCCCGACGGTTTCTGGGTCATGTGGGAAGGACCCCCTATCGCACAAACTCACTTGGCGACGGTTCCGAAGGCCGTCGCGGAAAGGGGTAAAAACCGTTTGTTTAGGACCGACGCGCACCAGTGATGGTTAGTTATAATCTTTGCTGAAAACCTGGGTGCTACTTAAGCTTATTTATGTAAACAAGAGCAAAAGAGTTTGTAAAAGTTTTTCTTTTTCACTTTCAGTTTATCAACTGAATTGCTTGAGGACAAGCAAAGGTTTACGCTTGGGGGAGTTGATACATCTCCGTCGTAACACTTTTACTCTTATTTTGGACTGTAATTTGCATGATTTGAATGAAACTAACCCGGATTTACGCTATTTTCAACAGAGCTACCATGGTGTTGCTTGAAATAAAAGTTCTCGGAATGGAAGGAAACTTTTTGGGGAATTCTTATACAATAAAACAAAATTACTGGAACCAAGAACCACCGGAGGGGGGCCCTGGGGGAGCACAACCCACCAGGGCGCACCCCCTCCTAGCGCGCCCAGGTGGGTTGTGCCCACCTGGTGGCCCCGCTGACCCTATCTACGACGCTATAAAATCCTATTTTCGGAGAAAAAATCAGGGAGAAAGAATTATCGCATTTCACGAGACGGAGTCGTCGCCACCTCTCGTTCTTCATCGGGAGGCCAGATCTGGAGTCCGTTTGGGGCTCCGAAGAGGGGGATCTTCGATCTTCGTCATCACCAACCCTTCCCAGCACCAATTCCATGATGCTCCCCACCGGGAGTGAGTAATTCCTTCGTAGGCTCGCTGGTCGGTGAGGAGTTGGATGAGATTCATCATGTAATCGAGTTAGTTTTGTTAGCGCTTGATCCCTAATATCCATTATGTTCTGAGATTGATGTTGCTATGACTTTGCCATGCTTAATGTTTGTCACTTTGGGCCCGGGTACCATGATTTCAGATCTGAACCGTTTATGTTATCACCATTATATATATGTTCTAGATCCGGTCTTGCAAGTTATAGTCATCTATTACGTGTTATGATACGTAAACCCCGGAGTGACAGTATTCGGGATACTTTCCGGTGATGACCGTAGTTTGAGGAGTTCATGTATTCACTATGTGCTAATGCTTTGTTCCGGTTCTCTATTAAAAGGAGGCCTTAATATCCCTTAGTTTCCATATGGACCCCGCTGCCACGGAAGGGTAGGACAAAAGATGTCATGCAAGTTCTTTCCATAAGCACGTATGATAATTTACGAAATACATGCCTACATTATATTTATTAACTGGAGCTAGTTTTCTATCGCCCTAGGTTATGACTGTTATATGATGAATATCATCCAATGAAATCACCGACCCAATGCCTACGATTTTCCTATATATTGATCTTGCTAAGTTACTATTGCCACTGTTACTGTTACACTTGCTATAAAATCATTGCTATCGATGTTACCGTAACTATTACTGTTACCACTCCTATCAAAATTATCATATTATTGTGCTACTGATCATATTATTGCAGATAATTAATCTTCAGATGTGGTTGAATTGACAACTCAGCTGCTAATACTTGCAAATATTCTTTGGCTCCCCTTCTGTCGGATCAATAAATTTGGGTTGAATACTCTACCCTCAAAAACTATTGCGATCCCCTATACTTGTGGGTTATCAGTAGACTGACTCATGCCTGTATCTACTACTATTACTCCACAAATCGATCGCTATCTAGCATGCATCTAGAGTATTAAGTTCATAAAGAACGGAGTAACACCTTAAGCAAGATGACATGATGTAGACAAGATAAATTCACGTATGAACAAACCCCATATTTTTACCCTTAATAGCAACGATACATACGTGTCATGTCCCCTTCTGTTACTGGGACTGAGCACCGCAAGATCGAACTCATTACAAAGCACCTCTCCCATTGCAAGATAAATCTATCTAGTTGGCCAAACCAAATAGAGAGAAGAAGCTATAGTAATCATGCATAAAAGAGTTCAAACAAACTCAAATAATATTCATGGATAGATCTGATCATAAACTCACAATTCATCGGATCCCAACAAACACACCGCAAAAAGTGATTACATCGAATAGAACTCCAAGAACATCGAGGAGAACATTGTATTGAAGATCAATTAGAGAGAAGAAGTCATCTAGCTACTAACTATGGACCCGTAGGTTTGTGGTAAACTACTCACGCATCATCGGAAGGGCAACAAGGATGATGTAGAGCCCCTCGGTGATCGAATCCCCCTCCGGCAGAGTGCCGAAAAAGGCCTCCAGATGGGATCTCTCGAGAACAGGAACTTGCGACGGCGGAAAAAGTATTTCGTGGACTCCTCTGTTGGCTTCCCAATTTTAGAGAATTTATAGAGGCGGAGTTAGGTCAAATGGAGCTACGTGGGCCCCACAAGCCACCAGGACGCGCCCTACCCCTGGGCGTGCCCTGGTGCCTCATGGGCCACTGCTCCAACTTCTTGTCCCCTCCCGAAGCTTCTAGGGTCTCTTATGTCCAGAAAAAAATCTCCAAAAAGTTTTATGGTATTTGGACTTCGTTTCGTACTGATATTCTGAAAAACAAAAAACAAGCAAAAAACAACAACTGGCACTGGGCACTAAGTTAATAGGTTAGTCCCAAAAAGTGATATATAATTGCTTCTAAGTGTATATAAAACATCCAAGATTGATACTATAATAGCATGGAACAATAAAAAATTATAGATACGTTGGAGACGTATCAGAGGATCGAGGCCATCTATAGGCATGGAAACCTTGAATGACAGAAGACTAGCTAGATCATAGATAGAACACCTAGTACTTGGAGGCAAAGAGATAGAGCTAGTTCATCATCCTATAAAAGATCATACACATCAGATAACAAGAACACAACATGACGTAGGTATTACACCTCCACGGTGGCCTAAACCTGGGTAAATGATGGTGCAATACACCGGGGGTGGCCTCTGGAGGGGAAGACTAGTAGCAGGCCTACCACGGGGCCCATGCGGGTTGGATGGCTCGATGAAGCCCGACGATAGGAGGGAGCCCTGAGGCCCAACTAGAGCTTGGGGACCATCTTGGCGTGCAAGCCAAGATGGCAGCAAGGCAAGATTGGATGAGACCCCGTGTAAACCCTAACCCTGCCATCTATATATGGCGGGGCTAGGGGTAGTCAGTCTCATATAGTATAGGGGGTCGCGACAGTCTTCGAAGTAGTATTTCACCCAAATTTATTGATTCGACACAAGGGGAGCCAAAGAATAGCTTAGCAGTTGAGTTGTCAATTCAACCACACCTGAAGAACTAAATATCTGCAGCAAAGTGTTAGTAGCACAATAGTATGATAGTTTGATAGCAGTGGTAACAGTAGCAATAGTAATGGTGATAGTAACAGTAACATCTTTGTAGTGACTGTAACAGCAGCAGCAATAGTAGTAACTTAGCAAAGATCAATATGAACAAAGCGTAGGCATTGGATCAGTGATGAATATTTGTGTTGGATGACGTTCATCATATAACAGTCACAACCTAGAGCGATACACAATAGTTACAATTCATCAATATAATGTAGACATGTAATACTTATATAGTCATATGTGCTTATAATAAGAACTTGCATGAAATCTATTATTGAGGAATAAAACCGAAAATTGCTTTTGAAGGCCCAGCTCCATGGAGGCCTTCATTTGCAAAATTCATATTTTAACATTTTAAAAAATTCTAAAAAAATACAGTTACACATGGAGGCATAATGTACATGTGTGTGTAAATTTTGAGGACGAAATATGTTGAAATGAGGGCTGTGTAAGGGGTTTTTCAGCACATGATACTATTCATCCTCAAAGTCCATGAATTTGTTTTTTACATGTCACATTTTAAGGTATTTCATCCTGAATTTTTACGCATGTATATATTTCATCCTTGTATACTTGCATATATTTTTCACTTTCTCTAAACCGGAAAGTCTGAATTTTAATTTTTTTCAAAAAATTCGGGCCCCATGGGGCCGGGTCACCAAAATGCTCCACTCGAATAAAACCCACTATTGCACAACAAAAAGGAAAATCATCTCGCAAATCAAGGAGCCGAAGAAACTATCAAAGGGGAGCCCAGAAAACAGCTGATGCGTCCTTCATTTTCTCCTGCTTTTGGTCCTCAACCACTTACTTGTACTAATAAACTTTAAAAAAATCCTCTGTGTCTCTCCCAAATTTCTCGGATCCGTTGCTCTCTCCACCACCACTACAAAAGGAGCCCCCCGGCCTCCACAGTTCACCGTTCCCATTCGGTGCCCGCCCCGAACTCACCACCTCCCAGACACACCGCCATTCCCCACCCCACGATGAGCGCGGCGGACAAGGTGAAGCCGGCGGCCAGCCCGGCGTCGGAGGATCCCTCCGCCATCGCCGGCAACATCTCCTACCACGCGCAGTACAGCCCCCACTTCTCGCCGCTCGCATTCGGCCCCGAGCAGGCCTTCTACGCCACCGCCGAGAGCGTCCGCGACCACCTCCTCCAGGTGCCGTTTGCTTTCTCGCGCCGCCCGCTCGCGTCCTCCGTCGCCGCGGTGCTGAATGTTGATCTGTGCTTTTGTGTCTGCAGAGATGGAACGACACGTACCTGCATTTCCACAAGACGGATCCCAAGCAGACCTACTACCTGTCCATGGAGTACCTACAGGGCCGCGCGCTCACCAACGCCGTCGGCAACCTCGCCATCACCGGCGCCTACGCTGACGCCCTGAAGAAGTTCGGCTACGAGCTCGAGGCCATCGCTGGAGAGGTGAGCGATCCAAGTGCCTCTCGTTTAATTGGCTATTTATTTTCGTACTCTTGGGAGTGACATTATTTATTTAGTGCTTTGTTTGACCGTGACATTGTCTAATTGAAGCAGTACTACTAAGTTTTGTTTGGCTTTTGTAGAATCGGTTCAGGTTTCTGGTTGGCTGGCTTAGATATTTTTTTTCTGATCCATTACTTAACCAAGCAAAAAAATGTTTTATATGAGATAATTGCTGTAGTATTTTAGATGTGAAACCGTAATTTTATAGGAGAGAACCGTAAGATTTGATTGAAACGTCTGGAGCCTCTTGTCAACAGAAATTGATGGTGTGAATTTTTGTTGAACTCAGGAGAGAGATGCGGCTCTGGGAAATGGTGGCCTGGGCAGGCTTGCATCTTGCTTTTTGGATTCAATGGCAACACTGAACTTGCCTTCTTGGGGCTATGGCCTTCGTTACCGATATGGCCTGTTCAAGCAGCGCATTGCCAAGGAGGGCCAAGAAGAAATCGCTGAAGACTGGCTTGATGTATCATTTCTATATGCTCATAACATTCTTCACAAACCTTTTTTATCTAGATCTCGATAATAGCTTTGCTGTTTAATTTTTTCAGAAGTTTAGCCCATGGGAGATTGTCAGGCATGACGTTGTATACCCAATCAGATTTTTCGGCCATGTCGAGATTTCGCCCGATGGAAAGTAAGCCATAGATTGACACCTGGACAAGTGCTATTTGTGATAAAATATTGATTAATAGCTTGAGATGAGTTTTTCATGACGTGATGCCTTCTAAATTCAAAACGATAGTATGGTGCTTCTTTAACTGCATTTCTTTTCCGTGTTTTAATTTACAGATCTAGGATCTTCTCTGTAGTCCCTGCTTGTTTGATCACATGTTTTGAATATGTATTTTTGTTGGTCCAAAAAAGTTGAGCGTATATGAATGAATGTTCACGCATGAAACTACATTTGGCGATGCTTTAAGCAGAGTTGTTGTACATCAGACTGGATAAAAAAAAGTAGATTTCGCGATGCTTTAATCAGAGTTCTTGTACACTAGACTGGATCCACTATCACAGACTCACTTTTTGTGTCCCTCTAATTGATACATTTGTTTGCTTTATCATGTGATAGGCGGAAATGGGCCGGTGGAGAAGTTCTGAACGCTTTAGCCTATGATGTGCCAATTCCTGGGTACAAGACAAAAAATGCAATCAGTCTTCGCCTTTGGGATGCAACAGCTACTGCTGAGGATTTCAACTTATTTCAGTTCAATGATGGCCAGTATGAGTCAGCTGCTCAACTTCACTCGAGGGCGCAGCAGGTGATATGCAAGTCCTAAACTGATTCACTCAATTACTTGTATGGGATACATTAGCCGAGACTAAATGAAGAGAGCCTTTAACTTTGTGAATACTGCTCCTGATCGATGGCATCACATACTAAAACCAGTAATTTTATCTTTTATTTAAAGGAAACACGTCCACTATAACCTGCCCTATGTGATAACCATGTTTTTCTATAGATTTCCACGCATTAACCATCGCATCAAACAACTCGATGAAAAATAATGCTAACAGGTTATCTATTGTGGTTTTAATATGATTTTTTTAGCTCTGACTGATAAGTGAGGTGTTAATCCATATTAGATAATAAGTTGAGAATTATGTGTGTTTCCTATCTGTTATCTGTTATCAATGCCTATATCTAAACCAGAAGTAACTATTGTATCTTTTTGCTCTGATTTCGTCATTTATGAATTAGGTAATTAGCTAGCTTGATTTAAAATATATTTTATATCCTGTAGATATGTGCTGTTCTCTATCCTGGTGATGCTACAGAAGAAGGAAAGCTTCTGAGATTAAAGCAGCAGTATTTCCTTTGCAGCGCATCACTTCAGGTAATTATAATGGTTACTATGACAGGAAGCTGCACCTATGTCCAGCTTGTGCTTTTATGTTTATTTGAGAAATGATGTTAAGAGATACTTGCAACAGTATTCTTACAGTTGCGCTGTGCATGAAATTTCCACCACCTAGCATGAGAAAAATGCAAGCTCAAGTTTTGTTTAAGAAAACTTGAATCGCTATTATTATTAAC
The DNA here is from genome assembly GCF_018294505.1 of Triticum aestivum. Classification (NCBI taxonomy): domain Eukaryota; kingdom Viridiplantae; phylum Streptophyta; class Magnoliopsida; order Poales; family Poaceae; genus Triticum; species Triticum aestivum. The sequence continues at coordinate 473,710,208 of NC_057802.1, read as the reverse complement.
CTGGCCAGACTTTTCAATCCCATTGCATTATTATCCTTTCAGTTACAACGTGGTCTTACTTCATCTTCTATAAATATCTTTATTTTTTATCCTCCGTCATAAATGTTTGACAAGCAGAACTGACTATGAATTTTTCCAGGATATTATTTTCAGATTTAAGGAAAGGAAATCTGACAGAGCTTCAGGGAAGTGGAGCGAGTTCCCTTCCAAAGTTGCTGTTCAAATGAATGACACTCACCCAACTCTTGCCATCCCTGAGCTAATGAGGTTGCTTATGGACGTGGAGGGACTTGGTTGGGACGAAGCCTGGGCTGTCACAAATAAGTGAGATTTTCACTAATATTAAATTTGCATTATTACCTTTACATACTTATTTACAAATCTGTCTCATGGTCCAGGACGGTTGCTTACACCAATCACACAGTTCTTCCTGAAGCTCTTGAGAAATGGTCACAGGCTGTAATGAGGAAATTGCTTCCACGTCACATGGAAATCATTGAGGAAATTGACAAGCGGGTAACTGTCAAGCCGCATTTACTCTTTCGGTACACAACAGTTATGGCACAAACTGACAAAGTTGTGCCATTTGCTTGCAGTTTAGGGAAATGGTAATCTCCACCCGCAAGGATATGGAGGGAAAGATCGAATCGATGAGGGTTTTAGATAACAATCCCGAGAAGCCAGTAGTGCGGATGGCGAATTTGTGTGTCGTGGCTGGGCATACGGTATTCTTATTTCATTGCCATGTTCTACATCCTGTTATTTCATTTTTCATGTTCTACAGCCCGTTACACGGTAGTTTTGTCTCTATACTCCTACTGGACCATTTTACATTGTCTTTCTTTTTAAGATCATAAAGACATAGTGAATATCCTGCATTTGGACCATGATTAGTTTATTTATGTATTTTGCACTTTACTGTATCTTACTCATTCTCTGTACTTGCTTCTTTATGCTAACTTGTTAAGATTTTTTATTAATTTATGGGCGCTTCAATTAGCTCTGGAGCTCTCTGTTCTGTACTTTTTGGGCTACTCCAGCATCGATTTGCTTTCCTTTATCATATGAGGCGGACCATAATGAAGTTTACTAAATTCTTCTCACAGGTGAATGGAGTGGCCGAGTTGCACAGCAACATCTTGAAACAAGAGCTGTTTGCAGATTATGTCTCTATTTGGCCTAACAAATTCCAGAACAAAACTAATGGAATTACACCCCGCAGATGGCTCCGTTTTTGCAACCCTGAGCTGAGTGAAATAGTCACAAAATGGCTAAAAACAGATCAGTGGACAAGCAACCTTGATCTTCTCACCGGTCTTCGGAAAGTATGTGTGCATGCTTCTAATATTCCATCTCTTTTTTGTTATTGCCCATCACACTATCACAGTATAACTGAAAATTTTAACAGTTCGCAGATGATGAAAAACTACATGCTGAGTGGGCAGCAGCCAAGCTGGCCAGCAAAAAGCGCTTAGCCAAGCATGTGTTGGATGTGACTGGTGTTACAATTGATCCAAATAGCCTTTTCGATATACAAATTAAACGCATCCACGAATACAAGAGACAGCTGTTGAACATTTTGGGAGCTGTGTACAGATACAAGAAGTTAAAGGTTTGGCTTATTTCTTGGAGTTACCCTATTCTTACAGCTTTACTATGTCTCAATTAGATGGAAAATATTCAGTATTACGGTCCTGAAATAGGCTTATGTATCATTTTAGGAAATGAGCGCAGAAGAGAGGAAGAAGGTTACACCACGCACTGTCATGGTAGGAGGGAAAGCATTTGCAACATACACCAATGCTAAAAGAATAGTGAAATTGGTAAATGATGTTGGTGCTGTGGTGAACAATGATGCTGACGTCAACCAATATCTGAAGGTATCAATTGTACAGCATCCACATCTTCTTTGGCAATTGCCATCCAATCGAAATATACATATAATTTTGGTGGGATGAACATTACTGAAATAAATTAAAATTAAATTGTGTTTTATGATTTAATATGAGGTTCTTGTTTCTCCAGGTGGTGTTCATTCCAAACTACAACGTATCAGTGGCTGAAGTGCTCATTCCTGGCAGTGAACTGTCACAGCACATCAGTACTGCAGGCATGGAAGCAAGTGGAACAAGTAACATGAAGTTCTCTCTGAATGGCTGTGTTATCATTGGAACTCTCGATGGAGCCAATGTTGAAATCAGAGAAGAAGTAGGGCAAGACAACTTCTTCCTTTTCGGTGCCAAAGCAGATCAGATTGCTGGTCTGAGGAAGGAAAGGGAAAATGGCTTGGTAAGATATTTTCCCAGTGGATTGCGCGTTATTCTCACTATCAGATGGGCTATTAACTTCTTTGTTACACTATGAGCAGTTCAAGCCAGACCCACGCTTTGAAGAAGCCAAGCAGTTTATCAGGAGTGGTGCTTTCGGCACTTACGACTACACTCCTCTCTTGGATTCCCTTGAAGGGAACACTGGATTTGGGCGTGGTGACTACTTCCTTGTTGGCTATGACTTCCCAAGCTACATTGATGCACAGGCCCGGGTTGATGAAGCCTACAAGTAAGGATACAAACACAATATTCCTTCTATTGGGTTGATAGTTTTAATTCTAGAACTAAGTATCATGTCAGGGATTTGCTGAATGTTTAACTCATGTTTCCATGACAGGGACAAGAAGAAATGGATCAAGATGTCTATCTTGAACACGGCTGGCAGCGGCAAATTCAGCAGCGACCGCACCATCGACCAGTACGCCAAGGAGATCTGGGGCATTTCGGCCTGCCCTGTTCCATGAAGAGGAGACGCGATCAAGAGGTGTTGGACGATGATGCTTGGGAGTAATAAGGATCTTATAATGATCCACGGTGAATAACCCCTGCTTCCGTTGTAGCTGAGAAAAATGAAGCAACGTACGAAGCCTATTCCGCTGCAGTTTTGAGAAGAACTAGCGCCGAAAAGCGTGCCGGCACGCTGCGCCCATAGGAGAGCCCGTTTTAACTTTTGGTGCTCATTTGGTTAAGGAAATAAAATATGGAGTGCAGCAAAGAGGTTGATTGAGTGACAGTTTTTGTTTGGTGAATAGTTTCATGTAGGTCTATGGCTCTATGCATAGTTTGCAAGTCTTTATATATATAAAAAGATGTCCACTGTTGGAACATTTTCCTTCCCAAAATTGCTCTCTTCTCATTAGAAACTACAATCGATACATAATAAAGGGTCACAACACCTAGGATGCAATTAGTAACTGATTTTGAAAATACATATTGAAAATGAATTCACTAACCTGTATTAACATCAAGTCATAATAAAGAGCCAACCTTTTCCCTCCTGGTAGAGTTTTGCTCCTTGCGCCACCACGGTGTTGAGTCCTTGACTCCCTCCAGTCAATCTTCCCCGCAGGCTACCTCCGCTCGGGCTGATTAAAGGGCAGCCCTACACTGCTTCCCGGCCTTGGTGCGGATAAAATCACTGTTTTGACCTTTTTAGTAACTTTAGCACAAAATGAACCCCGCTGCAAACTTTAGCATGATTTGACCCTTTTTAAAAATGCACAATATCGTGGTGTTTCTGCTACACTATGCAACACAGGTGACTTTGGCGGTTCTGCCCTTGAGCTAGCATCAGCCACCACTACAAGGGAGAAACGCCAACCCCTATGGTGTTGCACAAAGATGAAACGCCTTGAACTTTGGTGTTTCGTAGTGACCAGCAACGCCAGGTAGGTACTTTGGCATTCAAAAAAACTCAGATTGTGCTAAAGTTTTCAGGAATGTTCATTTTGTGTTAAAGTTAGCACAAAGGGTCAAAACATCGATTTTGGCCCCTTGGTGGATCGCTAGTGGGGAGGGACAAGCGGTAGGGGTAACTCCCATAATCTGTAACGTAGTCTAGGGGTTTTCAACACAACATCTAGTGTATCTGGATCAGGCGCCAAGAGCAAGGATGACTTGAAAGGGATGATGAAGAAACTTGGAATTAGAGAGGAAGATCTTGATGATGTTGTGTTTGAGAAGGAAGAATAGTCGCTAGCGGAGGCAACCCGCTGGTTAGCGATTGTTCGGGTGCATATGGAGAAAGATTTTAGTGAATACTGGTTCTTCAAGAACATGAGAACAACGTAGGATCTGGCAAAGGATGTCAAATTCATATCGCTGGGTAGCAAGTTGTTTGCGGCGCAGCTCATGTGCCTTGGTGATTGGGATAAGGTGATGGAAGGAGGGCCTTTGACCTTCCGAGGGAATCCGGTTCTTTTAGCTCTGTATGATGGCTTCTCTAAGACATCATTGTTTGAATTGAACATGTTTACAATTTGGATTCAGATACATCATCTACCCGATGACGATGACTCAATGGTGACATCTCTGACTACAAAGGTTGGTGAGTTTGTTACTACTAAACGCCTTCTACTGACATAGTGTTGTTAGATGTTAGAGAGCCCTTGAAAAACAGTAAGAGGCAGATTTACATAGTCAAATACAAGCGTTACCGGATTGGTGCGCTGTTTGTGGGATGATATGACATGTGCATACAGAGCATGGTGATGGCATCCACCAAACTTCTGCCCTCGTCTTCAAGGAGTTATAATGGTCTACAGTGAATCACCATGCTTCTGTTGTACTACCTTTGTCCTGGTTTATTGGTCCCCATTGTATTTTACGTCAAATTTTAATCATAGATTTAACTAACAAAATATAATGCATGTCACAAAAATGTATTTCGTTGCATTCGTATTTGAAAATAGTTTCCGGGGATATTATTTTTGCTACGTATAACTTATATTTTATTAGTTAAAATTATGGTCAAAATATAACCCGAAATACAAGGGGGCTAATAAACCAGGACATGGTAATAGGTTAGAAGAATGAAGCAACTTGTGAAGCCCGTTGTGTTGTGTGTCCCGTTGCACCTTGAAGTGCATATAGGCCGTGCTTGTTTGGGCTTTAGTTTCGACGGATTCAGCTGTGGACACAACTATGAGCTGGTGAAAACGCTATGTTTCAGGAAGAGAGGGCGCGAAGGGAGAGATAGGTCGTGCTGCGATGGCATTTATGACATAATTACCACCAAACACCAAAGGTAGAGGGGCTAGGAAAACAGCTTTGGCTGTATTGGATTGTTAAACTGAAAATAGCCCGAAACAATTTTGGGTTGTGGTTCCACAACTGTTCTAAAATAGCTTTTGTTTTAGCTTCAGCTTTTTCCAAGTCCAAAAACAGCCCCCAAATCTGAAACAAACAGGGCCATAGTATGCAACTTTCCTTTTTCTTCTATTTTTTCTTTTGGTCTGTAACCATACTATTTTGATCATGAACTGGAATCGTCCGGGTTCTCAATAAAATAATTCAAGTTCTGATTATCTTTGGTATTGAAATGTACTTTCTCTGTCCCAAAATAAGTGTTTTTGATTTAGTACAACTTTGGTATAAACTTTGGGGAGCTTATGCTTTCTGGAGTTGGTAATGTCATACAAGTTCTTTGGAGATTGACATTTTAGACATACTGATGTACTGATGACATACTGATGTACTCCGTACTTGGAATTGTTTATTTAAACCTTCGGTTCAAGGTCCAACCATTCTCGTTCTGAGCTCATTCAATATGATATATGGAGAATCTCAATATCTGAAGCTGCACTACCAAAGCTAAAACTGCACTAACGAAGTTGCGCGACTATTTTTAAAATCGTCCAATTTTTAGTCTGCGGGACATGTATGGGATCACTTCAAGGTGATCATGGTTCAGTGTTGATCCAGAGAACAATGTGGTTGAGGTTTCAGAAAAGTTCATTTTCTCCAAACCATATTCAATTTCCAAAGGAAGGGAATCAGCCAATCCTCAATCACAAGCAGCCATTAGGAAAAGGAAGAAAAGGAATTACAGTTCTCCTCACCCACACCATTTTTCCCCTTCGATCCCAGGTGACAGAAGTTGCAGAGGCTAGTAGATGTACGGGATGACCGCCTTGCGCGACGCCGGGTACTCGCCGCCGAACTTGTTGAGGTACCACTGGCGGTGGTCCCTGGCCCTCGGCATGAGGTTGGCGCAGGTGTAGAGGAAGAAGGCCCAGGCCGCCGGCGACCAGGCCACCAGGCAGTAGCCGAGCCACTCCACGATCTCGCCGAAGTAGTTGGGGCAGGTCACCGCGTCGAACCAGCCGCCGCGCGGGATCTTGTACCCGCCCCCGGCCTCCTTGAGCCGCAGGAGCTCCTTGTCCGCCGCGACGTTGACCCGCATCCCCCACGCGAACAGGGCGAGCCCGACGAGGCAGCGGGCGAGCGCGAGCGCGGAGGCGGGGCGGCCGGCGTGGAGCCCCCAGGAGCGGGCCTGCACGTAGGCGTTGAGGAGGTTGAACCCGAAGGCGCAGGCGGCGACGAGCACGGGCACGGGCGCCGCGGCGCGGCGCAGGCGCAGGATGCGCAGCGGGTGGAGGACCGTGCGGTTGACGTAGTGGAGCGCGTAGAGCGCCGGTGGGAGCGCGGCGAGCGGGGCGGCGAGCAGCAGCGGGAGGGGGGAGACGAGGGGCGGGAGCCAGAGGGTGGGGCTCTCCATGGCGCACCAGGCCAGCGCGGCCGGGATGGCCGGGCCCCACCCCGGGCGCGAGAGCTTGCCGTAGGGCGCGGAGACGAAGCGGAGCAGGAACACGGTGACCGGGCTGATGACGTAGAGCGCGAGCAGGCACCGCGAGAACAGCGCGTCGCCGCCCGCGGCTCCGGCGGCGGCGGCGGTTTGGTCGGACATCTTCGGTCGGCTCGCTCTTGGGTCTGGGGACGGGTGCGGCCGCCGCGCGGGGGTCGGGTCGGGTGGGATGGAAGCGGGGGTGCGCCGGGGCGGGTGATATATACTGTTCAGCGGTGGGGATTTGGGGTTTGCTCGGGCGTCGACATCGAAGGGGACTGCGGACTGCAGACTGCGTTTGGTTTGTACGGTGCGGGACCGCGAGAGGGGAATCTGGCATCTGGGACGGGGGTCGTGGTGTCAATGATGACGCCCCGCACCCGAAAGATGGATATCGCTGTCAACGGAAAACGGTTGATTCGGCGGAAAGTAGAGTGGGAAGGGAGCGTCGTCAGCTACGATCCTCAAGCAGTTCTTTTTTTGGTATCGTTGTTGAGAACACGCCGTGATTTGATCTTTGCGAGTACTAGTTGGAAGAGAAAACAAGTATATTAGTAGTACGTAATGATGCTTGGACTCTGTGTGAACAGCAAGCACCAATGCCATCGCAAGTTCCGTTGTCCATATCGTTTGGCATCGCCGGCCTGGTCGGGTGTTGCGCCACGCGTGACAACAACGCACCTCCCCGGGTGCTCAGCAATGTGGTCACCGTCTCCCTTTTTTATCCGGTTTTGGTATATCTCACGTGCCTGAAAATTTTCTTCGCGTCAGTCACATTTTCTAGTTCACCCCAAGCTTGTCGGAGAAGCCATAGCCCCATTATCTATCTTTTCTCCGGTGGTGCAGGCCTTAGAGAGATGGGAGGGGCGGTGGCAAGCAAGGACAGGGGAGGGGGGAGTGGAGGCAGGCGGAAGGGGCGAGGGAGAAAGAACTGGTGCTAGGAGGAAGAAGATTTTCTCAAAATAGGCTTTCACCCTGCTTTATAAATAAACCAACCAACCATACAACCAACATCTAAATGATACAGCAAATACGACGGCCGTGGAAACAATACACTCACGCCCAAAAAAAGAAAAGAGAGATAAGAATAAGAAAAAAGGCACCGAGTGGCGGCCGACATGCAGCCCTATGAAGAAGATAAGCGACGCACGGTAATCATAAGCGCATCCACCATGAGCCTGAGCCTATTGCGACCGACCTACCTAGGGAGCGGGTGAGTCAGAGGCCTGTCGCGGAAAGACCCGCTTAATCACCATTTTATTACGTGTCAGGAGGAAGAAAATGAACAGTCTGCAACATGATTGAGGTCGTTGGATATTGATCCCATCGTCAGGAAAGAAAGCGACTGATTGAAACTTTTTTTACACACACCTGCTAAATAGACATGCGCTTTTAATCAGTATACCAACTTTGCACAGTATTCAGTCTAGCCCCCGCGTTGCTCCTAGGGCGGCTCGGGCGGAAACGACATCCATCACCGTCGCCCCTGTCGGGTGGTAGGCGCGACATATGCCAACGGGTGGCTTATCATTGTGGGAGCCAGTAAGACATCGCCAGTGCCTGGAAACGGGATAAGGCGAAGACATGCACGCCGGCGAATCTTACCCAGGTTCGGGGCTCTCCGTGGAGATAACACCCCTAGTCCTGCTCTGCGGGGTCTCCGCATGATCACTAGATCAACACAAGTGGCTCCTTGAGCTGTTTGGCTAGAGGAAGAAGAAGGGCAAGGCTAGCTCTCCTTTTCTCTCTATGTGGTGTCTAAAACTCTAAGAGATCAACCCTTTGCATGGGTGCCCCAGGGGGTTTATATAGGCCTACCCCCGGGGGTACAATGGTAATCTGGCTGGACGTGGGTCCTAGCCGTCAGTGTATGTATTCGCCGGCTTCTCCGCCGGCCGCTGGGGCCCGCCGACTGGTGGGTCCAGCCGGTTGCCGGCCTCTTGGCCGACAGGCCGGCCCCACCGCCTGGGGGTCTTGTCGGTGGCTGGTTACTGTAGCCTCGCCTCTGATGACGAGGGCTTGGTCGAGGTAAGCATGGCTACAGTGCCGCCGCCTGGCGGGCTCTCACTGTAGCTTTACCTCGTCTTGTCTCCTTAATGATGCACATACTTCGAGGGAGGGAGGTAGCCGACTATTGGGAGCCGGCTACGCCCCAGGCCGACTGGGGGAGGCTTGGCCGCCTTCGAGCGTCTCCCTGGCTGAAGGAGCCCGCCGCCCGCGGGCCGTACTGGCAGCCTGTCGTGGGTGGCGTCATGGTCAACATGGCAACAGTGCCGCGCCGGACGGGGGATGGCCGACCCGTACGGCGCACTGTGGCCACGCGTGCTCCGGGATTCGGGGGTGGCAGGCTGTACTGTAGCCACGCCCCGTCTCGTCACCGTTATGTGGGTGCAGCCCTTGGGGGTGCGATCTTGGCCGCTTGCCGGGAGCCGATCTTCTTGTGGCCGGCTTCTGGGAGTCGGTCGTCTTGTGGCCGGCTTTTTGGAGTCGGCCATCTTGTGGCCCTCTCCGGGAGGGTCTTTAGGGCCGGGCCGTCTTCCCGTAGTCGGTCCGTGAGATAGCCGGCCAGGGGAAGGCAGCCTTGTGTTTTGGGTGCTTGAAGGCTCGATCGGCCCGATAATTTTTTGAAGAGCCAGGGGGAGTCGGTTAGCCTACCCGTGGCCATTTACTCCGATAGTAGTCCCCGAAGCTGGTAGGGCTTCGAGGTTGAAAGGAGGACGAGAAGCTCAATCAGCTTCCTATCTTGAAGAGCCAGCAGCCAGGAGCCGGCTTTGATCAGGTGCGCCGTCTTGGTGAGGTTTTGAAGTCTGAAGGCTGGAGCCTGCTGGCACGCACGCCGGGTTGCGGGCCGGCCGCTTGCCGCCCGCACGCCACGTGGCACCCTCCGGCTGGAAAAGCATGCCAGCCCACGCGCGTGACGGGACGCCGCCGCAGGCCCGGGCCCGCCACTTTCCATGCCTAGGCCTAGGTGTGGATCTTCTGTGGCCCAAAACGGGTCGTTCACCTTCCAACGGCGGTTTCCGCACGCCATTAGGGCGCAAAAATCGCGGGACATGGGGGAGTGGGCGCAGTTAATCCCACGTCCCCCCACGCCTCGCCTCCTCGGCTTCGCCGCACGAGGCTATAAATAGGGGGAGGAGGGGGAGCGGCAGACGCTCGCACGCTCACCCTCGCTCCGCCATCTTCTTCTTCTTCCTCTCCGTCGCTGCAGCCCCTTGCCGCCGCGCCGTCCCTCTAGCCTTCGCACTACCCCGCAGCTTCGCCGCCGCAGGGCCGTACTTTCGCCGTCGCCGCGCCTTTCTCATCGGCTTCTTGCCGTCATGTTGCGCGGCGGAGACTGGGACGACTCCAACGTCCACGAGGACCACATCGACTTCCTCCGCAAGACGCGGCGGTTGCCCAGCAGGGACCATGTGTGGGTCCGTCTTGCGCCGGCGAAGGAGATCTCGCTGGCGCCGGAGGAGGGCGAGTGGGTAATCTTCCGCTCGCACTTCCTGCGCGACCTTGGCCTGCCTGCGAGCGCCTTCTTCCGCTCCTTCCTCGAATTCTACCAGCTCCAGCCGCACCACCTCACTCCAAACACGGTGGTGCTGCTGTCTGCCTTCGTCACTTTGTGCGAGGGCTTCCTTGGCGTCCTTCCCACCCTCGAGCTCTGGGGGTAATTCTTCCAGTCCAAGCTCGGCATCGCCATGCAGGGCGTGCCGGCTCAGAGCGGCGCCTTCATCGTAGTGCGGAGGCCGGTAGCCGACAACCCCTTTCCTGCCATCACGCTGATCCAGTCGGTGAAGCTCTGGCAGAAATCCTACTTCTACGTGAATAACGTCGCCCCGCAAGGCGACTTCGTCAACTTGCCGGCTTATGTAGCCGGCCCGCCGGTTGGGAGGCGGCCCAGTGGTCCTATCGGGCCAGAACGTTGTCGCCTGCTGGAGCCGTCGCCGTCGCGCGACTCCGGGTAATGGTCCAGTCGGAGGGCCTGACCGGGCCCGACCTGCTGGCCGCCTTCGTGGTGCGCCGGGGTGCTCCCGCTCCAAGGCCGCCCTTATATGATTTGTCAAATGAGCGGCCAACTCGATCCGAGTCGGATGTGCACCAAGGAGATGCCTCATGCCGAGGTAGCTCTCATGGTGAACTACCTCGCGAACTGCAAGCTCACCGACGAGTGGCAGTTTGGCATGGAGCCGTACTCCCGTGCCAATCCCCCGCCTATGGTAAACTTTCTTTTTCTTCTCTTCTTTACTTTTGTCACCAAGTTTTTCTTGGCCGACTCTGACCAGTCGGTTTGTCTTGGCAGAGCCCCCTCCTTCGACCGGCGGCCCGGGCAGCGGGGGTGGAGCACCAATATCTCCCTGACCGGGCGACGCACGACTTGGATGACCCCGACTTGGGGGCGGCCGCCTTGGACGACAACACCGTGGTGGGAGGCGGCGAGGCAGGCGGCTCCGGGCTTGGAGCCAGCTTCGACGACTGGCCGGATGATGACGAGGCGGAAGTCGTCCCGCGCCACCAGCCGGCGTCCGACCATGGCGCGGGTTCATCTGCCGCGCCGGCTGCCCGAGGCGGCGCGCAGAAGCGCCGGGCCGCACCGAGCCTATTCGGCAGTCGGCCGAAGAAGCCCAAGAGCGCGGCGGCGGCAACCAAGCGGGACGAGGCAGCCGCGAAGGCTGCCCGCTTCCGCAAGGTGGTGAAGCAGCCACAGATGGTTTCGGCGTAAGTGACAATTCTCTCGTGTATTCCTTCTTCTTTTTTGTTGATTTTCTTCTGAGTCCTTGTCTTGATTCATCAAACAGGGCTCCGCTTTCTCTTGAGCGGACCGCTGCCGCCACCGTGGTTGGAGCGGCGGGAGGATCCGTAAGCGCCCGCCGCATGGACCCCCGTGCCGAGCTTCAAGCGGCGACGGAGCGGAATGCGCGGGAGGCGCGGGAGGAGCGGGAGGCGGAGGAGCTGAGGGCGGCCGCTGCCAAGGCGGTGCAGGAGATGGCGGAGGAGTCGGCGGCGGCACAAGCTGACGCGGCGGCCGAGGCCCAGGCGGAGGCTGCAGCCGCAGAGAAGGCGACGGAGGCCCTACTTGTCGTCCCCCTGCGCGCTGTGGCGCCCGAGATCCCGGAGCCCCCGCCGGAGGAAGCCGGTGGCGACCTGCCGGGGATGGAGAGGGAGGAGGACGTCGTCGTCGTCCGGGAGAGGGAGGCGGCACCGCCATCGCCGACTGGGGCGGACCAAGGCAGCCGGCCTAACGCGCCGCCCGTGCAACCGGCTGGAGGCGAGCCGGCTGCGAGGACAGACCTGGTGGTCCGGTCGCCATCACGCCAACGCGCAGGGAAGGCGACTTCGGCGCCGGATCCGCAGAGGGTCGCGGGCTCTAGCTCGTCGGCCCAGGATCTGGAGATGGCCAGCGCCAGCTCAGGGTGGACGCCGGGTGGTGGGACGGCCGTGCTGAACGTGGCGGCTCAAGACGTCCGGAACCGGCTTCAATCCCAGGCCACCGTGCTGCAGCAGTATACCCAAGAGTTCCTCGCGACGCGGACGGCCATTCGGGTGAGTCTTCCCACTTTTTTGTTTCTTGTTCTTGATTTCTTCCGTGGGGGCGCGTCAGCGCACCCATTGGGTGTAGTCCCCGAGTTCCGAGTCAGCTGCTGAGCAGGCGGCTTCGAACTTCTTAGTAGACTTCGGTTGCTATCTTGTTCTTATTCGCTCCTCTGTCCTACTTGCAGGACTATCACAAACTCCGCGCGGCTGCCTTCAACTCCCAGGCCCGGGAGCTGAACCAGAAGACCACTGATCTGACTGAGAGCCGGAGTAAGTGCTTCATCTTTTATCTCACGTGGGGGCGCGTCAGCGCACCCACTGGGTGTAGTCCCCGAGATTCGGGCCGACTGCTGAGCAGTCGGGCCGGATCTTTCCTGGCGACTTCTTTCTTATTGCTTTTTTCTTCTTTACCATATCTGCAGAGGCCAATGCCAAACTGAGGGAGCAGTTGGGTGGGGCCCAGACCGCCCTTCGCGCCAAGGAAGCCGAGTTCGACGCCTTGGCTCAGGAGCGTGACCGCTTGGTCAAGAAGCTGGCCGACCAGGAGGAGAGCCATAAGGCGGCCCTGAAGGTGGCACAGGACAGCGAGGCCGCCCTCCAAGCCGAATACGAGACTGAGGCGGCGATCTGGGCTGAGGCAAGGCAATCGCTGATCAATGGCTATGGCCAGATCGAAGACTTGGTTGACGGTAGGCCGCCTTCTTCTTTGTTCCTTTGCTTGCCGCTTGCCATTTGGTCCATTTTCTGACTTTGTGTTTTTTCTCTTCCTTTCTTACTTATGCAGAGTACTTCCCTGGTTACTCCGTTGCCGCCAACCAAGTCGTCGAGGCCCACCGCGAGGCACAAAGGCAGGCTGGTGCTAAGATAGCGCCGGATGCTCGCCGGTCGCTTGAAGAGCAGCTTCTGGCAATACAAGCCCGCCTCCAGCCGGCTCACCGCATGCTCCGCCGTCTTCAGCGCGTTGGGGCACAAGTGCTGGCCGCCCTCTGGCCCGGCGAGGTGGTTCCCCGTACCCCCAGTCGGACTGCCGACTGGCTGGAGGTAGCGGTTGGCCGCTTCGAGGCCTGGAAAGCTTCTGCAGCTCGGTCAGGCACCAGGCGGCGCTGGAGTTCGTCAAAGCTTGGTATCCTGAGCTGAGTTTGGACCAGCTGGCCACCTGGCGGCAGGAGGCCGACGAGGAGTTGGAGACGGTGCGGCCGGCTATCATCCAGCGCGCCTCGGCGATCGCCGACTACACCGACACCAGTGCCTTTGCCCCTGAGGTGGATGATGACGGCGTTGCTCAGCCGGAGGAGTGGTTTGGGCTGAACCCAGCGGATGGTGAGGACTCGACGGAGGAGATCGACTCCAGCGACGAGGGCGAAGAGGAGGAGGGAGAGGATGGTGAAGACGTCGTGCCAGACGGTGGAGCAACCGGCCAACCTCAGCTTGATCGTGCCTCCAGCAACGAGGCGCGTGCGAGCGCACCGTCTGCAGCCAGCGATGATCAAGCCAAGACTCGCCAGCCGGCCACTCCTCCAGCCGGCACTGCAATCTCCACTGACCTACCCGGCTCGCCTGTTGCACCCTTAGCCTGATCCGCCGCCTTTACTTTCCTGTTTATTACTCTTTGAACAATATTTTGTTAAATTTGCGCAGTTCCACCCACTGGGGTGTATTCAAACTATGTTGACTGCCGGCCTGTCGAAGGCCTTTTGTGTAAATATAATCATGCATGTGCTTGGCTTCCGATTGCATTTGCTTTTCATCCTTTTGGTTGTTTCCTTTGCCGCCCTCCCTTGGTCGCCGCCTTCCCAGCCGAACAGCTGCTCTGCAGTCTGTGGCTGGGGAAGGGCTTGACTGTTTGGGAGGGCAAGTACTCTAGCTTTCTTGGATTGTAGCAAGGTGAATGGGAAGCCGGCCAGCCGGCTATTCTGACAGCCGGTAGGCGGGGTGGGAGGCCGGCTTGTGTTATATAATTTCGTTAGTCCTTAGCCGTTTTTTGTGTGGGCATCCTTTTCTGCCTTTGACTCTTGCCAGTCGGACAGTCGGTTCTTCGAGCTGCGACTTTCAACAAGAGAGGGCTTGGGTGCCGGCACACTACTTGTCTGACTGCAGGTAGAACTTTAATATAACTCAAGGCGGCAAGTCCCCGGGCCGACTGATTGAACCCGGTGCCGGACAGAAAAACAAATGTAGTAACACATTCATAGGTATGACACTCGTCATACATAGATAAAAGAGGGTAGTCCCCAAGTGCACCTCGGGGGGCCCGTTGTCTTGTACTTAATACAAAAGGTAGTGTGGTACATACTGCTTTTAACTGTAAAATCTTCTGAGGAGATTGGCGTTCCATGGTCGCTCCGACTCCTTGCCGGAATCATCCCTCTTGCGTGCCTTCGGCTTCTGTGCGTCGATCAGGTGGTAGGAGTCGTTGCCTAGGACCTTGCTGATGACGAAGGGGCCTTCCCAAGGGGCCGAGAGCTTGTGCTGGCCGGCTGTTCGCTGGATCAGCCGGAGCACAAGATCGCCTTCTTGGAAGGATCTTGGCTTGACCTTCCGGTTGTGGTAACGGCGCAAACCCTGCTAGTAGATGGCGGACCGGCTGAGTGTTAACAGCCAGCCCTCTTCCAACAGGTCAACGCCGTCTTCGCGCTTTCTTGGCCTCCGCCTCCGTGTACATGGTGACTCGAGGTGAGTCGAACTCAATGTCAGTTGGGATGACAGCCTCGGCACCATATACAAGGAAGAAAGGGGTGAAACCGGTTGACTTCTTCGGGGTAGTACGCAGACTCCAGAGGACGGCGGGCAGCTCGTCGAGCCAGCAGCCGGCCGAACGCTCCAATGGTACGACCAATCGGGGCTTGATGCCGGAGAGGATGAGGCCATTTGCTTGCTCGACTTGGCCGTTTGACTTTGGGTGGGCAACGGACGCTAAGTCCAGTCGGATGCCATGTGTCGCGCAGAAACGTGCCAGTGCTCCTTTGGCAAAATTCGTGCCATTGTCGGTGATGATGCTGTGTGGTATGCCATACCGGGTGGTGATATCTGCGATGAATGTCACGGCAGTCGGCCCATTCAGCTTCTTGATTGGCTTGGCTTCAATCCACTTGGTGAATTTGTCCACGGTGACAAGCATATGTGTCATGCCGCCGCGCGCCATCTTGAATGGGCCCACCATGTCCAATCCCCATACGGCAAAGGGCCAGGTGAGGGGGATGGTCTTGAGTACAGAAGCCGGCAGGTGTTGCTTGGAGCTGAAGACTTGGCACCCTTTGCAGTTTTTGACTAATTCCTTGGCGTCTTCCAAAGCAGTCGGCCAGAAGAACCCATGGCGGAAAGCTTTGGCGACAAGTGATCTTGAGGCCGCGTGGTGGCCGCATTCGCCTTGGTGGATGTCCTTGAGGATTGCTATGCCCTTCTTTGGCTCGACGTAGCACTGGAAGACTCCAGTGACGCTGCGCCTAACGAGTTCTCTGTTTATTATTGTGTATGCTCCGGCTCGGCGTTGAACTTGTCTTGCCGAGATCTCGTCAGTCGGCAGCTCTCTGTTTACCAAGAAGTTGAGGATGGGTTGGGCCCATGATGGAGCTGTGACTTCTTCTATTGCCAATACGGCTACTGTGACCAGGGTGGGTGGGTTGGGTGGTGAAGAGTTGGAGTCGGCCACCGCCTGTTGTGTCGTTGCAGTCCCCAGGCCGACTGCTGCAGTCCCCGGGCCGGGTTCTGAAGTCCCCGAGCCGGGTGCGACTACGGCAGTCCCCGGGCCGCCTGTCGAAGTCCCTGAGCCGCCTGCTGGGTTCCCCAAGTCGGATCCAACTGCATCAGGGGCAGGCAGTACGAAGATGGAGTCTGATTCTAGAGACGGCTTGACAGACGACTTGAGGAGGCATTGGAGAGAGACGCCGGTTGGTATAGCTTGTTGGGTGGAGCCGATTCGTGCCAGGGCATCTGCTTGCTCGTTGTCGGCCCGTGGCACGTGGAGGAACTCGCATCTTTCAAAGTATCCGCTGATTTGCTGAACGAGGAATCGGTAGCTCGCCATGTTTGCATCCTTGGTGTCCTAGTCGCCGGATGATTGTTGGACTACCAAATCCGAGTCGCCATAGCACAGGATCCAGCGGATGCCGAGCTCTTTGGCTAGCCGGAGGCCGTGTATGAGCGCCTCGTACTCGGCCACGTTGTTGGAGGCGGTAAAATGAATTTGCAATGTGTATCTGAGTTTTTCGCCCTTGGGAGAGGTGAGGACGATGCTGGCTCCCAAGCCGGTGCGCATCTTGGATCCATCGAAGTGCATCCGCCAATGAGTGGAGTCGGGAGCCGGCGTTAGGTACTGGGTCTCGGCCCAGTCGACAAGGAAGTCGGCCAATGCTTGGGACTTGATGGCGGTGTGAGGCTGGTAGAAGATCGTGTAAGGAGCCAGCGCAATGGCCCACTTAGCTGCCCGGCCGGATGCATCCCGGTGGCCTATGATCTCGGCAAGCGGGGCAGTACATACGACCGTGATGGGATGCTCTTGAAAGTAGGGCTTCAGCTTTTTGGCGGCGAAATATACTCCATAGCACATCTTCTGGTAGTGCGGGTAGTTTTGCTTGGAGGTGGACAGTACTTCGCTGAAATAATAAACCGGCCTCTGGACTAACTGAGCCCGGCCTTCTTCTGGGCGTTGGACCACAATAACTGTGCTGACCACTCGGCTAGTCGTGGCAATGTAAAGGAGCATGGGCTCTTTCTCAGTCGGCGCCGCTAAGACAGGTGGCGTGGTCTGCATCTTCTTCAACTCGTGAAAAGCTTGGTCTGCTTGGTCGTTCCACTCGAAGTGGGTGGACTTTTTCATGAGTCAGTACAGGGGGAGAGCTTTCTCTCCTAGCCGGCTGATGAAGCGGTTCAGGGAGGCCAGGCACCCAGTAAACTTTTGGACGTCTCGCAGCTTGGTAGG
Source organism: Triticum aestivum (assembly GCF_018294505.1). Taxonomy (NCBI): domain Eukaryota; kingdom Viridiplantae; phylum Streptophyta; class Magnoliopsida; order Poales; family Poaceae; genus Triticum; species Triticum aestivum. The sequence continues at coordinate 473,693,152 of NC_057802.1, read as the reverse complement.
AATCTCCATTCTCTTTATGGCCTTGATCTTCACTGGGTTGCACTCGATGCCGCGTTCGGAGACCAAGAAGCCTAGAAGCTGGCTGGCTGGTACTCCGAACATGCATTTCTCAGGGTTGAGCTTGATCTAAAACCGGCGCAAGTTGTCAAATGTTTCTCTGAGGTCTTCCAGCAGGGTGCCGCGCTTCTCCGTCTTCACCACAATATCGTCTACATAGACGTGGGCATTTCTGCCGAGTTGCTTGAGGAGGCATTTCTGCATGCAACGCTGAAAAGTGGCACCGGCATTTCTCAAGCCGAATGTCATAGTCAGGTAGCAGAAAGCTCCGAATGGTGTGATGAAGGCGGTCTTCAGGCGGTCGGCTGGATCCAACTTGATCCGATGGTAGCCCGATTAAGCATCCAAGAAACTCAACAGCTCGCATCCAGCTGCGGAGTCTATCACTTGATCGATTCGAGGTAAGGCAAACGGATCTTTGGGGCAGGCTTTGTTGAGGCTGGTATAATCTATACACATGCGCCATTTATTGTTTTTCTTCAACACCAGGACCGGGTTGGCAAGCCATTCTGGAAAAAACACCTCCATAATGAAGCCGGCTACCAAAAGCCGGGCTATCTCTTCTCCTACAATCCTTCTCTTTCCTCCGACAGTCGGCGGAGAGGTTGTTTGACTGGTTTTGCGTCTGCTCGGACGTGTAGCTTGTGCTCGGTGAAATCCTTCGGAACACCCGGCATGTCCTTTGGGGACCATGCAAAGATGTCCCGATTCTCACAGAGGAAATCGACGAGCTCGCCTTCCTATTTGCTGTCTAGGTTTGCTCCAATGACGGCAAACCTCTCCGGATTCTCTGGGTCCAGAGGTCTCTTCTTTGTTTCCATGGCCAGCTGGAAGTAGCCTTGGGCATCATATTCCTTGGGGTCAGGGGACAGGGCCGGCTGCTTGCCGGCCATGGCCACGACTCGGTCCAGCATCTTCTTTTCTTCAGCAGTCACGGGGGACTCGGCCAGCCGGCTGCTGGCTGCAGCACACTCATGATCCCCTTTGAACTTGGCATCTTCATCTTGAGGTAGGCGTAGTGGGGCACAGCCATGAACTTGGCCAGGGCAGGCCGGCCAAGCAACGCGTGGTAAGGGCTCTCTAGATCCACCACTTCAAACCAGATTGCCTCTCGGCGGAAGTGATCCTTGTCTCCGAAGAGAACAGCCATCTTGATCTTGCCGATTGGTGAGCAGGACAGGCCGGGTATGATGCCATGGAACACAGTCCGGCTTGGCATGAGTTGCTTCGTCTTGATGTTTAGCTTCTCCATGGTGTCACGGTACAGTATGTTGATGCTGCTCCCACCGTCAATCAGTACACGGGAGAAACGGGCAGCTCGTCTTTCTGTCGCGAGGGTGGCGTCCAATACCAATGCATAGGAGCCAGGAGACGGCATCACCTCTGGGTGATCGGCCCGGCTCCAGCTGATAGGCTTCTCAGACCAATGCATAAACTCTGGGTTGCTAGAGGCCACCGCGTTGACTTCTTGGTGTTGTTGGCGCCGACTGCGCTTGTCTTTAGTTTGGCTGGTAAAGACGACGTAGGCGGCGTGCTCGTCCGGGAACTTGTCTTGAATGGCTCCGACTGCTGGTCGAACAGCCGGCTGCTGAGGGGCTGGAGGTGGCTGGCCAGCAGGTGGAGGCGGCACCAGCCCTTCGCCTTTGGAGATCCGCGTGAGCCAATGACACTTCCGGGTCGTGTGGTTGGAGGGCTTCGTGCCGCTGTGGAACTTGCAGGGGGCATCAAGGGTTTGCTCGTAGGAGAAAGCCGGCTGCCAAGCCGGCCTGCCCCCCTTCTGCTTCTTGGGCATGGGCCGCTCTTCAGGTTGTTCGTCTTCGCCTGTGGCTACCTACCGACTGGTGGAAGGCGGCATAGGGGCCTTGCGGTTGTTGTCATTCTGGTAAGGGCGTCGACTGGAGTCACCAGCCGGCGTCTTGGGAGCCGGAGCGAGCACCTTTCCAGAGGCATCCACTCGAAGCTCGGTCTTCATTGAAGAGTCGGCCGTGGCGTACTTGTCTGCTATGATCAGCAGCTCGTCGAGGGTAGTCGGCTCGTCGCAGAGGAGCCGGTGCTTGAGGAGGGTGCCCTCTCGGCACCCGGCGGTGAAGTACTCTATGGCTTGAACCTCGTGCACCCCTTCGCAGGAGTTGCGGAGCTCGGCCCAACGCGTGAGGTAGTTGCGAGTTGATTTGCTGGGCCCTTGGATGCACAAGAAGAGCTGGCAGGGCTTGGGAGGCCGCTTGTATGTGCTGGTGAAATTGCGGATGAAGACTTCCGTGAAGTCTAGCCAGCTGTTGATGCTGTAGGGCTTGAGGCTGTTCAACCAAGTGCGCGCCGTGCCTTGAAGCATGAGCGGGACGTACTTCACGGCAACACGCCTGTTGCCGTTCGCTATGCGGACTGCGGTGGAGTAATCGATCAACCAGTCTTCCAGCTTCACGGAGCCGTTGTATTTTGGCGTGTCTCTTGGGAGCGAGAACCCTTTGGGGAAGGGCTCGTCGCGGATGCGAGGGCCAAAGCAAGGCGGGCCAACATCATCTTCTTCTTCTAGCGCCAGGTATCGCGCTAGGCGGTCGATTCGGTGGCGGGCGTCATTCTCGCCGACTCCTTCGTGGTGACCCAGTCGGCCGCCAAGAGTCGGATGCGTAACAGGCGGCGGGGTGGGATATCTCTCCCCACGAGGCGGGGGAGGAGGCGGACCGCCTCGTCGTTCCACAGCTCGGGGGCGGCCTTCTACGTCGCGCTCGATGGTGAGCCGAGTCCGACTGCGGCTGGCAGCCGACTCCTTGTCTTTTCTTGCGCGGGCGCCGTCTGCAGTCAGTGTCCGGGATGTGGCACCGTGCTCTCAGCGTGGAGGAGGACTTTCAGCGCGGGCGCTGGCTTCATGCCGCTCTGCGGCCGCGTCGATCAGCTGCTGGATGCGTCTAGTCATGTAGGGGAGCTCGTCGGCCCCCAGCCCGTTCAGCTCGTCTATGGCCGCCTGAGCGGCACGCAGGTTCTCGAGTGGCGTGGCGTAGACTAGGCGGTCTGCTCCCAGCATGCTGGCGATGGCCGCGCCGCGTTTCTTAACGATGCCGGCTCGACTCGGTCTGCCAGGACGCGGCGTACCAAAGGCGGCGCGGTCGACTTCGCGCTGGTGAGCCTCAGTGAGGCGTCTCATGGATGCTATCTTCTGGCCCTCCGCGATGAGGGCGAGGCGGCGTGCTTCTAGTGTCTCGGCGTCGGCGTCGGCCGGGATGGGGGCGGACAAGTCATGTAGCACCGCTTGTAGGGCGTCATGGGCGTTCTCGCCTGAGGCGGCGCCGTGGCTGTTGACTACCTCGGTGACAGCGCTGCTGCCATTGCTGGCTCGAGGAAGAGGGTCGTCGATGATCACCACGTTGGTGGGGAAGGCGTCAAGCGATTTTTATTTTTTAATTTGAGTCTAGATCTTCTCTTATAAAGCACCAACTAGGGGGCACTATGACCGTACTTGAGCATTGGGTGTAGCTAATATTCGAGTGTGTTTCATGAATGGATTAATAATTGAGCATGATGGGCTAGGGATAACTTATTTTAGCATTGATATTTTGAAAGACATGGTTGCTTGTTGATATGCTTGAGTATTTAAATCTCATGTCAAAACTAGACTATTGCTTCGAACCATATAAAAGTCCAAATGTCCATGCTTTAAAGAAAAGAATATGAGATGACATGTTAGGCAACATTCCACATCAAAAATTCCGTTTTTATCATTTACCTACTCGAGGACGAGCAGGAATTAAGCTTCGGGATGCTGATACGTCTCCAACGTATCTATAATTTTTGATTGTTCCATGCTGTTATATTATAATTCTTGGATGTTTTACAATCATTTTATAGTCATTTTATATCATTCTTTGGTACCAACCTATTGACATGGTGGCAAGTGCCAGTTGCTGTTTTCTGCATATTTTTTACATCGCAGGAAATCAATACCAAACGGAGTCCAAATGCAGTGAAACTTTTTGTGGATTTTTTTGGACCAGAAGACATCCAGTGGCCGGAGAAGCGCCGGGGGGGGGGGGTGCTCCGAGGGGAGCACTGTTGGGGAACGCAGTAATTTCAAAAAAATTCCTACGCACACGCAAGATCTATGTGATGCATAGCAACGAGCGACAGAGTGTAGTCCACTTACCTCGTAGACCGTAAGCGGAAACGTTATGACAACACGATTGATGTAGTCGTACATCTTCATGGTCCGACCGATCCTAGTACCGAAAGTACGGCACCTCCACGATCTTCACACGTTCAGCTCGATGACATCCCTATTGGAAATATGCCCTAGAGGCAATAATAAAATGGTTATTATTATATTTCCTTGTTCATGATAATTGTCTATTGTTCATGCTATAATTGTGTTATCCGGAAATCGTAATACATGTGTGAACACATAGACCATAACATGTCCCTAGTGAGCCTCTAGTTGACTAGCTCGTTGATCAATAGATGGTTATGGTTTCCTGACCATGGACATTGGATGTCATTGATAACGGGATCACATCATCAGGAGAATGATGTGATGGACAAGACCCAATCCTAAGCATAGCACTAGATTGTGTAGTTCGTTTGCTAAAGATTTTCTAATGTCAAGTATCATTTCCTTAGACCATGAGATCGTGCAACTCCCAGATACCGTAGGAATGCTTTGGGTGTACCAAACGTCACAACGTAACTGGGTGGCTATAAAGGTGCACTACAGGTATCTCTGAAAGTGTCTGTTGGGTTGGCACGGATCGAGACTGGGATTTGTCACTCCGTATGACGGAGAGGTATCTCTGGGCCCACTCGGTAATGCATCATCATAATGAGCTCAATGTGACTAAGTAGTTAGTCACGGGATCATGCATTATGGAACGAGTAAAGTGACTTGCCGGTAACGAGATTGAACGAGGTATTGGGATACGGACGATCGAATCTCGGGCAAGTAACGTACCGATTGACAGAGGGAATTGTATACGGGATTTCTTGAATCCTCGACATCTTGGTTCATCCGATGAGATCATCATGGAACATGTGGGAGCCAACATGGGTATCCAGATCCCGCTGTTGGTTATTGGCTAGAGATCGGTCTCGGTCATGTCTGCATGATTCCAGAACCCGTAGGGTCTACACACTTAAGGTTCGATGACGCTAGGGTTATAAGGAAGATTTGTATGTGGTTACCGAATGTTGTTCGGAGTCCCGGATGAGATCCCGGACGTCACGAGGAGTTCCGAAATGGTCCGGAGGTGAAGATTTATATATGGGAAGTCATCATACGGTCACTGAAAATATTCGGGGGTATACCGGTATTGTACCGGGACCACCGGAGGGGTTCCGGGGGTCCACCTGCCCCGGAGGGCCTTATGGGGTTTAGGTGGAAGGGAACCAGCCCCTAAGTGGGCTGGGCGCCATCCCCCCTAGAGCCCATGCGCCTAGGGTTGGGGGGAACCCTAAAGGGGGCGCCCCCCTTGCTTGGGGGGCAAGCCCCCTCCCCCTTGGCCGCCGCCCCCTCTCTAGATCTCATCTAGAGGGGCCGGCCCCCTTCCCCTGCTCCCTATAAATAGAGGGGTAGAGGGAGGGCTGCTGGACGACATCCAAGGCGCAGCCCCTCCCCTCCCCAACACCTCTCCTCCTCCGCGTGAGCTTGGCGAAGCCCTGCCGGAGAACTGCCACTCCATCACCACCACGCCGTCGTACTGCTGTTGGAGCCTTCTTCCTCAACCTCTCCCTCCTCCTTGCTGGATCAAGGCGCGGGAGACGTCACCGGGCTGCACGTGTGTTGAACACGGAGGTGCCATTGTTCGGCGCTAGGATCGGAATCCACCGCGATCTGAATCGCTACGAGTACGACTCCCTCAACCGCGTTTTTGCAACACTTCCGTCTCGCGATCTTCAATGGTACGAAGATGCACTCCCCTCTCGTTGCTAGTAAACTCCATAGATTGATCTTGGTGATGCGTAGAATTTTTTTAATTTCTGCAACGATCCCCAACAGTGGCATCATGAGCTAGGTCTATGCGTAGTTTCTATGCACGAGTATAACACAAGTTGTTGTGGGCGTCAACTTTGTCAATTTACTTGCCGTTACTAGTCTTATCTTGATTCGGCGGCATCATGGGATGAAGCGGCCCGGACCGACCTTACATGTATGCTTACGTGAGACAGGTTCCACCGACTGACATGCACTAGTTGCATAAGGTGGCTAGCGGGTGTCTGTCTCTCCCACTTTAGTCGGATCAGATTCGATGAAAAGGGTCCTTTATGAAGGGTAAATAGAAATTGGCATATCACGTTGTGGTTTTGGCGTAGGTAAGAAACGTTCTTGCTAGAAACCTATAGCAGCCACGTAAAAATTTGCAACAACAATTAGAGGACGTCTAACTTGTTTTTGCAGCATGTGTCATGTGATGTGATATGGCCAGAAGAATGTGATGAATGATATATGTGATGTATGAGATTGATCATGTTCTTGTAATAGGAATCACGACTTGCATGTCGATGAGTATGACAACCGGCAGGAGCCATAGGAGTTGTCTTAATTTATTTATGACCTGCGTGTCAATTGAAATGTCATGTAATTACTTTACTTTATTGCTAACCGTTAGCCATAGTAGTAGAAGTAATAGTTGGCGAGACAACTTCATGAAGACACGATGATGGAGATCATGGTGTCATGCCGGTGACGATGATGATCATGGCGCCCCGAAGATGGAGATCGAAAGGAGCAAAATGATATTGGCCATATCATGTCACTATTTGATTGCATGTGATGTTTATCATGTTTTACATCTTATTTGCTTAGAACGACGGTAGCATAAATAAGATGATCCCTCGCTAAAATTTCAAGAAAGTGTTCCCCCTAACTGTGCACCGTTGCGAAGGTTCGTTGTTCCGAAGCACCACGTGATGATCGGGTGTGATAGGTTCTAACGTTCGCATAAAACGGGTGTAAGCCAGATTTACACACGCAATACACTTAGGTTGACTTGACGAGCCTAGCATGTACAGACATGGCCTCGGAACACAAGAGACCGAAAGGTCGAACATGAGTCGTATAGCAGATACGATCAACATGAAGATGTTCACCGATGATGACTAGTCCGTCTCACGTGATGATCAGGCACGGCCTAGTTGACTCGGATCATGTATCACTTAGATGACTAGAGGGATGTCTGTCTGAGTGGGAGTTCATTAATAATTTGATTAGATGAACTTAATTATCATGAACTTAGTCTAAAATCTTTACAATATGTCTTGTAGATCAAATGGCCCACGCTAATGTCAACCTCAACTTCAACGCGTTCCTAGAGAAGACCAAGCTGAAAGACGATGGTAGCAACTATACGGACTGGGTCCGGAACTTGAGGATCATCCTCATAGCTGCCAAGAAAGCATATGTCCTTGAAGACCGCTAGGTGAAGAACCCGTCCCAGCAAACCAAGACGTTATGAACGCCTGGCAAACACATGTTGATGATTACTCCCTGGTTCAGTGCGGCATGCTTTACAGCTTAGAACCGGGGCCCCAAAAGCGTTTCGAGCAGCACGGAGCATGTGAGATGTTCCAAGAGCTGAAAATGGTTTTCCAAGCTCATGCCCGGGTCGAGAGATATGAAGTCTCCGACAAGTTCTACAGTTGTAAGATGGAGGAGAATAGTTCCGTCAGCGAACACATACTCAAAATGTCTGGGTTGCACAACCTCTTGTCTCTGCTGGGAGTTAATCTCCCGGATGACGCGGTCGTTGACAGAATCCTTCAGTCGCTTCCTCCTAGCTACAAGAGCTTTGTGATGAACTTCAATATGCAGGGGATGGAGAAAACCATTCCTGAGGTATATTCGATGCTGAAATCAGCGGAGGTGGAGATCAAAAAGGAACATCAAGTGTTGATGGTGAATAAGACCACTAAGTTCAAGAAAGGCAAGGGTAAAAAGAGCTTCAAGAAAGACTGCAAGGGAGTTGCTGCGCCCGGTAAGCAAGCTGCCGGGAAGAAGACGAAGAATGGACCCAAGCCTGAGACTGAGTGCTTTTATTGCAAGGGAAACCGTCACTGGAAGCGGAACTGCCCCAAGTACTTAGCGGATAAGAAGGCCGGAAATACCAAAGGTATATGTGATATACTTGTTATTGATGTGTACCTAACCAGCGCTCGTAGTAGCTCCTGGGTATTTGATACCGGTGCGGTTGCTCATATTTGTAACTCAAAGCAGGAGCTGCGGAATAAGCGGAGACTGGCGAAGGACGAGGTGACGATGCGCGTCGGGAATGGTTCCAAGGTCGATGTGATCGCCGTCGGCACGCTACCTCTACATTTACCTACAGGATTAGTTTTAAACCTCAATAATTGTTATTTAGTGCAGCTTTGAGCATGAACATTGTATCTGGATCTCGTTTGATGCGAGATGGCTACTCATTTAAATCCGAGAATAATGGTTGTTCTATTTATTTGAGAGATATGTTTTATGGTCATGCCCCGCTGGTCAATGGTTTATTCTTAATGAATCTCGAACGTGATGTTACACATATTTATAGTGTGAATGCCAAGAAATGTAAGGTTGATAATGATAGTCCCACATACTTGTGGCACTGCCGCCTTGGTCACATTGGTGTCAAACGCATGAGGAAACTCCATGCAGATGGACTTTTGGAGTCTCTTGATTATGAATCATTTGACACGTGTGAACCATGCCTCATGGGCAAGATGACCAAGACTCCGTTCTTCGGAACAATGGAGCGAGCAACCAACTTATTGGAAATCATACATACCGATGTGTGCGGTCCAATGAGCGTTGAGGCTCGCGGTGGCTATCGTTATGTTCTCACCCTCACTGACGACTTAAGTAGATATGAGTATGTCTACTTAATGAAACACAAGTCTGAGACCTTTGAAGAGTTCAAGGAATTTCAGAGTGAGGTTGAGAATCAACGTGACAGGAAAATAAAGTTCTTACGATCAGATCATGGAGGGGAATATTTGAGTCACGAATTTGGCACACACTTAAGGAAATGTGGAATTGTTTCACAACTCACGCCGCCTGGAACACCTCAGCGTAATGGTGTGTCCGAACGTCGTAATCGCACTCTATTGGATATGGTGCGATCTATGATGTCTCTTACCGATCTACCGCTATCATTTTGGGGTTATGCTTTAGAGACTGCCGCATTCACTTTAAATAGGGCTCCGTCGAAATCCGTTGAGACGACACCATATGAATTATGGTTTGGAAAGAAACCTAAGCTGTCGTTTCTTAAAGTTTGGGGATGCGATACTTATGTCAAGAAACTTCAACCTGAAAAGCTCGAACCCAAGTCGGAAAAATGCGTCTTCATAGGATACCCTAAGGAAACCATTGGGTATACCTTCTACCTCAGATCCGAAGGCAAAATCTTCGTTGCCAAGAACGGGTCCTTTCTGGAGAAAGAGTTTCTCTCGAAAGAAGTAAGTGGGAGTAAAGTGGAACTTGATGAGATGACCCCTCTCGAACCAGAAAGTAGCACAACACAAGAAAATGTTTCTGTGGTGCCTGCACCGACTAGAGAGGAAGTTAATGATGACGATCATGATCAAGTTACCACTGAACTTCGTAGGTCCACAAGGACACGTTCCGCACCAGAGTGGTACGGCAACCCTGTCCTGGAAATCATGTTGTTGGACAACGGTGAACCTTCGAACTATGAAGAAGCAATGGCGGGCCCAGATTCCGAGAAATGGCTTGAAGCCATGCAATCCGAGATAGGATCCATGTATGAAAACAAAGTATGGACTTTGACAGACTTGCCCGATGATCGGCGAGCGATAGAAAATAAATGGATATTTAAGAAGAAGACGGACGCGGATGGAAATGTTACCATCTATAAAGCTCGACTTGTTGCTAAGTGTTATCGACAAGTTCAAGGAGTTGACTACGATGAGACCTTCTCACCCGTAGCGAAGCTGAAGTCCGTCTGAATCATGTTAGCAATTGCCGCATTCTACGATTATGAAATATGGCAAATGGACGTAAAAACGGCATTCCTTAATGGCTTCCTTAAGGAAGAATTGTATATGATGCAGCTAGAAGGTTTTGTTGATCCTAAGAATGCTGACAAGGTATGCAAGCTCCAGCGCTGAATTTATGGGCTGGTGCAGGCATCTCGGAGTTGGAATATTCGCTTTGATGAGATGATCAAAGCATTTGGGTTTACACAGACTTATGGAGAAGCCTGTGTTTACAAGAAAGTGAGTGGGAGCTCCGTATCATTTCTCATATTATATGTAGATGACATACTATTGATGGGAAATGATATAGAATTCCTGGAAAGCATAAAGGCCTACTTGAATAAGTGTTTTTCAATGAAGGACCTTGGAGAAGCTGCTTACATATTAGGCATCAAGATCTATAGAGATAGATCGAGACGCCTCATAGGTCTTTCACAAAGCACATACCTTGACAAGATATTGAAGAAGTTCAATGTGGATCAGTCCAAGAAGGGGTTCTTGCCTGTATTGCAAGGTGTGAGATTGAGCACGGCTCAATGCCCGACCACGTCAGAAGATAGAGAAAAGATGAGCGTCATCCCCTATGCCTCGGCCATAGGGTCTATTATGTATGCCATGCTGTGTACCAGACCTGATGTAAACCTTGCCGTAAGTTTGGTAGGAAGGTACCAAAGTAATCCCGGCATGGAACACTGGACATCGGTCAAGAACATCCTGAAGTACCTGAATAGGACTAAGGATATGTTTCTCATTTATGGAGGTGACGAAGAGCTCGTTGTAAAGGGTTACGTCGATGCTAGCTTCGACACAGATCTGGATGACTCTAAGTCACAAACCGGATACGTGTATATTTTGAATGGTGGGGCAGTCAGCTGGTGCAGTTGCAAGCAAAGCGTCGTGGCGGGATCTACATGTGAAGTAGAGTACATGGCAGCCTCAGAGGCAGCACATGAAGCAATCTGGATGAAGGAGTTCATTGCCGACCTAGGAGTTATTCCCAATGTATCGGGGCCGATGACTCTCTTCTATGACAACACTGGAGCTATTGCCCTTGCCAAGGAGCCCAGGTTTCACAAGAAGACCAGGCACATCAAGCGTCGCTTAACCTCCATTCGTGAAAATGTTCAAAATGGAGACATAGATATTTGTAAATTGCATACGGATTTGAATGTCGCAGATCCGTTGACTAAACCTCTTCCACGGGCCAAACATGATCAACACCAGAACTCTATGGGTGTACGATTCATCACAATGTAACTAGATTATTGACTCTAGTGCAAGTGGGAGACTGTTGGAAATATGCCCAAGAGGCAATAATAAAATGGTTATTATTATATTTCCTTGTTCATGATAATTGTCTATTGTTCATGCTATAATTGTGTTATCCGGAAATCGTAATACATGTGTGAACACATAGACCATAACATGTCCCTAGTGAGCCTCTAGTTGACTAGCTCGTTGATCAATAGATAGTTACGGTTTCCTGACCATGGACATTGGATGTCATTGATAATGGGATCACATCATTAGGAGAATGATGTGATGGACAAGACCCAATCCTATGCATAGCACTAGATTGTGTAGTTCGTTTGCTAAAGATTTTCTAATGTCAAGTATCATTTCCTTAGACCATGAGATCATGCAACTCCCGGATACCGTAGGAATGCTTTGGGTGTACCAAACGTCACAACGTAACTGGGTGGCTATAAAGGTGCACTACAGGTATCTCCGAAAGTGTCTGTTGGGTTGGCACGGATCGAGACTGGGATTTGTCACTCCGTATGACGGAGAGGTATCTCTGGGCCCACTCGGTAATGCATCATCATAATGAGCTCAATGTGACTTAGTAGTTAGCCACAGGATCATGCATTACGGAACGAGTAAAGTGACTTGCCAGTAACGAGATTGAACGAGGTATTGGGATACCGACGATCGAATCTCGGGCAAGTAACGTACCGATTGACAAAGGGAATTGTATACGGGATTGCTTGAATCCTCGACATCGTGGTTCATCCGATGAGATCATCGTGGAACATGTGGGAGCCAACATGGGTATCCAGGTCCCGCTGTTGGTTATTGGCTAGAGAGCGGTCTCAGTCATGTCTGCATGATTCCCAAACCCGTAGGGTCTACACACTTAAGGTTCGATGACGCTAGGGTTATAAGGAAGATTTGTATGTGGTTACCGAATGTTGTTCGGAGTCCCAGATGAGATCCTGGACGTCATGAGGAGTTCCGGAATGGTCTGGAGGTGAAGATTTATATATGGGAAGTCGTCATACGGTCACCGGTAATATTTGGGGGTATACCGGTATTGTACCGGGACCACCGGATGGGTTCCGGGGGTCCACCGGGAGGGTCCACCTGCCCCGGAGGGTCTTATGGGCTGTAGGTGGAAGGGAACCAGCCCCTAAGTGGGTTGGGCGCCATCCCCCTAGGGCCCATGCGCCTAGGGTTGGGGAGGAACCCTAAAGGGGGCGCCCCCTTGCTTGGGGGGCAAGCCCCCTCCCCCTTGGCCGCCGCCCCCCTCTCTAGATCTCATCTAGAGGGGCAGGCCCCCTTCCCCTTCTCCCTATAAATAGAGGGGTAGAGGGAGGGCTGCCGGACGACATCCAAGGCGCAGCCCCTTCCCTCCCCAACACCTCTCCTCCTCCGCGTGAGCTTGGCGAAGCCCTGCAGGAGAACTGCCACTCCATCACCACCACGCCATCGTGCTGCTGTTGGAGCCTTCTTCCTCAACCTCTCCCTCCTCCTTGCTGGATCAAGGCGCGGGAGACGTCACCGGGCTACACGTGTGTTGAATGCGGAGGCGCCGTTGTTCGGCGCTAGGATCGGAATCCACCGCGATCTGAATCGCTACGAGTACGACTCCCTCATCCGCGTTTTTGCAACACTTCCGTCTCGCGATCTTCAACGGTACAAAGATGCACTCCCCTCTCGTTGCTAGTAAACTCCATAGATTGATCTTGGTGATGCGTAGAATTTTTTTAATTTCTGCAACGATCCCCAACAATCCCACGAACTCTCGATCCAGCTGAGTGTCGAGGGAGAGCTTCGTCAGCACGACGGCGTGATGACGGTGATGATGAAGCTACCGGCGCAGGGCTTCGCCTAAGCACTACGACGATATGACCGAGGTGGATTATGGTGGAGGGGGGCACCGCACACGGCTAAGACAATGATCAACTTGTGTGTCTATGGGGTGCCCCCATCCCCCGTATATAAATGAGTGGAGGAGGGGGAGGGCCGACCCTCTCTATGGCGCGCCCTAGGGGAGTCCTACTCCCACCGGGAGTAGGATTCCCCCCTTCCAAGTAGGAGTAGGAGAGCAAGGAAGGAGGAGAGAGGGAGGAAGGA
>NC_057802.1:473637309-473679577 GCF_018294505.1 Triticum aestivum | reverse complement strand
GGGGGCGCCCCCTCCTAGGCCGCCTCCTCCTCTCTCCCACTAAGGCCCAATAAGGCCCATACACTTCCCGGGGGGTTCCGATTAACTTTCGGTGCTCCGGTAAATGCCCGAACTCATCCGGAACCATTCCGATGTCCAAACATAGTCATCCAATATATCGATCTTTATGTCTCGACCATTTCGAGACTCCTCGTTATGTCCGTGATCACATCCGGGACTCCGAACAACCTTCGGTACATCAAAACACATAAACTCATAATACCGATCGTCACAGAATGTTAAGCGTGCGGACCCTATGGGTTCGATAACTATGTAGGCATGACCAAGACTCATCTCCGGTCAATAACCAATAGCGGAACCTGGATGCTCATATTGGTTCCTACATATTCTACGAAGATCTTTATCGGTCAAACCGCATAACAACATACATTGTTCCCTTTGTCATCGGTATGTTACTTGCCCGAGATTTGATCGTCGGTATCTCAATACCTAGTTCAATCTCGTTACCAGCAAGTCTGTTTACTCATTCCGTAATACATCATCCTGCAACTAACTCATTAGTCACATTGCTTGCCAGGCTTATATTGATGTGCATTACCGAGAGGGCCCTGAGATACCTCTCCGACAATCGGAGTGAAAAATCCTAATCTTGATCTATGCCAACTCAACAAACACCATTGGAGACACCTGTAGAGCATCTTTATAATCACCGAGTTACGTTGTGACGTTTGATAGCACACCAAGTGTTCCTCCGGTATTCGGGAGTTGCATAATCTCATAGTCATAGGAACATGTATAAGTCATGAAGAAAGCAATAGCAACATACTAAACGATCAAGTGCTAAGCTAACGGAATGGGTCAAGTCAATCACATCATTCTCTAATGATGTGATCCCGTTAATCAAATGACAACTCATGTCTATGGCTAGGAAACTTAACCATCTTTGATTCAACGAGCTAGTCAATTAGAGGCATACTAGTGACACTCTGTTTGTCTATGTATTCACACATGTACTAATTTTCCGGTTAATACAATTCTAGCATGAATAATAAACATTTATCATGATATAAGGAAATATAATTAACAACTTTATTATTGCCTCTAGGGCATATTTCCTTCAGTCTCCCACTTGCACTAGAGTCAATAATCTAGATTACACAGTAATGATTCTAACACCCATGGAGTCTTGGTGCTGATCATGTTTTGCTCGTGAGAGAGGCTTAGTCAATGGGTCTGCAACATTTAGATCCGTATGTATCTTGCAAATCTCTATGTCTCCCTCCTTGACTTGATCGCGGATGGAATTGAAGCGTATCTTGATGTGCTTGGTTCTCTTGTGAAATCTGGATTCCTTTGCCAAGACAATTGCACCAGTATTGTCACAAAAGATTTTCATTGGACCCGATGCACTAGGTATGGCACCTAGATCGAATATGAACTCCTTCATCCAGACTCCTTCATTTGCTGCTTCCGAAGCTGCTATGTACCCCGCTTCACACGTAGATCCCACCACGACGCTTTGCTTAGAACTACACCAACTGACAGCTCCACCGTTCAATATAAATATGTATCCGATTTGTGACTTAGAGTCATCCGGATCATTGTCAAAGCTTGCATCGATGTAACCATTTACGACGAGCTCTTTGTCACCTCCATAAACGAGAAACATATCCTTAGTCCTTTTCAGGTATTTCAGGATGTTCTTGACCGCTGTCCAGTAATCCACTCCTGGATTATTGTGGTACCTCCCTGCTAAACTAATAGCAAGGCACACATCAGGTCTTGTACACAACATTGCATACATGACAGAGCCTATGGCTGAAGCATAGGGAACAACTTTCATTTTCTCTCTATCTTCTGCAGTGGTCGGGCATTGAGTCTGACTCGACTTCACACCTTGTAACACAGGCAAGAACCCTTTCTTTGCTTGATCCATTTTGAACTTCTTCAAAACTTTATCAAGGTATGTGCTTTGTGAAAGTCCAATTAAGCGTCTCGATCTATCTCTATAGATCTTGATGCCCAATATATAAGCAGCTTCACCGAGGTCTTTCATTGAAAAACTCTCGTTCAAGTATCCTTTTATGCTATCCAGAAATTCTATATCATTTCCAATCAACAATATGTCATCCACATATAATAGTAGAAATGCTACAGAGCTCCCACTCACTTTCTTGTAAATACATGCTTCTCCAAAAGTCTGTATAAAACCATATGCTTTGATCACACTATCAAAGCATTTATTCCAACTCTGAGATGCTTGCACCAGTCCATAAATGGACCGCTGGAGCTTGCACACTTTGTTAGCATCCTTTGGATCGATAAAACCTTCGAGTTGCATCATATATAACTCTTCTTCTAGAAATCCATTCAGGAATGCAGTCTTTACATCCATTTGCCAAATTTCATAATCATAAAATGCAGCAATTGCTAACATGATCCGGACAGACTTAAGCATCGCTACGGGAGAGAAGGTCTCATCGTAGTCAACTCCTTGAACTTGTCGAAAACCTTTCGCAACAAGTCAAGCTTTGTAGACAGTAACATTACCGTCAGCGTCAGTCTTCTTCTTGAAGATCCATTTATTCTCGATGGCTTGCCGATCATCGGGCAAGTCAGCCAAAGTCCACACTTTGTTCTCATACATGGATCCCATCTCAGATTTCATGGCCTCAGGCCATTTCGCGGAATCTGGGCTCATCATCGTTCCTCATACCGCCCCGCTTGCCGAGATCATAGGCAGCCAGGATGCATCCGGCTGGGTGGCTAAGTGGGCCATTGCGCTTGCTCCTTACACAATCTTCTACCAGCCCCACACCGCCATCAAGTCCCAAGCGTTGGCCAACTTCCTTGTCGACTGGGCCGAGACCCAGTACCTACCACCGGCTCCCGACTCCACTCATTGGCGGATGCACTTTGATGGGTCCAAGATGCGCACCGGCTCGGCAGCCGGCATCGTCCTCACCTCTCCCAAAGGCGACAAACTCAGATACACGCTGCAAATCCATTTTGCCGCCTCCAACAATGTGGCTGAGTATGAGGCGCTCATACACGGGCTCCGGCTAGCCAAAGAGCTCGGCATACGCCGGATCCTGTGTTATGGCGACTCGGACTTGGTGGTCCAGCAGTCGTCTGGCAACTGGGATGCCAAGGATGCAAACATGGCGAGCTATCGATTCCTCGTCCAGCAGATTAGTGGATACTTTGAAGGGTGCGAGTTCCTTCACATGCCACGGGCCGACAACGACCAAGCAGATGCCCTGGCACGGATCGGCTCCAACCGACAGGCTATACCAACCGGTGTCTCTCTCCAGCACCTCCTCAAACCGTCTATCAAGCCGTCTCGAGAATCGGACTCTATCTTCGTACCGCCCGCCCCTGATGCAGCCGGATCCGACTGGAGGAACCCAGCAGGCGGCTCGGGGACTTCGACAAGCGGCCCGGGGACTGCCATAGTCGCACCCGGCTCGGGGACTTTAGAACCCGGCCCGGGGACTGCAGCAGTCGGCCTGGGGACTGCAGCGGCACAAGAAGTGGTGGCCGACTCCAACTCTCCACCACCCAACTCACCCACCCGGGTCACAGTGGCCGTACTAACAATAGAATAAGTCACAACTCCATCATGGGCCCAGCCCATCCTCAACTTCCTAGTCAACAGAGAGCTGCCGACTGATGAGTTCTCGGCAAGACTAGTGCAACGCCGAGCCGGAGCATACGCAATAATAAACAAAGAACTTGTCAAGCGTAGTGTCACTGGAGTCTTCGAACGCTGCGTCGAGCCAGAGAAGGGCATAGCAATCCTCAAGGATATCCACCAAGGCGAATGCGGCCACCACACAGCCTCAAGATCACTTGTCGCCAAAGCTTTCCGCCATGGTTTCTTCTGGCCGACTGCTTTGGAAGATGCCAAGGAATTAGTCAAATGTTGCAAAGGATGCCAAGTCTTCAGTTCCAAGCAACACCTACTGGCTTCTGCACTCAAGACCATCCCCCTCACCTGGCCCTTTGCCATTTGGGGGCTGGACATGGTGGGCCCATTCAAGACAGCCCGCGGCGGCATGACACATTTGCTTGTCCCCGTGGACAAATTTACCAAGTGGATTGAAGCGAAGCCGATCAAGAAGCTGAATGGGCCGACTGCCGTGACATTCATCGCAGACATCACTACTCGGTATGGTGTGCCACACAGCATCATCACCGACAACGGCACAAATTTTGCCAAGGGAGCACTGGCACGTTTCTGCGTGACACAGGGCATCCGACTGGATTTAGCGTCCGTTGCCCACCCGCAGTCAAACGGCCAGGTCGAGCGAGCAACGGCCTCATCCTCTCCGGCATCAATCCCCGACTGGTCGTACCACTGGAGCGTTCGGCCGGCTGCTGGCTCGATGAGCTGCCGGCTGTCCTCTGGAGTCTACGTACTACCCAAAACAAGTCAACCGGCTTCACTCCGTTCTTGCTTGTATATGGTGCCGAGGCGGTCATCCCAACTAACATCGAGTTCGACTCGCCTCGGGTCACCATGTACATGGAGGCGGAGGCCAAGGAAGCGCGAGAAGACGGCGTCGACCTGCTGGAAGAGGGCCAGCTGTTAGCACTCAGCCGGTCCGCCATCTACCATCAGGGTTTGCGCCGTTACCACAACCGGAAGGTCAAGCCAAGATCCTTCCAAGAGGGCGACCTTGTGCTCCGGCTGATCCAGCGAACAGCGGGCCAGCACAAGCTCTCGGCCCCTTGGGAAGGCCCTTTCATCGTCAGCAAGGCACTAGGCAATGACTCCTACTACGTGATCGATGCACAGAAGCCAAGAGCACCCAAGAGGGATGATTCCGGCAAGGAGTCGGGACGACCATGGAGGGCCAACCTCTTGAGAAGATTTTACAGTTGAAAGCAGTATGTATCATGCTACCTTTTTTGTATTAAGTACGAGACAACGGGCCCCCCGAGGCGCACTCGGGGACTGCCCTCCTTTATCTATGAATGACGAGTGTCATACTCATGAATGTATCTGTACATTTGATTTTCTATCTGGCACCGGGTTCGACTAGTCGGCCCGGGGACTGGCCGCCTTAAGTTATATTAAAAGTTCTACCTGAAGTCAGACAAGTAGTGTGACCAGCACCCGAGCCCTCTCTTGTTGAAATTCGCAGCTCGAAGAACCGACTGTCCGACTAGCAAGAGCCAAAGGCATAAAGGATGCCCACATGAAAAATGGCTATGGACTAACGAACTTATATAACACAAGCCGGCCTCCAACCACGCCTACCGGCTATCAAAACAGCTGGCTGGCCGGCCTCCCAGTCACTTCGCTACAATCCAACAAAGCTAGAGTACTTGCCCTCCCAACTGGCCAAGCACTTCTCCAGCCACAGACTGCAGAGCAGTTGTCCGGCTGGGAAGGCGGCAACCAAGGGAGGGCGGCAATGGAAACAACCGAAGGACGACGAGCAAAGAACAAGGGAAAGCCAAACGCATGCATAATTATATTTACACATAAGGCCTCCAACAGGCCGGCAGTCAATATAGTTCGAATACACCCCCAGTGGGTGGAATTGTGCAAACTTAACAAAATACTGTTTCAAGAGTAATAAAACAGGAAAGAAGAGGCAGCAAATTAGACTAAGGGCGCAGCAGGGGAGCCGGGTTGGTCGGTGGAGACGGTGGCACCGGCTGGAGGAGTGGCCGGCTGGCGAGTCTCGTCTAGATCATCGCCGGCTGCAGGCGGTGCGCTCACACGTGCCTTGTTGCTGGAGGCACGGTCAAGCTGAGGCTGACCGGCCGCTCCACCATCTGGCGCGGCATCTTCACCCTCCTCCTCCTCCTCGCCCTCGTCGCTAGAGTCGATCTCCTCCGCCGAGTCCTCGCCATCTGCCGGGTTCAGCCCGAACCACTCCTCCGGCTGGGCAATGCCGTTGTCGTCCACCTCAGGAGTAAAGGCGCCGGTGTCGGTGTAGTCGGCGATCGCCGAGGCTCGCTGGATGATAGCCGGCCGCACCGGCTCCAGCTCCGTGTCGGCCTCCTGCCGCCAGGTGGCCAACTGGTCCAAACTCAGCTCGGGATACCAGGCCTTGACGAACTCCAGCGCCCGCCTGGCACCGGACCGAGCCGCAGAAGCCTTCCAAGCCTCGAAGCGGCCGGCCGCCACCTCTAGCCAGTCGGCAGTACGACTGGGGGTGCGGGGAATCACCTCACCGGGCCTGAGAGCGGCCAGCACCTGCGCCCCAACATGCTGAAGCCGGCGGAGCATGCGGTGAGCTGGCTGGAGGCGGGCTTGAATCGCCAAGAGCTGTTCCTCCGGCGATCGGCGAGCGTTCAGCGCGATCGTGGCACCAGCCTGCCTTTGCGCCTCGCGGTGGGCCTCGACGACCTGGTTGGCGGCAGTAGAGTAGCCAGGGAAGTACTCTGCGCGAGAAAGAAAGAGAAAAAAGAGAAAAATACCAAGTCAGAAAATGATCCAAACAGCAAGCGACAAGCAAGGCACGAAGAAGAGGGCGGCCTACCATCAACCAAGTCTTCGATCTGGCCGTAGCCGTTGATCAACGACTGCCTCGCCTCGGCCCAGCTCACCGCCTCCGTCTCATATTCGGCTTGAAGGGCGGCCTCGCTGTCCTGCACCGCCTTCAGGGCCGCCTTGTGGCTCTCCTCCTGGTCGGCTAGCCTCTTGGCTAGGCGGTCACGCTCCTGGGCCAAGGCGTCAAACTCGGCCTCCTTAGCGCGAAGGGCGGCCTGAGTCCCACCCAGCTGCTCCCTCAGTTTGGCGTTGGCCACTGTAGACATGGCAGAGAAGAAAGAAGCAATAAGGAAGAAGTCGTCAAGAAAGATCCAACCCGACTGCTCAGCAGTCGGCCCGAGTCTCGGGGACTACACCCAGTGGGTGCGCTGACGCGCCCCCACATGAGATAAAAGATGAAGCACTTACCCCAGCTCTTAGATAAATCAGCATTCTTCTGGGTCAGCTCCCGAGCCTGGGAGTTGAAGGCAGCTGCACGGAGGTTGTGGTAGTCCTGCAAGTTAGGCAGAGAAGCGAATGAAAACAAGATAGGAAACAAAGCCCGCTAAGAAGTTCCAAGCCGCCTGCTCAGCAGCCGACTCGGAACTCGGGGACTACACCCAGTGGGTGCGCTAACGCACCCCCACGGAAGAAACCAAGATCAAAAAGCAAAACCGGGAAGACTTACACGAATGGCCGCTCGCGTCGCGAGGAACTCGTCATTGTATTGCCTCAGCGCCGCGGCCTGGGAATGAAGCCGGTTCCGGACTTCTTGCGTCGCCACATTCACCATGGCCGATCCTCCACTCGACGTCCACCCCGAGCTGGCGCTGGCCGCCTCCACGTCCTGGGCCGACGAGCTGGAGCCCGCGGCCTTCTGCGGGTCCGGAGCCGAAGTGGCCTTCCCCGCATGCTGGCGCGACGACGACTGTACCAGCAGGTCCGTCCTCGCAGCCGGCTCACCCCCAGCCGATTGCGCCGGCGGCACATTAGGCCGGCTGCCTTGGGCCGCCCCAGTCAGCGAGGCCGGTGCCGCCTCCCTCTCCGGGACGACGACGTCATCCTCCCTCTCCAACCCCGGCAGGTCGCCGCCGGCTTCCTCCGGCGGGGGCTCCGGGACCTCGGGCGCCGCGACACACAGAGGGGTGACAAGCAAGGCCCCCTCCGCTGTCGCCGCGGCCGCAGCCTCCGCTTGGGCCTTGGCCGCCGCGTCGGCACGCGCCTTCGCCGACTCCTCCTCCTCTTGTGCCGCCTTGGCGGCAGCCGCCCTCAGCTCCTCTGCCTCCTGCTCCTCCCGCGCCTCCCGCGCATTTTGCTCCGTCGCCGCCTGAAGCTCGGCGTGGGGGTCCACACGGCGGGTGCTCCCGGATCCTCCCGGCGATCCAACCACGGAGGCGGCAGCAACCCGCTCAAGAGAAAGCGGAGCCCTGATTTTTGAGAAAGGACAAGGATTCAGAAATCTACAAAGAAAAGAAGAAAGAGTACGCCAAAGAATATACACTTACGCTGACACCGTCTGTGGCTGCTTCACCACCTTGCGGAAGCGGGCCGCCTTCGCGGCCGCCTCATCCCGCCTGGTCGCTGCCGCCCCGCCCTTGGGGTTCTTCGGCCGACTGCCGAACAAGCCCGACACGGCCTGACGCTTCTGCCCGCCGCCCCGAGCAGGCGGCGCGGCGGAGGAACCCGCGCCATGGCCGGACGCCGGCTGGCGGCGTGGGACGATTTCCGCCTCGTCGTCATCCGGCCAGTCGTCGAAGCTGACTCCAAGCCCGGAGCCGCCTGCTTCGCCGCCGGCTTCGCCGCCTCCCGCCTCGGTGTTGTCGTCCATGGCGGCCGCCCCCAAGTCGTGGTCCTCCAAGTCATGCTCCATCCGGTCGGGAAGAAATCGGCGATCCGCCCCTGACCCGGCCGCAGGTCGAAGGAGAGGGCTCGGCCAAGACGTGCCGACTGGTCAGAGTCGGCCAAGAAAAACTCGGCGACAAAACTAAGAGAAGAAAGGATAAAGTGAGCATACCGTAGGCGGAGGATGTGCACGGGAGTATGGCTCCTTGCCAAACCGCCACTCTGCGGAGAGCTTGCAGTTCGCAAGATAATTCACCATATGAGCCACCTCGTCGTGCGGCATATCCTTGGTGCACATCCGACTCGGATCGAGTTGGCCGCTCATCTGACATATCAGGTGAGGGCGGCTTTGGAGCGGAAGCACCCGGCGCGCGACGAAGGCGGCCAGCAAGTCGGACCCAGTCAGGCCCTCCGACTGGATCATCACCCGGAGTCGGGCGACGGCCGCGGCTCCAGCCTGCGACAGCGTCATGGCCTGATAGGACCACTGGGGCCGCCTCCCAGCCGGCGGGCCGGCTACGTAATCCGGCAAGTTGACGTAGTCGCCTTGTGGGGCGACGTTCCTCACGTAGAAATACGACTTCTGCCAGCGCTTCACCGACTGGATCAGCGTGATGACCGGGAAGGGGTTGTCGGCCGCTGTCGGAGTAAATGGCCACGGGTAGCCTAACCGACTCCCCCTGGCTCTTCGAAAAATTATCAGGCTATTCGAGCCTTCAAGCATACGAAGCGTAGGGCCGCCTTCCCCGGCCGGCTATCCCCAGGGCCGACTCCCAGAAGGCGACCCTGTCTCAGAAACCTTCCCCAAGAAAGCTACAAGATGGCCGACTCTAGGAAGCCGGCCCCAAGGGAACCGACTCCCAGAAGCCGGCCGTGAAGAATGCCGACTCCCCGAAGCCGGCCAAGACTGCACCTACCAAGACTGCCCCCACATAACGGTGATAAGACGGGGCGTGGCCGCAGTACAGCCCACTACCCCCGAATCCCGAATCAGGCATGGCCACAGGGCGCCGTACGGGTCAGCCATCTCCCGTCCGGCGCGGCACTGTAGCCATGTTGACCTCGATGTCACCCACGACAAGCGCCAGTATGGCCCGCAGGCGGCGGGCCCCTTTAGCCAGAGAGACGCTCGAAGGCGGCCCGGCCTCCCCTAGTCGGCTGGGGGCGTAGCCGGCTCCCAATAGCCGGCTACCTCCCTCCCTCGAAACATGTGCCCCATTAAGGAGACAAGACGAGGTGAGGCTACAGTGAGAGCCCGCTAGGCGGCGGCACTGTAGCCACATTTACCTCGACAAAGCCCTCATCATCAGGGGCGAGGCAACAGTAACCAGCCGCCGACGAGACCCCCAAGCGGTGGGGCCGGCCTGTCGAACAAGAGGCCGGCAGCCGGCGGGACCCACCAGTCGGCGGGCCCCAATGGCCAGCAGAGAAGCCGGCGAACACGGACACTGACGGCTGGAACCCGCGCCCAGCCGGATTACCATTGTACCCCTGGGGGGTAGGCCTATATAAACCCCCCGGGGCACCCTTGCAAAGGGTTGGTCTCATAGAATTACACACACCACATAGAGAGAAAAGGAGAGCTAGCCTTGCCTTTCTTCTCCCTCGAGCCCAACAGCTCAAGGAGCATTTGTAGCTACTTGTTTTGATCTAGTGATCATGCGGAGACCCCGCAGAACAGGACTAGGGGTGTTATCTCCACGGAGAGCCCCGAACCTGGGTAAGATTCGCCGGCGTGCATGTCTTTGCCTGATCCCGTTTCCAGGCACCGGCGACGTCTTACTGGCTCCCACAATGATAAGCCACCCGTTGGCATATGTCGCACCTACCACCCGACATTTGGCGCCCACCGTGGGGCCAGGTGCACCGTCGTCCGAAGACCTGTTCTGGACGGGAACCCTTTTCCGCCCCCGCGAGCGCAGCCAGCCTGCTGCGCCCGACGGCGTTTGCCTCGACGCGCTGCAAGGCGTCGACGACGCCTACGCAGCGAGCTGCCTCGCCGATCTGCTCGGCAAGGCTCGCATCTCCGACGAGCCCGCGTCCGACGCAGGCACGGACTACCCTGAGAGCCGCCTCGTCAGCCGCCTCGACCAACTTCACGTCTCCAGCGAGCCTGCGGTAGACTTGGAGTCAGTCGGTTCCATCGACCCGATGCTTGTCGACTCCGACACGGCATCGCTCGACGCCTACCCCTCCGATGTGGTAGTCTTCGAAGACCCTCTCCCTCGAGCTGACAGCGGCAGCAGTGCTGTCACTAAAGTGTTGGTCATCAGCCACGTCGCCAACTCGGGCGAGAACGCCTACGACGCCCTGCAAGCGGCGATGCATGACTTATCCATCCCCATCCCGGCCGACGCCGACGCCGAGACCCTGGAGGCACGCCGCCTCGCCCTCATCACGGAAGGCCAGGAGATAGCCTCCATGAGACGCCTCACCGAGGCTCACCAGCGCGAAGTCGACCGCGCCGCCTTTGGCACGCCGCCTCATGGCGGGCCGAGCCGAGCCGGCCTCGTCTAGAAGCGCGGCGCAGCCATTGCCAGCATGCTGGGGGCAGACCGCCCCGTCTACACCACCCCGCTCGAGAATCTGCAAGCCGCTCAGGCGGCCGCTGAGGAGCTAAATGGGCTGGGAGCTGATGAGCTCCCTTACATGACAAGGCGAATCCAGCAGCTGATCGACGCGGCCGCAGCACGGCACGATGCCGGCGCCCGCGCTGAGAGACCTCCCCCGCGCCGAGAGCACGCCGCGACATCCCGGTCGCCGACTGCGAGCGGCGGCCGCGCAAGGAAAGACAAGGAGCCGGCTGCTAGCCGCAGCCGGACTCGGATCACCATCGAGCGCGACGCGGAAGGCCGCCCTCGAGCAGTGGAGCGCCAAGGAAATCCGCCTCCTCCCCCGCCTCGAGGCAAGAGATATCCCACCCCGCCACCTGTCACGCATCCGACTCTTGGTGGCCGACTAGGCCACCGCGAAGGAGTCGGCGAGAACGACGCCCATCACCGGATCGACCGCCTAGCTCGATCCCTGGCGCTGGAAGAAGAAGACGATGTCGGCCCGCCATGCTTCGGCCCCCGCATCCGCGACGAGCCCTTCCCCAAAGGATTCTCGCTCCCCAGAGACACGCCCAAGTACAACGGCTCTGTGAAGCTGGAAGATTGGCTCATCGACTACTCTACTGCTGTCAACATAGCCAACGGCAACAGGCGCGTAGCCGTGAAGTGCGTCCCCCTCATGCTGCAAGGCACGACGCGCACCTGGCTCAACAGCCTCAAGCCCTACAGCGTCAACAGCTGGCTGGACTTCACGGAAGTCTTCGTCCGCAACTTCACCAGCACGTACAAGTGGCCTCCCAAGCCCCGCCAGCTCTCCCTCTGCGTCCAAGGGCCCACCGAGTCGACCCGTGATTACCTCACGCGGTGGGCCGAGCTCCGCAACTCTTGCGAGCGGGTGCACGAGGTTCAGGCCATCGAATACTTCACCGCCGGGTGCCGAGAGGGCACCCTCCTCAAGCACCGACTCCTCTGCGACGAGCTGCTGATCATCATGGACAAGTACGCCACGGCCGACTCCTCGATGAAGACCGAGCTCCGAGTGGACGCCTCTGGGAAGGTGCTCGCTCCGACTCCTAAGACGCCGGCTGGGCGACTCCATTCGGCGCCCCTACCAGAACGATCAGAAGCGCAAGGCCCCTATGCCGCCTCCCACCAGTCGGCAGTTGGCCACAGTCGAAGATGAGCAGCCCGAAGAACGGCCCGCTCCTAAGAAGAAGGGCGGCAAACCGGCTTGGCAGCCGGCCTTCTCCTACGAGCAGACTCTCGATGCCCCCTGCAAGTTCCACAGCGGCGCGAAGCCGTCCAACCACACGACCCGAAAGTGCCACTGGCTCACACGGATCTCCAAGGGCGAGGGGCTGGTGCCGCCTCCGCCTCCCGGCCCGCCGCCTCCAGCCCCCCAGCAGCCGGCTGCTCGCCCAGCAGTCGAAGCCATTCAAGATGAGTTCCCTCAAGAGCACGCCGCCTACGTCATCTTCACGAGCCAAGTTGAAGACAAGCGCAGCCGGCACCGGCAGCACCAAGAGGTCAACGCAGTCGCCTCCAGCAACCCCGAGTTCATGCATTGGTCCGAGAAGCCTATCAATTGGAGCCGGGCCGACCACCCAGAGGTGATGCCATCCCCTGGCTCCTACGCGTTAGTATTGGATGTCACCCTCGCAACGGAGAGGCGAGCTGCCCGATTCTCCCGCGTTCTGATTGATGGCGGAAGCAGTATCAACATACTGTACCGCGATACCATGGAGAAGCTGAACATCAAGGCAAAGCAGCTCATGCCAAGCCGGACCGTGTTCCATGGCATCGTCCCCGGCCTGTCCTGTTCCCCGATCGGCAAGATCAAGATGGATGTTCTCTTCGGAGACAAGGATCACTTTCGCCGAGAAGCAATCTGGTTCGAGGTAGTAGATCTGGAGAGCCCTTACCACGCCTTGCTTGGCCGACCCGCTCTGGCCAAGTTCATGGCTGTGCCCCACTACGCCTACCTGAAGATGAAGATGCCGAGCTCGAAGGGGATCATCACTGTAGCCGGCGACTACAAGAAGTCCATCGAGTGCGCCGCGGCCAGCAGTCGGCTGGCCGAGTCCCTCGTAGTGGCAGAAGAGAAGAAGATGCTGGAGCGAGTTGTGGCCATGGCCGGCAAGCAGCCGGCCTTGTCCCCCAACCCCAAGGATTATGATGCGCAGGGCTCCTTCCAGCCGGCCAAGGAGACGAAGAAGATACATCTGGACCCAGAGAACCCGGAAAGGTTTGCAGTCATTGGTGCAAACCTGGACAGTAAATAGGAAGGCGAGCTCGTCGACTTCCTCCGTGAGAATTGAGACATCTTTGCATGGTCCCCAAAGGACATGCCGGGTGTTCCGAAGGATTTCGCCGAGCACAAATTGCACATCCGAGCCGACGCGAAGCCGGTCAAGCAGCCCCTCCGCAGACTGTCAGAAGAGAAGCGAAGAATCGTAGGAGAAGAGATAGCCCGGCTCCTCGCCGCCAGCTTTATTATGGAAGTATTTTTTCCAGAGTGGCTTGCCAACCCAGTCTTGGTGTTGAAGAAGAACAACAAATGGCATATGTGTATAGACTACACCAGCCTCAACAAGGCCTGCCCCAAAGATCCGTTTGCTTTGCCACGGATTGATCAAGTGATAGACTCCACGGCCGGATGCGAGCTGTTGAAGTTTTTGGATGCCTACTCTGGATACCACCAGATCAAGTTGGACCCAGCAGACCGCCTGAAGACTGCCTTCATCACACCATTCGGAGCTTTCTGTTACCTGACTATGACATTTGGCTTGAGGAATGCCGGTGCCACTTTTCAGCGTTGCATGCAGAAATGCCTCCTCAAGCAACTCGGCAGAAATGCCCACGTCTATGTAGACGATATTGTGGTGAAGACAAAGAAGCGCGGCACCCTGCTGGAGGACCTCAAAGAAACATTTGCCAACTTGCGCCAGTTCCAGATCAAGCTCAACCCCGAGAAATCCGTGTTCGGAGTACCAGCCGGCCAGCTTCTAGGCTTTCTGGTCTCCGAACGCGGCATTGAGTGCAACCCTGTGAAGATCAAGGCCATTGAGAGAATGGAGATTCCCACCAAGTTCGGGATGTGCAGAAATTCACTAGGTGCCTGGCCTCCTTAAACTGCTTTATCAGCCGGCTAGGAGAGAAGGCTCTCCCCCTGTACCGACTCATGAAGAAATCCACTCATTTCGAGTGGAATGACCAAGCAGACCAAGCCTTCCATGAGTTAAAGAAGATGCTGACTACTCCACTTGTCCCGGCGGCGCCGACTGAGAAGGAGCCCATGCTCCTTTACATTGCCGCGACTAGCCGAGTGGTCAGCACAGTTGTCGTGGTCCATGCGCCCGGAAGAAGGCCGAGCCCAGCTAGTCTAGAGGCCGGTATATTATCTAAGCGAAGTACTATCCAGCTCAAAGCAAAACTACCCGCACTACCAGAAGATGTGCTATGGAGTGTACTTTGCCGCCAAGAACATGAAGCCCTAGTTTCAAGAGCATCCCATCACGGTCGTGTGCACTGCCCCGCTTGCCGAGATCATAGGCAGCCGGGATGCATCCGGCCGGGTGGCTAAATGGGCCATTGCGCTAGCACCTTACACAATCTTCTACCAGCCCCGCACCGCCATCAAGTCCCAAGCATTGGCCGACTTCCTCGTCGACTGGGCCGAGACCCAGTACCTACCGCCGGCTCTCGACTCTACCCATTAGCGGATGCACTTCGACGGGTCCAAGATGCGCACCGGCTTGGGAGCCGGCATCGTCCTCACCTCTCCCAAAGGCGACTAACTCAGATACACGCTGCAAATCTACTTCGCCGCCTCCAACAACGTGGCCGAGTACGAGGCGCTCATACACGGGCTCCGGCTAGCCAAAGAGCTCGGCATACGCTGGATCCTGTGTTATGGCGACTCAGACTTGGTGGTCCAGCAGTCATCTGGCGACTGGGACGCCAAGGATGCAAACATGGCGAGCTATCGATTCCTCGTCCAGCAGATCAGCGGGTACTTTGAAGGGTGCGAGTTCCTTCACGTGCCACGGGCCGACAACGACCAAGCACATGCCCTGGCGCGGATCGGCTCCACCCGACAGGCTATACCGACTGGTGTCTCTCTCCAGCGCCTCCTCAAACCGTCCATCAAGCCGTCTCCAGAGTCGGACTCTATCTTCGTACCGTCTGCCACCGATGCAGCCGGATCCGACTGGAGGAACCCAGCAGGCGGCGCGGGGACTTCGACAACCGGCCCGGGGACTGCCGTAGTCGCACCCGGCTCAGGGACTTCAGAACCCGGCCTGGGGACTGCAGCAGTCGGCTCGGGGACTGCAGCGATACAAGAAGCGGTGGTCGACTCCAATTCCCCGCCACCCAACCCACCCACCCGAGTCACGGTGGCCGTACTGACAGTAGAAGAAGTCACAGCTCCATCATGGGCCCAGCCCATCCTCAACTTCCTAGTCAATAGAGAGCTGCCGACTGATGAGATCTCAGCAAGACTAGTGCAACGACGAGCCGGAGCATATGCAATAATAAACAGAGAACTTGTCAAGCGCAGCGTCACTGGAGTCTTCCAGCGCTGCGTCGAGCCAGAGAAAGGTGTGGCAATCCTCAAGGATATCCATCAAGGCGAATGCGGCCACCACGCAGCCTCAAGATCACTTGTGGCCAAGGCTTTCCGCCACGGTTTCTTTTGGCCGACTGCTTTGGAAGATGCCAAAGAGATAGTCAAAAGCTGCAAAGGATGCCAAGTCTTCAGTTCCAAGCAACACCTGCCGGCTTCTGCACTCAAGACCATCCCCCTCACCTGGCCCTTTGCCGTTTGGGGGCTGGACATGGTGGGCCCATTCAAGACAGCCCGCGGTGGCCTGACACATCTGCTTGTCACCGTGGACAAATTTACCAAGTGGATCGAAGCAAAGCCGATCAAGAAGCTGAACGGGCCGACTGCCGTGACGTTCATTGCCGACATCACTACTCGGTACGGCGTGCCCCACAACATCAGCACGGACAATGGCACAAACTTTGCCAAAGGAGCACTGGCACGTTTCTGCGTGACGCAGGGTATCCGACTGGATTTAGCGTCCGTTGCCCACCCGCAGTCAAACGGCCAGGTCGAGCGAGCAAATGGACTCATCCTCTCCGGCATCAAGCCCCGACTGGTCGTACCACTAGAGTGATCGGCTGGCTGCTGGCTCGCTGAGCTGCCGGCTGTCCTCTGGAGTCTGCGTACTACACCTAACAAGTCAACCGGCTTCACTCCGTTCTTCCTTGTATATGGTGCCGAGGCTGTCATCCCAACCGACATCGAGTTCGACTCGCCTCGGGTCACCATGTACACGGAGGCGGAGGCCAAGGAAGCGCGAGAAGACGTCGTCGACCTGCTAGAAGAAGGCCGGCTGTTGGCACTCAGCCGGTCCGCCATCTACCAGCAGGGTTTGCGCCGTTACCACAACCGCAAGGTCAAGCCAAGATCTTTCCAAGAGGGCGACCTTGTGCTTCGGCTGATCCAGCGAACAGCCGGCCAGCACAAGCTCTCGGCCCCTTGGGAAGGCCCTTTCATCATCAGCAAGGCACTAGGCAACGAC
This sequence comes from Triticum aestivum, assembly GCF_018294505.1. Lineage (NCBI taxonomy): Eukaryota > Viridiplantae > Streptophyta > Magnoliopsida > Poales > Poaceae > Triticum > Triticum aestivum. Next base: position 473,663,102 of record NC_057802.1, on the reverse strand, counting down.
TCTTACTACCTGATCGACGCACAAAAACCAAGAGCACGCAAGAGGGATGATTCCGGCAAGGAGTCGGAGCGACCATGGAACGCGAACCTCCTGAGAAGATTTTACAGTTGAAAGCAGTATGTATCATGGTACCTTTTTTGTATTAAGTACGAAACAAAGGGCCCCCCGAGGAGCACTCGGGGACTGCCCTCCTTTATCTATGAACGACGAATGTCATATTCATGAATGTATTATTACATTTCATTTTCTGTCTGGCCCCAGGTTCGACTGGTCGGCCCGGGGACTGGCCGCCTTAAGTTATATTAAAGTTCTACCTGAGGTCAGACAAGTAGTGTGCCGGCTCCCGAGCCCTCTCTTGTTGAAAGTCGCAGCTCGAAGAACCGACTGTCCGACTAGCAAGAGCCAAAGGCAGAAAGGATGCCCACACGAAAAAGGCCAAGGACTAACGAACTTGTATAACGAAAAGACGGCCTCCACCCACGCTTGCCGGCTTTCAAAACAGCCGGCCGGCTGGCCTCCCAAATCACTTTGCTATAATCCAACAAAGCTAGAGTACTCGCCCTCCCAACTGGCCCAGCACTTCTCCAGCCACAGATTGCAGAGAAACTGTCTGACTGGGGAGGCGGCAACCAAGGGAGGGCAGCAAAGGAAACAGCAGAAGGATGAAAAGCAAAGAACAAGGGAAAGCCAAATGCATGCATAATTATATTTACACGTAAGGCCCCCAATAGGCCGGTAATCAATATGGTTCGAATACACCCCCAGTGGGTGGAATTGTGCAAACCTAACAAGATATTGTTCCAAGAGTGGTAAAACAGGACAACAGAGGCAGCAGACTAGACTAAGGGTGCGGTGTGGGAGCTTGGTTGGTCGGTGGAGTCGGCGCCACCGGCTGGAGGAGTGGCCGGCTGGCGGGTCTCGGCTTGATCATCGCCGGCTGCAGGCGGTGCAACCGCGCGTGCCTTGTTGCTGGAGGCACGGTCAAGCTGAGGCTGACTGGCCGCTCGACCATCTGGCCTGGCGTCTTAACCCTCCTCCTCCTCCTCCTCGCCCTCGTCGCTGGAGTCGATCTCCTCCGCCGAGTCCTCGCCGTCTGCCGGGTTCAGCCCGAACCACTCCTCCGGCTGGGCAACACCGTTCTCGTCCACCTCAGGAGCGAAGGCGGAGGTGTCGGTGTAGTCGGCGATCGCCGAAGCCCGCTAGATGATAGCCGGCCGCGCCAGCTCCAGCTCCGTGTTGGCCTCCTGCCGCCAGGTGGCCAGCTGGTCCAGACTCAGCTCGGGATACCAGGCCTTGGCGAACTCCAGCGCCCGCCTGGCGCCGGACCGAGCCGCCGAAGCCTTCCAGGCATCGAAGCGGCCGACCGCCACCTCCAGCCAGTCGGCAGTCCGACTGGGGGTGCGGGGAATCACTTCACCAGGCCAGAGAGCGGCCAACACCTGCGCCCCAACACGCTGAAGCCGGCGGAGCAGGCGATGAGCCGGCTGGAGGCGGGCCTGGATCGCCAAGAGCTGCTCCTCCAGCGACCGGCCTTTGTGCCTCGCGGTGGGCCTCGACGACCTGGTTGGCGGCGGTAGAGTAGCCAGGGAAGTACTCTGCGCAAGGAAGAAAGAGAAAGAAGAGAAAAACACCAAGTCAGAAAACGAGCCAAAACGGCAAGCGGCACGAAAGGACGAAGAGGAAGGCGGCCTACCGTCAGCCAAGTCTTCGATCTGGCCATAGCCGTTGATCAGCGTCTGTTTCGCTTTGGCCCAGCTGGCCGCCTCTGTCTCATACTCGGCTTGGAGAGCGGCCTCGCTGTCCCGCACCGCCTTCAGGGCCGCCTTGTGGCTCTCCTCCTGGTCGGCCAACCTCTTGGCCAGGCGGTCACGCTCCTGTGCCAAGGCGACAAACTCGGCCTCCTTAGCGTGGTGGGCGGCCTGACTCCCGGCCAGCTGCTCCCTTAGACTGGCGTTGGCCGCTGCAGGGATGGCAGAGAAGAAAGAAGCAATAAGGTGAAGTCGTCAAGGAAGATCCGACCCGACTGCTCAGCAGTCGGCCCGAATCTCGGGGACTACACCCAGTGGGTGCGCTGACGCGCCCCGACGTTAGATAAAGGACGAAGCACTTACCCCGGCTCCCAGATAGGTCAGCAGTCTTCTGGGTCAGCTCCCGAGCCTGGGAATTGAAGGCAGCCGCGCGGAGGTTGTGGTAGTCCTGCAAGTCAGGCAGAGGAGCGAATGAGAACAAGAATAGCAAAACAAGGCCCGCTAGGAAGTTCCAAGCCGCCTGCTCAGCAGCCGGCTCGGAACTTGGGGACTACACCCAGTGGGTGCGCTGACGCGCCCCCACGGAAGAAACCAAGATAAAAAAGCAAAGACAAGAAGACTAACCCGAATGGCCGCCCGCATCGCAAGGAACTCGTCATTATACTTCCTCCGCGCCGCAGCCTGGGCTTGAAGCCGGTTCCGGACGTCCTGCGCGGCCACGTTCATCACTGCCATCCCTCCACCCGGCGTCCACCCCGAGCTGGCGCTGGCCGCCTCCATCTCCTGGGCCGACGAGCTAGAGCCCGCGGCCGTCTGCGGCTCCGATGCAGCCTTCCCCGCGCGCCGGCGCGACGGCGTTTGGACCACCAGATCAGTCCTCGCGGCCGGTCGCCCCCGGCCGATTGCGCAGGCGGCAAGTTAGGCCGGCCGCCTTGGGTCGCCCCAGTCGGCGGGGCCGGTGCCGCCTCCCTCTCCGGGACGACAACGTCGTCCTCCCTCTCCAATCCCGGCTGGTCACCGCCGGTTTCTTCTGGCGGGGGCTCTGGGGCCTCAGGCGCCGCGACGCGCAGAGGGGTGACTAGCAAGGCCTCCTCCGCCATCGCCGCTGCCGCAGCCTCCGCTTGGGCCTTGGCCGCTGCATCGGCGCGCGCCTTCGCCGCCTCCTCCTCCGGCGCCGCCTTGGCAGCGGCTCCCTCAACTCCGCCGCCTCCCGCTCTTCCCGCGCCTCCCGCGCGTTCCGCTCCGTCGCTGCCTGAAGCTCGGCACGGGGGTCCACGCGGCGAGTGGTGCTCCCGGATCCTCCCGGCGATCCAACGACGGAGGCGGCAGCAACCCGCTGAAGCGATAGTGGAGCCCTGATTTTTGGAGAAAGGACAAGGATTCTGAAACTACCAGAGAAAAGAAGAAAGAATACATGAAGGAGTATATACTTACGCCGACACCGTCTGCGGCTGCTTCACCACCTTGCGGAAGCGTGCCACCTTCGCGGCCGTCTCTTCCCGCCTGGTCGCCGCTGCCCCGCCCTTGGGCTTCTTCGGCCGACTGCCGAACAAGCCCGACGCGGCGCGACGCTTCTGCCCGTGGTGGAGGAACCCGTGCCATGGCCAGACGCCTGCTGGCGGCGTGGGACGACTTCCGCCTCGTCGTCATCCGGCCAGTCGTCGAAGCTGACTCCAAGCTCGGAGCCGCCCGCCTCGCCACCAGCTTGGCCGCCTCCCGCCTCGGTGTTGTCATCCATGGCGTCCGCCCCCAAGTCGGGGTCCTCCAGGTCATGCTCCGTCCGGTCGGGGACGAATCGGCGCTCCGCCCCCGACCCGCCTGCAGGCCGAAGGAGAGGGCTCTGCCGAGACGTGTCGACTAGTCAGAGTCGGCCAAAATGAACTTGGCGACAAAACTAAGAGAAGAAAGGGAAAAAGAGAACATACCATGGGCGGCGGAAGGGCTCGGGAATATGGCTCCTTGCCAAACTGCCACTCTGCGGAGAGCTTGCAGTTCGCAAGGTAGTTCACCATATGGGCCACCTCGTCGTGCGACATGTCCTTGGTGCATAGCTGACTCGGATCGAGCTGGCTGCTCATCTGACAGATCAGATGAGGGCGGCTCTGAAGCGGAAGCACCCGTCGCGTGACGAAGGCGGCCAGCAAGTTGGGCCCAGTCAGGCCCTCCGGCTGGATCATCACCCGTAGTCGGGCGACAGCCGCGGCTCTAGCCGGCATCAGCGTCACAGCCCGATAGGACCACCGGGGCCGCCTACCCGCTGGTGGGCCGGCTACGTAAGCCGGCAAATTAACGTAGTCGCCTTGCGGGGCGACTTTCTTCGTGTAGAAGTATGACTTCTGCCAGAGCTTCACCGACTGGATTAGCGTGATGACGGGGAAGGGGTTGTCGGCTGCCACCCTCCGCATCACAATGAAGGCGCCACTCTGAGCCGGCATGCCCTGCATGCGCGTGCCCAGCTTGGACTGGAAGAACTCCCCCAGAGCTCGAGTGTGGGGAGAACGCCGAGATAGCCTTTGCACAAGGTGATGAAGGCGGACAGCAGCACCACCGTGTTCGGGGTGAGGTGGTGCGGCTGGAGTTGATAGAATTCAAGAAAAGAACGGAAGAAGGCGCTCGCTGGCAAGCCGATGCCGCGCAAGAAATGCGAGCGGAAGACCACCCGCTCGCCTTCCTCCGGCTCCAGCATGATCTCCTTCTCAGGCGCGAGACGGACCCGCACCTTGTCCGCGCCGGGCAGCCGCCGCGTCTTGCGGAGGAACTCGACGTGGTCCTCATGGACGTTGGAGCCGTCCCAGTCCCTGCCGTACTGCATAGCGGCATGAGGCCGGCGAGAATGCGCGCGGCGGCGGGGAAAAGAATGGTGGGACGGCGCGGCGGCGAGACGGTGCTGTGAGGGAAAGCAGGAGGAAGAAGATGGCAGAGAGGAGAGGCACGTGCGAGCGTCCGCCGCTTCCCCTCCTCCCCCTACTTATAGCCTCGTGCGGCGAAGCCGAGGAGGCGAGGCGTGGGGTGGGACGTGGGATTAACTGCACCCACTCCCCCACGTCCCGCGATTAATGCGCCCTAAAGACATGCCGAAACCGCCGCAGGAAGACGTGCGGACGGCTTTGGGCCGCAGAGAATCCGCACCTGGGCCGGGGTGTAGGAGTGGTGGGCCCCCGACCTGTGGCGACGTCTTGTCGCGCGCGTGGGCTGGCAGGCTTTTCAGCCAAGGGATGCCATGTGGTTCGCAGGCGGCGAGTAGCCGGCCCGCAGCCCGGCGCGCGCCCCAACAGAATCCCGCCCTCCGACTTTAAATTTTTTCGCCAAGACGGCTCGCTCAACCGAAGCCGACTCCCTGCTGCCGGCTCGTCAAGATAAGAAGCTGACCGAGCTTCTCGACCTCCACTCAACCTCGAAGCCCAATCAGCTTCGGGGACTACTCTCGGAGTAAATGGCCACGAGTAGCCTAACCGACTCCCCCTGGCTCTTCGAAAAATTATCAGGCTATTCGAGTCTTCAAGCATACGAAGAGTAGGGCCGCCTTCCCCGGCCGGCTATCCCCAGGGCCGACTCCCAGAAGGCGACGCAGTCAAAGAAACCTTCCCCAAGAAAGCTACAAGATGGCCGACTCCAGGAAGCCGGCCCCAAGAGAACCGACTCCCAGAAGCCGGCCGTGAAGAATGCCGACTCCTGGAAGCCGGCCAAGGCTGCACCTACCAAGACTGCCCCCACATAACGTTGATAAGATGGGGCGTGGCCGCAGTACAGCCCACTACCCCCGAATCCCAAGCAGGCATGGCCACAGGGCGCCGTAGGGGTCTGCCATCTCCCGTCCGGCGCGGCACTGTAGCCATGTTGACCTCGATGTCACCCACGACCAGCGCTAGTACGGCCCGCAGGCGGCGGGCCCCTTTAGCTAGAGAGACGCTTGAAGGCGGCCCGGCCTCCCCTAGTCGGCCGGGGGCGTAGCCGGCTCCCAATAGCCAGCTACCTCCCTCCCTCGAAACATGTGCCCCATTAAGGAGACAAGACGAGGTGACGCTACAGTGAGAGCCCGCAAGGCGGCGGCGCTGTAGCCACGTTTACCTCGACAAAGCCCTCGTCATCAGGGGCGAGGCAACAGTAACCAGCCGCCGACGAGACCCCCAAGCGGTGGGGCCGGCCTGTCGACCCAGAGGCCGGCAGCCGGCGGGACCCACCAGTCGGCGGGCCCCAATGGCCGGCGGAGAAGCCGGCGAACACGGACACTGACGGCTGGGACCCGCGCTCAGCCGGATTACCATTGTACCCCTGGGGGGTAGGCCTATATAAACCCCCCGGGGCACCCATGCAAAGGGTTGGTCTCATAGAATTACACACACCACATAGAGAGAAAAGGAGAGCTAGCCTTGCCCTTCTCCCTTGAGCCCAACAGCTCAAGGAGCATTTGTAGCTACTTGTTTTGATCTAGTGATCATGCGGAGACCCCGCAGAGCAGGACTAGGGGTGTTATCTCCACGGAGAGCCGCGGACCTGGGTAAGATTCGCCGGCATGCATGTCATCGCCTCATCCCGTTTCCACGCACCGGCGACGTCTTACTGGCTCCCACAATGATAAGCCACCCGTTGGCATATGTCGCACCTACCACCCGACAGCCGCCGGCCTTCGCGTCGCGATGAAGGCGCCGCTCTGAGCCGGCACGCCCTGCATGCGGGTGCCGAGCTTGGTTTGGAAGAACTACCCCCAGAGCTCGAGGGTGGGGAGAATGCCAAGAAAGCCTTCGCACAGGGTGACGAAGGCGGACAGCAGCACCACCGTGTTCGGAGTGAGGTGGTGCAGCTGGAGTTGATAGAAGTCGAGGAAGGAGCGGAAGAAGGCGCTCGCCGGCAAGCCGATGCCGCGCAGGAAATGCGAGCGGAAGATTACCCGCTCGCCTTCCTCCGGCGCCGGCGTGATCTCCTCCTCCGGCGCGAGACGGACCCGCACCTGGTCCTTGCCGGGCAACCGCCGCGTCTTGCAGAGGAAGTCGATGTGGTCCATATGGACGTTGGAGCCGTCCCAGTCCCCGCCGTACTGCATGGTGGCGAGAAGCTAACGAGGAAGAGTGTGGCAGTGGAGAAAGCACAGCCCTGCGACGGCAAAGCTGCGGGGCGGAGTGAAGATTGGTGGGACGGCGCGGCGGCGAGGCGCTGCTGCGAGGGAAAGCAGGAGGAAGAAGATGGCGGAGAAGAGAGGAGCGTGCGAGCGTTTGCCGCTTCCCCTCCTCCCCCTACTTATAGCCTTATGCGGCGAAGCCGAGGAGGCGAGGGATGGGGAGGAACGTGGTATTAACTGCGCCCACTCCCCCACGTCCCGCGATTATTACGCCCTAACGGCGTGCGGAAACCGCCGCCGGAAGACGTCCGGATAGCTCTGGGCCACAGATGATCCGCGCCTGGGCCTAGGCGTAGGAGTGGTGGGCCCTCGGCCTGCAGCGACGTCCTGTCGCGCGCGTGGGCTGGCAGGCTTTTTTCAGCCGAAGGAGGCCACGTGGTTCTAGGGCGGCGAGCGGCCGGCCCGCAGCCCGGCGCACGCACCAACAGACTCCCGCCTTCCGACTTTAGAAACTTCGCCAAGACGGCGCGCCCAACCGAAGCCGGCTCCCAGCTGCTGGCTCATCAAGATAAGAAGCTGACCGAGCTTCTCGACCTCCTCTCAGCCTCGAAGCCCAACCAGCTTCGGGGACTACTGTCGGAGTAAATGGTCACGGGTAGCCTAACCGACTCCCCCTGGCTCTTCAAAAAATTATCAGGCCATTCGAGCCTTCAAGCATACAAAGCATAGGGCCGCCTTCCCCCGGCCGGCTATCCCCAGGGCCGACTACCAGAAGGCGACCTAGCCTCAGAAAACTTCCCCAAGAAAGATACAAGATGGCCGACTCCAGGGAGCCGGCCCCAAGAGAACCGACTCCCAGAAGCCGGCCATGAGGAAAGCCGACTCCCAGAAGCCGGCCAAGACTGCACCCACCAAGACTGCACCCACATAACAGTGATAAGACGGGGCGTGGCCGCAATACGGCCCACTACCCCCGAATCCCGAAGCAGGCATGGCCACAGGGCGCCGTACGGGCCAGCCATCTCCCGTCCGGCGCGGCACTGTAGCCATCTTGACCTCGACGTCACCCACGACAAGCGCGAGTACGTCCCGCGGGCAGCGGTCCCCTTTTGCCAGAGAGACACTCGAAGACGGCCCAGCCTCCCCTAGTCGGCCAGGGGCGTGGCCGGCTCCCAATAGCCGGCTACCTCCCTCCCTCGAAACATGTGCCTCATTATGGAGACAAGACGAGGTAAGGCTACAGTGAGAGCCCGCAAGGCGGCGGCACTGTAGCCACGCTTACCTCGATAAAGCCCTCGTCATCAGAGGCGAGGCACCAGTAACCAGCCGCCGACAAGGCCACCAAGCGGTGGGGCCGGCCTTTCGGCCAAGAGGCCGGCAGCCAGTGGGGCCCACCAGTCGGCGGGCCCCAATGGCCGGCGAAGCCGGCGAGCATAGACACTGGCGGCTGGGACCCGCGCCCAGCCGGATTACCATTGTACCCCTGGGGGGTAGGCCTATTTAAACCCCCCGGGACACCAATGATAGGGTTGATCTCATAGAGTTTCACACACCACATAGAGAGAAAAGGAGAGCTAGCCTTGCCCTTCTTCTTCCTCTAGCCAAACAGCTCAAGGAGCACTTGTAGCTACTTGTATTGATCTAGTGATCATGCGGAGACCCCGTAGAGCAGGACTAGGGGTGTTATCTCCACGGAGAGCCCCGAACCTGGGCAAGATCCGCCGGCGTGCATGTCTTCGCCTCATCCCGTTTCCAGGCACCGGCGATGTCTTACTGGCTCCCACAATGATAAGCCACCCGTTGGCATATGTCGCACCTACCACCCGACAACGGCGTGCACTTTGCCGCCAAGAAACTGAAGCCATACTTCCAAGAGCACCCAATCACTGTGGTCTGCACAACTCCACTTGCCGAGATCATTGGAAGCCGAGATGCCTTAGGCCGAGTGGCCAAGTGGGCCATAGTTTTGGCCCCCTACACCATCTACTACCAGCCTCGCACCGCCATCAAGTCACAAGCACTGGCCGACTTCCTCGTCGACTGGGCCGAGACCCAGTACCTGCCGCCGGCGCCAGACTCTACCCATTGGCGAATGCACTTTGATGGTTCCAAGATGCGCACCGGTTTGGGAGCCGACATCGTCCTCACCTCTCCCAAAGGCGACAAGCTCAGATATGTGCTGAAAATTCTTTTTGCCGCCTCCAACAACATTTCTGAATACGAAGCACTCATTCACGGGCTCCAGCTTGCCAAGGAACTCGGCATTCACCGGATCCTGTGCTATGGAGATTCCAACTTGGTGGTCCAGCAGTCGTCTGGTGACTGGGACGCCAAGGATGCAAATATGGCCAGCTAGCGCTTACTCGTCCAGCAACTCAGCGGATACTTTGAAGGGTGGGAGTTCCTTCATGTGCCAAGAAATGACAATGAGCAAGCAGATGCCTTGGCACGAGTCGGCTCCACTCGACAAGGAATACCAGCCGGCGTCGCCCTGCAACGCCTCCTCAAGCCGTCTGTCAAGCCATCACCCGAATCGGATTCCATCTTTGTGCCGGCTCCTCCTGAAGCAGCCGGATCCGACTTGAGGACCCCAGCAGCCGGCACGGGGAATTCGGCAGGCAACCCGGGGACTGCGGCAGCCGCACCCGGGGACTTCATCGACCCAGCAAGCAGCAGCCGACTCCAACCCGCCGCCTCCCGGCCCAACCGCCCTCGTGCAAGTAGCAGTCCTGGCAGTAGAAGAAATCACAACACCTTCATGGGCCCAGCCCATCCTCAACTTCCTGGTGAACAAAGAGCTTCCGATTGATGAGGTCTCGGCCCAGCAAGTGCAACGCCGGGCAGCAGCGTACACCATAGTCAACAAAGAGCTTGTGAGGCGCAGTGTCACTGGTGTCTACCAGCGCTGCGTAGAGCCGGAGCAAGGCCAAGCAATCCTCAAAGATATCCATCAAGGCGAGTGTGGTCAACACGCAGCTTCAAGAGCACTCGTGGCCAAAGCTTTCCGCCACGGGTTTTTCTGGCCGACTGCTCTAGAAGACGCCAAGGACTTGGTCCAGAAATGCAAAGGGTGCCAGAAGTTCCACTCGAAGCCACATCAGCCGGCTTCTGCACTCGAGACCATCCCCATTGCCTGGCCCTTCGCTGTATGGGGGCTGGATATGGTGGGACCATTCAAGACAGCACACGGCGGCATGACTCATCTGCTTGTCGCGGTGGACAAGTTCACCAAGTGGATAGAAGCAAAGCCAATTAAAAAATGAATGGTCCGACTGCTGTGACTTTCATCTCTGACATCACCATCCGGTATGGCATACCACACAACATCATCACCGACAACGGCACAAACTTTGCCAAAGGCGCCTTGGCCCATTTCTGCGCGACGCAGGGCATCCGACTGGACCTTGCGTCCGTTGCCCATCCGCAGTCAAACGGCCAGGTGGAGCGAGCAAACGGCCTCATTTTGTCCGGCATCAAGCCCCGACTGGTCGAGCCTCTGGAACGCTCGGCCGACTGTTGGCTCGACGAGTTGCCGGCCGTCCTTTGGAGCATGCGCACAACTCCGAACAAGTCAACCGGCTTTACGCCTTTCTTCCTCGTCTACGGTGCCGAAGCCGTCATCCCGACGGACATAGAATTCGACTCCCCTCGAGTCACCATGTACACCGAAGAGGAGGCAGAAGAAGCACGACAAGACGGCGTCGATCTACTGGAAGAGGGCCGGCTGTTGGCACTCAGCCGGTCCACCATCTACCAGCAGAGCATGCGCTGATACTACAACCGAAAGGTCAAGCCAAGATCCTTCCAAGAGGGAGACCTTGTGCTCCGGCTGATCCAGCGAACAGCCGGCCAGCACAAGCTCTCGGCACCTTGGGAAGGCCCCTTCATCATCAGCAAGGCAATGACTCCTACTACCTCATAGACGCTCAGAAGCCTCGAGCACGCAAAAGAGATGAGTCCGGCAAGGAGACGGAGCGACCATGGAATGCAAACCTCCTTCGAAGGTTTTACAGTTGATTCAGTATGTACCATGCCAACTTTTGTATTAAGTACGAAGACTCCGGGTCCCCCGAGAAGAGCTCGGGGACTGCCCTCTTTTATCTATATGATAAGTATTACGCCTGTCGTTATGATATTTCATTAGTCCGTCTGGCACCGGGTTCGACCAGTCGACCCGGGGACTTGCCGCCTTGTGCTATGTAATGCTTCCTGCAGCCGGACAAGTACTGCGTTGGCACTTATGCCCTCTCCTGTCAGAAGCTGCAGCTCGCAGAGCGACTGTCCGGCGGGCAGGAGTAAAGGCAGAAAGAGTGTCCGGATGAAAAATTGGTAAGGACCCAAAGCGTGCACATAGTTCAAGTCGGCTTCTCGCGTCGCCGACCGGCTGCTGAGCAGTCGGCCGGCCGGCTTCTACTTAACTTGCTAGAAAACTCTAACTGGCTAAGTACTTGCCTCCCCGAAAGTGGCTAAGTACTTGACCCAGCCACAGTCCGCAGAGCGGCTGTTCGGCTGGCAAGACGGCAACCAAGGGAAGGCGGCAAAGGGAAAAAGCCAAAAGAGCAGAAAGCAAGGAAAGATAGAACTCGGCAAATATATTTACACATCAAAAGGCCCTTGGCCAGCATTCAACAGAAGTTTGAAATACACCCCGCGGGTGGAATTGTGCGAAGTTAACAAAGTTTTTCGAGACTGATAAGCAGGAAAAAACAAAGATAAATTGGCAGCCTAGGGAGCAGCAGACGGGTCTGGTGGAACGGTGGAGTCGGTGGTGCCGGTTGGTGGAGCGCCCGGCTGGTCAGTCTCCGCTTGGTCGCCTTCAATAGCAGACGGCTCGCTCGGGCATGGCTCGCTGCTGGAGGCGCGGTCGAGCTGAGGCTGGCCATCCGCTCCGACCTCTGGCGCCTCCTCTTCACCTTCCTCCTCCTCGTCTTCTTCCTCGCCGCTAGAGTCGATCACCTCGGCCGAGTCCTCGCCATCCACCGGGTTCAGCTCGAACCACTCCGGTGGCGCCTCGGCGCCGTTCTTGGCCCGCTCCGGGATGAAGATGCTGGTGTTGGTGTACTCGGCGATTGCCGCCGCCAGCTTGACAAGGTCATCCTCCACCGCCACCAGCTCCTCCTGGGCTTCCTGTCGTAACGTGGTCAGCTGGGCTAGATTCAGCCCAGGGTACCACGCCTTGACGAACTCCAAGGCCCGACGTGCTCCAGCCCGGGCCGAGGAGCACTTCTAGGCCTCAAGACGGCCGGCCGCCACCTCCAACCAGTCGACAGTCTGGCTGGGTGTGCGTGGAGCCGGCATGTACGGCCACAGGGCAGCGATCGCCTGGGCGCCGACACGCTGAAGACGGTGCAGCATCCGATGAGCCGGCCGAAGACGAGCCTGGATGCTGAGAAGCTGCTCGCTAAGAGTGCGGGGGGCATCGGCAGCGATCTACTCGCCTTCTGCCCTCCGTCCTTCGTGATCGGCCTCGATAGCCTGGTTGGCAGCACCAGAGTGGCCTGGGAAGAAGTATGCTCGGACAAAAAAGCAAAAGAGTCAGGTCAGAAACAAGAAGTCGGCTTGATCAGAAGTCAGCGGCTTGAAGAAAGAATAAAGAAGGCCGCTTACCGTCGACCATATCTTCAATCTCGCCGAAGCCGGCAGTCAGCATCGCCTCCTTGTCAGTCCAGGCAGAGCGCTCGGTCTCGAACTCAGCAAGGAGACCGGCCTCCTTGTCCTCCGCCTCCTTCTGGGCCTTCTTGAGAAGCTCCGCCTGCTCCGCCAGTTGCGTGACCAGCCGGTCATGCTCCTCGGCCAGCTTGTTGCAGTCCGCCTCCTTGGCACGCAACACGGTGTTGGCTTCGCCCAGCTGCTGCTGCAGGGCGCCGTTGGCCTCTACAAAAGTAGAAGAAAAGGATATCAACAATCAACAAAGAGAAATGTAGTTGCCAGGAAGATCCGGCCCGACTGCTCAGCAGTCGGCCCGAATCTCGGGGACTATAGCCCGCGGGTGCGCCAGCGCGCCCCCGTGGAGAAAAAAGTTATCAAATATCAACAGAGAAGAAGAACAGTTGCCAGGAAGATCCAGCCCAACTGCTCAACAGTCAGCCTGAATCTCGGGGACTACAGCCCGCGGATGCGCCAGCGCGCCCCCGCAGAGAAAGAAAAAGACTTACTCCGGCTCTCCGACAAGTCGGCGGTCCGTTGATCCAACTCCTGGACTTTGGAGTTGAAGGCGGCTGCACGAAGGTTATGATAATCCTGCATCAAAGATATCAGACAGTATTAGTACTCGGAGCTTGCCAATAAAAGTTCCGAGACGCCTGCTCAGCAGCCGGCCTGAAACTCGGGGACTACACCCAGTGGGTGCGCTGGTGCGCCCCCACGGAGCAATACAAGAACTAAAAACAAAGAAGCAAGAAGCATACCCAGACGGCTGCTCGCGACTCCAGGAACGCATTGTTGCAGTGCTTGAGTGCATCGGCTTCGGCGCGGAGCTTGGCTTGGACGTCCAGGATTGCCTTGTTCAAAGGGCCAGTCCCGCTTCCCCGCACCCACCCAGTGGGCGCGGCGCTGGTCGCCTCGGCGTCCGGGATTGAAGAGCTCGCGGCAGCGGTTTCTTGCGGGCGTGGCGCCGAAGCCGCCTTTGCGAACCGACGTCGCATCGGGGTGCGGACCTCAGGAGTTGGGCCCGTCACCATCTCGTCTCCGGCTGGTGGCACCGGCGGATTAGTCGGCTGCTTGTCTCGCGCCTCCTAAGAAGGTGGTGGCGGGGGCACGATTACGTCTGGCATAACGACATCGCCGCTGTCCCTCTCCATGATCGGGTGCTCGTCGCTGGCTCCCCCAGTCGGCGCCATGAATTCTGGTGGTGGCGGCGCGGAGTTCAGGGGGTGACGAATATCGCCGACTGGCAGCGCGCGGCCTCTTCGGCCTGCTTCTTCGTCGCGGCGGCAGCCTCGGCCTCTGCCAGCTTCTTCAAAGCGGCGGCCTCCGCCTTGTCCGCCTCCGCCTTCTCCAGGCGGGCGGCTTCCTGATCCTCGCGCCCTTCTCGCGCCTTTCACTCCGTCGCCTCCCGGAGGTCGGCGGCCAGATCAATTCGCCGGGTGGTGGTAGAGGTCTCCACCGACCCAACGATGGAGGCGGCGGCCGACTTCTTGAGAGAGAGTGGAGCCCTAGAATCAAGAAAATAAAGCAAAGGAAGTTCAGAAAGAATCAACGAGAAAGAAGAGCACAAGGGAAATATACTTACGCCGACACCATGGGAGGCGCCTTGGGGAGCTTCTGGTACTTGGCCGCCTTCGCTGCGGCCTCCTTCCACCTGGTTGCGGCGGTCGGATTCTTTGCTTTCTTCTGCGCGCTGCCGAACAAGACGGCACCTTGCTTATGCTTACATGTGCCGCCTCGAGCAGACGGCTCGACGGAGGGGCCCGCGTCCGCCCTGACGGCGCCCTGCACAGGGCGCGGCTTTTCTTCCTCCTCGTCATCATCAGGCCAGGTCTCGATGCCGCCTTCTTCGGAGCCGCCTGCTTCGTAGACACCGCCTGTTGCGGTGTCCTCTAAGGCGGCCGCCCCTAGGTCGGGGTCGTCCACGTCGCTCACCGCCCGGTCCGGCTGGTAGTCGCCACCTGCCCCTACGATGGCGGCCTTCGCATCCGACATGTAGATATGTTTCAAGTGAAGAGAGGCCGGCTGATCAAGACCAAGATCAAGACTGGGACGAGTGTCCAGAAAGAAAGAATTGGAAACTTACCGCGGGCGGCGGATCGGCGCGGGAATATGGCCGCTTGCCGAAGCTCCAGGACCCCTCCAGCTTGAAGCCGGAGATCTCGTTCACCAAGTTTGTGACCTCGGCAGCCGGCATCTCCTTGGTGCTCAGCCGGCACGGGTCGCGATGCCCGCTCATCCAGCTGATCAGGTGCGGCCGGCCTTGGAGCGGGAGAACCCAGCGCGCGATGAAGGCAACCAACAAGTCGGTCGCCTTGAGGCCCTCCGTGTTGGTCAGCTCCCAGAGTCGTTAGATGGCGGCGGCGCCATCTGCTCATACCGACTTCAGCTTGTAGCCCCAGCTGGCCCAAGGCTCAGTGGGCGGACCGGCTACATAAGCCGGCGGGTTGATGAAGTCGACGGCCGGGTCCATGTTCTCCACGTAGAAGTAAGATTGCTGCCACATCTTGACCGACTGTGGCAGTTTGATGGTGGGGAAGGCGTTCTTCGGCGGCGGCCGGCGAACCGCGATGAAGGCACCGCACTGGGCGGCCACCTCCCGGACGGAGGTGCCCAACTTGGCGTAGAAGAATGCTCCCCATAGCTCGATGGTGGGGAGGACACTGAGATAGCCTTCGCACAACGTGACGAAGGCGGCTAGGAGCATCACGGTGTTGGGCGTGAGGTGATGAGGCTGGAGGTGATAGAATTCGAGGAACGAACGGAGGAAGCCGCTCACCGGCAGGTCGAAGCCGCGGATGAAGTGCGAGCGGAAGACGACCCGCTCGCCCTCCCCCGGCGCCGGCGAGATCCCCCTCCGGCGGCACGCGCGCTTTCATGTAGCCCGCGCCGGGAAGATGCCACATCTCGCGGAGGAAGGTGATGTGGTCTTCATTGACATTGGACCCGTCCCAGTCTCCTCCTCGCTCGTGCGCCATGGAGAGCTCGACAAAGAAAGGGCGCGACGAGGGAGCTGAGAATGGAGCGGAGCAAAGAGGGCTCGGGGCAGACGAACTCGACAGAGACAAGCTGCGGCTGCGCTCCGGCGTGGCTCAGGGGCGCTGCGGCGAGAGGAAGAAGAAGGAGGCAAGAGGAGGCAGAAGAAGGGGCGTGCGTGCTCCGCTGCTCCCTCTCCTCTCCCTACTTATAACCTGCGGGCTATGAGGCCGAGGGGGCGGGCGTGGGATCGTGGGATTAACAATGCCCACGACACCACGCTCCCGCCTTTACCGACCGAGTTACTGCGCGCAGTAACTGCGCGGGGAAACTCAACCGCCCGCCTCGGCCGCAGCGGATCCGCTTGCGTGCCGAGGCCCGGTGGTGGCGGGCCCAGCCCGCAGTCGCATCCCATCACGCGCGTGGGCTGGAGGCTGGCCTGGCTGGCTGGTGCCACATGGCACGCCCACGATAGGCGGCGGGCCTAGAAGCTTAGCTAGCACGCCACCTAGTTCCCGCCATTACGTTCGAAATTCCAGAAAGATCCGACTGGACGCGGCCGGCTCCTCCTCAGGCGGCTTGCCAGGAGTCGGACGAAGCTTCCACCCAGAGCACCCGGAGGAGGAAACTGTTGAGGCCACTCGGCTCCTCAGCCGCGGTGCCTCACTAGCTTCGGGGACTACTGTCGAAGTAATGGGCCACAGGTAGCCTAACCCGAGTCCCAGAACATTTCAAGACATCGGGGCGAGCTGCGCCCCTCAAGACATCAAGATAGAGCGCCACCTTCTGGTGGCCGGCTGGCCGAATGGCCGACTGCCAGAAGGCGGCCATGCTCAGGAAGGCGGCCCTAGGATGGGCCGACTCCTGGCAGGCGGCCTCCAGAGAGGCTGGCTCCGAGCAGTCGGCCCATGGCGCCCTCCAAGTCTGCGCCTCCATAAAAAAGACAAGACAGGGTGAGGCCACAGTGTGGCCCATCACCCCTGTATCCAGGGCCGGGCGTGGCCACAGTGCTCCGTACTGGCGGAGATCTCCGCACGACGCGTCACTGTTGCCACTCCCCCCCTGACATCACTCCTGTCAGGCGAAGTCCTGTTCCCACGACCACCTGTCGGTACGGCCTGAGGACGGCGGACCCTACCGGTCAGCGAGAGTCCGGAAGACGGCGGGAGCCTCACCAGTTGGACCCGAGGGAGGACGGCTCCCAGCAGTCGGCCCGCTCCTTCCTCGGGGCCCCACGCACCATTAAGCAAATAAGACGCGGAGTGGCTACAGTGATCTCCCGCCAGGCGGCGGGACTGTAGCCACGCTTCCCTGACCAAGCAAGCGTCATTAGCATCATGGCTACAGTAATCAGCAGCCGGCAAGACCCACGGGTGACGGGAGCGGCCTGTCGGCTCTGTACCAGACCAGTCGGCGGGGCCCACCAGGCGGCAGGCCCCAGCAGTCGGCGGAGAAGCCGGCGACCAGAGACACTGACAGCCGGGTCCTACACCCAGCCAGATTACCATTGTACCCATGGGGGGTAGGCCTATATAAACCCCCCAGGGCACCCATGCAAAGGGTTCCAACCTGTTAGAATTAGACTCACACCTAGGGGGAGAGGAGAGCAAGCCTTGCCTTCTTCTACCTCTAGCATTCAGCTCAAGGAGCACCATTGTATTCACTAGTGCCTTAGCGATCATGCGGAGACCCCGTAGAGCAGGACTAGGGGTGTTATCTCCTAGGAGAGCCCCAAACCTGGGTAAAGTGCGCCGGCGTTCGTTTCTACGCCTCATCCCGCTTCCAGGCACCGGCGACGTTCTACTTGCTCCCACCATGATAAGCCATCCTTTGGCATATGTCGCACCCAACCCCCGACACATTGGTCATTATTACCGAGGTGGTACGACTGCTGGATGTCCCACGCTTCGGCGAAAGGAGGTACTATATTATAATTTTCTCCATTCTTACAGCGGAGGAGTGCAAAAGTAGTGAAAACACGCAGGCTCAGTGATTACATGGCCCACCTCACACTATCACCATATTTTCTGGACACCGTGCGACACCTAACTCTTTACATAGTACTAGTATAGTACGTACTGTAATTTCTCAGCGAGATAAATTTGTACAATGCTATGAAGCTTCCAACTTCTGTTTCATGTATCTTGCATCCAAGGTTGCCCCGTTGCAACATTTCATCAAATACAAAGGAGACTAACATGCATGCTATTGCATGTCAATGATTGACAGATCATAGCCAATATGTACTCCCCCCGTTCCAAAATAAGTGTCTCAACTTTATGCAAACTTTAGTACTACTAAAGTTGACACTTATTTTGGCACAGAGACAACTAAAGAAAAAAACGATCCATGCAGTCCCTAGCCCTTGAACCGTAAACCCTAACCAGGCTTTAATTTGCTGGCAACGTTGAAGCTTCCGAAGAAATGAAGTTTGCAACCCTTTGACCATCGGATCATTTTGTGCAGTTTCACTAAAATCGAGATGAGCATCCCTGTGGCAAAGAAATTGAAGAAGCGTGATTAGAATAAGATTACCGGGACTAGTTGATGAGACATAAACTCGTCAAAAATACAGTACGTAGAAGCCAGTAGAGGTTTGTGCGGGGCAAAGAAGTAGAGAAATATCCACATGGAGTGATCTGGGCAGCTGATGCAGTGGTGCAAGCCGGCTGTAAGGAAGTTGTACCTAAGGGATGTCGGGACGTAGCTCAACCTAGATGAGGGCGGCGGGAGGCGGCAACTGCCCACGTCGCGGCAGTGAGCAAGGGACGAAGGCAACCTCACCGGCTTTGTGAGAGAGAACAACGGGCACCCCTGATCGGCACGTGCCGATAGTGGGTTTTCGCCATCGGCGACGGCGACCGCATCTACACTAAGCATCCACCCCTTCCCTCGATGGACGTGATCCGCCCAGATGTTAGAGATGTGGCCCCAGTCGTTTTGTGCGAGAGAGTGTGAAGAGAGAAACCCCAGAAAGCAACCGTGTAGGCTTGTCCTGGCTATGTATATGGTGGAGCGGTTTCCTTTTCTCTCCATATGAACCTATTTATATTGCGTACGTGCCATTGAAGAAAAAACTTTATTTATAAATGACGCGGCACCGGTCATGCGTGGTTCCCGACCCTCCATTATTTATAAGTGAGTAACTACTACTAGACGCGTCAAATTATCACGTGGGCTGTATCATCTTACAGAAATTAGCTCCACCGTGTCACGTGGTGGTTGGGGAAGACGCAAAAGACGCAAAGAGTGCTACTAGTATACTACGTGCGTGGGTGTGTGCACCTCTTCTCTTTGAGCGTGGTTATTAAAAGTATAGCCCACTACTGTACTACCACGCGGTTATTATATAGTATGGGCAAAGAGTATAGGTAGTAATAATGACTAATAAGCCGTGAAATCACGAGGCCCACCTTTCTCTATGTTTGACCACGGAAGCAGCCATCATTTCACTCCTCGTTGAATATCCATCCACTGCTACCTTCGCGAATAAATAAAAATCCGCTTCTACCTCCGTAGCATGGTTAATAATTTAGCCATGTCAATCACGACATAGAAATATCATTGACTGATACAATAGGGCTGGATATAAGGCTGGTGATTTTTTTACTTTGTCTCTTTCTCTTTTTGTCTCATTTACTCATTTTACATAGGAGCACGTGTAGAGGATGGCTATTCCTTCCGATGGGACTTCTTCATGGGGTTTAAGACTAAGCAGCTCTGATTTATGCCTGCTGCCCACCACTCTGAATCGTGCCATCTATGATAGGGAGTAGTCCCATTGCAACAATGAGGTCCACTAGGTCTAGCACGTCGTGTAAGAAGAGACTGTCACGCAAAACATACATCTTGTTCTCTTCTTCCTCGTACAGTACATACCACTAGTACGTACTACTAGTACTACTACTACTACTCGTTCTCCTATAAACCTTGCGCTTGGCATCTCCAAAATATTAACCTTGTGCTTGGCTCTTCGCCTCTTCGGGAAGTCGAGCAATAATGGTACTGTAGTATATATCGTTCTGGTTATCTGAGACCGAATGAATTGTTGCACGTCCACCACGTGGGCGAGGGTCGAGCGAGGGTCGAGGGGCGAGGGAGAGTGCATACTATTAGGTCCGTTTCAATATGGACTACTCCCTCCGTCCGGTGAAGAGTGTACATCTAGAAAATTTAGGACAAATTATGAAGTTGGGTAAAAAATGCATTGGAAAGGTGCAAGCCATCATCTCTCTCCTCTTTAATTACCCAACCCCCAATGAGCTAAGTGCATGTAGAAATTAAGAAGACCATGTGTAGATTGCTATTGGTCTTGATTACCGTGTGATGAGAGAGAAGTATTTTTTCCCACTGTAAAGTGCATTGGGAAGATAGAAGTACACTCTTTTGTGGACAAATTTTGAAGCTAGATGTACACTCTTCACCGGACGGAGGGAGTACATACGAAGCAAAATGAGTGAATCTAGATTCTAAAATACGTCTATATACATCAGTGTTTGGAGTATGTACTAGTAGTTCATATTGAAATCTACTAAAGGACATATATTTCAAAGAATATGATAATCGCTCTAACAAAGGTAGGGACGAGGAGTAAACGGAGGGAGTAGTAAAATTTTCTCCTTATCCTACGAGCCACCGCGTGTGTGGGCGAGGGAGCGGGCGTAAGGCGTAGTAAGCAAGCTTCACCTCATCCTGCGAGCCACCGCGCCCGTGGGCGGGGGAGACGGTGTACTAAGCAAGCTTCTCCTCGTTCTGCGAGTTGACGGGACACATCAAAAGTAATACGTACAGAGCATCTCTAGTGTATAGAGCCTTGCCTCTAAGGTAGGCCCCACATGGTTTGCCTCTTTTTTAACATAACGCATCAAGTCGCAATTTGTTTGTTCACCCATGGTAGACGATCCTCCATCAAGTGGACAACCAGTACACGTGTCAAATTACCACATGGGCTGCCTTTTCGTATAGAAATGAGCTCCACCGTGTACCCGCACGGGTGTGGTTGGGAAAGAGACGGGAGTACGTGCGCCGTGCGTGCACCTCTTCTCTTTGTGCACGTCCCCCACCTATGTGGGTGTGTGTGAGAGAGATACAAATCTAGACAGATGGCATGTGCGTTCATGAGTGTTTTTTGTTGGGGGTGTGATTTCATGAATGTATTTGTGGGAATATGTGTCGATGATATCTCAAACAAAAATTTGACACATGCAATGTGTGTGAAATAGAGGCCTATCTATATCATATATAGAGGGGGCGATCCACAAGAAGAGAGGGAGGGTCATAGATATCGATAGAGTCGAAGAGAGGATCAAGTGGGTGGGTGCGAGATCGGTGAAGAGAGCCATCGAAATTGTGTGTGTGCAAGTCAAAGATATACGGCGACTGACCTACCGGGACGCCAGAGGGCACATGGCAAGTTTGTGTGTGGCAGGGAGACATGACTAGAGCGCTCGATGTATCGGTGTGTGTGGGGGGGGGAGGGGGGAGGCAGAGACCTAACTAGAGAGGTAGATTGACTCGTATATGTGTTGAGAAGGAGAGACCCAGCTATGTCTTGAGGGAGATCGGTCGACATCCATACATAAGTGAAGGACGGGAAATAGGTTGGGATAGAGAGAGAGAGAGGAGAGAGAGAGGGAGGGAGAGGGGTAGAGTGCTGGATGGGTGATGCAGTTGCTTCTCGAAGATGGTGTAAGAGGCCTACTAGACAAACTGAGGGTAGAACTGCAATATTATCAATAAGAGTGGGGATGTGTTTCTGTGTGTGTGTGTGGGTGATAGATGTGTCGGGACGCATGCGTGGATAATGAAGGGGAACCATGTGTTTGGTAAGCAAACCTAACTAGATCGGTAGATCAATTGTTGTTTGTCGGAGGAAGGGAGAGACATAACTAATGAGGTAGATCGATCGACGCGTGGGAAAAAATGAGGTATAACGACCTAGCTAGCTATATGTATAGCGGGAGATCGGTCGGTGTACATCCATTTGTTAGAGGCAAATAAGGCCCAGCGAGACGGATAGACAGAGAGAATGGAGCTGGGAGGTGATGGGAGAGGCCTAGCTACTAGCTAGATAGGGGGAGGAGTGTGCGATTGTGAGATCGATGAAAAGAGGGGCAAGATTTTACACGTGTGTGGGACCATATGAGAGACACGAGGCATGGATACAAAAAGGAGGAGATGGAAGATGCGTGTGTATGTTGTAGGCAGACATCACTGGAGAGGTTTATCGATCGGTGTGTGTCGGAAAGGAGTTGGGGAGACTATGGGAGAACGACCTAAAGAAAAAATGAATGTGCGCGATGATAGAATGCTGAGGGAGGGGGAGGGCGAGGAGGGCGTGTACATGCACGAGAGAAAGTTAGTGCTAGCTACAAAGGTTAGAGGATTGTGTGGGTGTAAGAGATTAACAAAGATCATAATTTGATATGAAAGTGGATTCATATATTTGATAGGAGATCATAGTGTTATAAACATATCCATGCATGAATATAGCGGTGATACACGTGCTGCAGTTTTGCACATGTTATACCATAATGTGATAATGCATGGTGTTTGCAACTCACAACTAAATATCGAACAATCTAAACCATACTATACATCGAACAATCTCACATTTTATTTGAATTTGTGATAATGTGTGGCGTTTGCAGCTTACAACTAAATATCAAACAATCTAAACAATACTATATATCGAACAATCTCACATTTTATTTGAATTTGTGGTAATGTGTGGCGTTTGCAACTCACATCTAAATACTTGTAGGCGTAGGGGGCGGGGAACCATACATTATGTGATAAACACATTATACATATGAGACATGGTTTAGATTATGAAGATCTAGCTAGAGCTTGAAATGTACTGTGATTTGAAATCAACATAAGGTGGATTCAAAAAAATCAAGTTCGAGTTCATATAGTACACATAGTTCATATCTAACTCGATAGTAATCATGTGGTCTGCTGTGAAGATAATAAACAAACGATGGTTTAACTTGACAATAATGATGATTGTAGATCTTATTAAAATAGAGAATGGAATTCAAATGGTTTGACTTCTGTAACGCCCACGATGCGGCTATATCTCCCACGTGTCGAGGCACGACTTAGAGGCATAACCGCATAGTGGTTTTGTCGCAAGAAGGGTCATCTTCACACAATCCCATGTAATGAACAAGAATGGGATAAAGAATTGGCTTACAATCGCCACTTCACACAATACATAAATATAATTCATACATCATCCAAAATACACACATAGACCGACTACGGTCAAGATCCAAATGAAAATACGATAACCCCAAATGCTTGATCCCCGATCGTCCCAACTGGGCTCCACTACTGATCATCAGGAAAAGACACATAGTAACGACCACGTTCCTCATCTAACTCCCACTTGAGGTCGATCCCATCATCTGCACTGGCATCGTCGGCACCTGTAACTGTTTTGGTAGAATCTATGAGTCACGAGCACTCAGCAATCTCACACCCGCGAGATCAAGACTATTTAAGCTTATAGGAAAAGATGTTGTAATGAGGTGGAGCTGCAGCAGGCAATAAGCATATATGGTGGCTAACATACGCAAAAGAGAGCGAGAAGAGAAGCAACGGAACGGTCGTCATCTAGTAATGACCAAGAAGTGATCCTGAACTCCTACTTACGTCATTCATAACTCAAACCGTGTTCACTTCCCGGACCCCGCCGAGAAGAGACCATCACGGCTACACACACGGTTGATGTATTTTTAATTGGGTCAAGTGACAAGTTCTCTACAACCGGACATTAACAAATTCCCATCTGCCTCATAACCGCGGGCACGGCTTTCGAAAGATATTACCCTGCAGGGGTGTCCCAACTTAGCCCATCATAAGCTCTCACGGTCAACGAAGGATACACCTTCTCCCAGGAAGACCCGATTAGTCTCGGAATCCCGGTTTACAAGACATTTCGACAATGGTAAAACAAGACCAGCAAAGCTGCCCGAATGTGCCGACAAATCCCAATAGGAGCTGCACATAACTCGTTCTCAGGGCACACCGGATGAGCAGTCCGTACAACTAAAACCAATCCTCGAGTTTCCCCAAGGTGGCGCTGCAAAGGGCTCTAGTTTGGACCAGCACTCAGAGGAACACTGGCCCGGGGGTTTAAAATAAAGATGAGCCTCGGGCTCTAGAAAACCCGGGGAAAAAGGCTTAGGTCGCAAATGGTAAAACCAAGGTTGGGCCTTGCTGGAGGAGTTTTATTCAAGGCGAACTGTCAAGGGGGTCCCATAAATCACCCGACCGCGTAAGGAACGCAAACTCAAGGAACATAATACCGGTATGACAGAAACTAGGGCGGCAAGAGTGGAACAAAACACCAGGCATAAGGCCGAGCCTTCCACCCTTTACCAAATATATAGATGCATTAATTAAATAAGAGATATTGTGATATCCCAACATATCCATGTTCCGACATGGAACAAACTTCAACTTCACCTGCAACTAGCAACGCTATAAGAAGGGCTGAGCGAAAGCGGTAACATAGCCAAACAACGGTTTGCTAGGAAAGGATGGTTAGAGGCTGACATGGCAATATGGGAGGCATGATATAGCAAGTGGTAGGTAGCGCAGCATGGCAATAGAACGAACAACTAGCAAAGCAAAGATAGAAGTGATTTCGAGGGGTGGTCATCTTGCCTGCAAGGTTCTCAGAGTTGTCGAAAGCTTGATCCTCGTTAGCGTACTCAACAGGTTCCTCGTTCACGAACTCGTCTCCCGGCTCTACCCAAGACAAGAACACAAGCAACGGAACCACAATCAATCACGAGAAATGCACAAGCAACATGATGCAAAACATGTATGATATGCGAGATATGATATGCGATGCATATGCGTGCTCCGGAAGGAAAATGATGAACAAGGCAGTAACTTGGCAAACCAAGTATGCCACTGGAAATATGAGATGATTTTGGTCGAAATCGATATAAAGATCACCGGAAACGGTTGCACGGTTTGCAAATGGCAAGCAAAACAAGAATGACACGAATCTGCGATTAACAGCATGATAGCACTTAAAATGCAACAAGTAACAATGCTATAGCACTCCACAATAGCAACAAAGCATATGGCAGTAATCTAGAGGAGATGCTTGACAAAAGATGAACACTGAGCTACGGGTAGTTCACATCATAACAAGCTCAAACAAGCATGGCAAAAGATCAAAAGATAACAGGATCACAGACATGCTACATGCTACATGAACTTAACATGGCAAAAAAAGGCATGCAAGTATTCTGCTAAATGCATATGACAAAAGTCCCTTACTGACCATAAGCCAAAAAAGACCATAAGATATGATGGCAACCATGTAAACATAGCAAGTTTCGTTAACAGATTTCAGACAGGAGAAAACAGAGCATGGCAGAAACAATAATATGTAGGCATCTTGGTGAGCTTGATGCACTCACCACAAGGCAATTCATGACAAAACTAGCATACCTACAGCAAGATGGCATGTTTATGAAGCTATCCATGGCAAGATCAAGTGCATAGCATGTATGGATCAACTACAACAAGCTTGGCAAAATTGAATAACACGTAAACAACCTGCCAGAAATATTTTATAGCAAAAGTAGAGCAAGATTGGGTCATGCTATGGCACTACATAATTGCAAACAAGGGTAGGAATGTATCAATTACAACAATATCTACAAAACATCCTTACTGAACATCTCCAAAATATGCATGGATCTCTCTGTAGCATCAATTTTACATGGCAACAAAATAACAGCAGACAAAGACAGAAATTACCAAGTCCCTGAAATGAGAAACATTACGGGGCCTAGTTTTCATGCTTGTGCTAGTCACCACAGAGATCACCAAAATACAAGGCATAAACCACTGGAAAGATGGCATGGCATGCAACAAAACACATGTAGAGCTCATGCCCATAAGATGCACGGATTAAATGATACAAAAATAACAAATCTCCAAGTTCTGCTAAGAACCAGTAGATAACAGCAACTAACACTCTTGCAACAGAGATTTGGGCATCAAGATGGCCTCTAATGAACACGGTGCAATTGAACGAAATGTAGAGCATCACGAGACGAACAATTCAATATATTACACGCGCGAAACGGAGCTACATGCAGAGAGTTATGATGCTAAGAACAAGGGCACATGCTGTCAAAATTATAGGACTTAGCAAAAAAAACAAGGGCAACTCGGGGTCAACCTCCAGATCCGATCTGGTGCGTCCTTCGAGGTTCATCGGGGCGGCTCGCCGGAGCTCAGGGAGAGGACGAGGCCGGGGACGGAGATGCTCGGGGAGGACGCCGGCGACCGGAGCTTGGGCAGAGGGCGCGGCGGCAGAGCACTCCGGCGCG